>NC_137778.1:5258193-5578746 GCF_963455305.1 Plecotus auritus | reverse complement strand
CCCCTCACTTAATGCTGCCCTTGAGGGCAGGTCATAAAGTGGAGCTGGCAGGGGCTGACTGCCCCGCAGTTAATATGCATATTTTGAGCTCTGCCATTGGCGAGCCACTTCAGAGACTGACTGCTGTGATGATGATGGGCAGGCAGAAGGAGGGCAGAGAGTTTCAAATTAAACCAAAATCCTACTGTCTGCCTTTGAGGCGTTCTAGTCTAGAGCACAGAGGGAAATACACATGTGAAATGACTTGTGGACAATTAATAAATAAGTTTCCAAAAGTATGAAAGCCAACAGGCCATTGGGCTCCTGGCCTTCTGCTTTTGTTCTTCCCAGCCCTTTGCAAGCTTCCCAATTACCATCCCAAAGTACCGGCCAGGGACCCAGGCGTCATTGTCCTCGCATGCTTATTTATCCGTAACCTGATTTTTCCCAGGCCCCAGGCTTAGAACCAGGGCTGAAATTCAAGGCTGCCCATCACCTGTAAGAAATGGATGGGGCCAGCGGAGCAGTTGGACAAAGCTATGATCCTCCCACCCGTCCCGTAGTCCTTAGGAAGCTGGGGACCCCACAGTCCTTAGGAAGCTGGGGACCCCACAGTGGGTATGGGATGAGAACGTTAACACTCTGTTCCATGCTGCTTCCCTTTGTGGCTCTTCCCAGCATGGTGCCAATGAAGATGCTGTGGATGCAGAAAATCGTAGTCCACTGCACTGGGCAGGTGTGTGCCAGGAGACTGTGGGCACAGGGCTGCAGGGAAGATAGGGTAGGAAGGGAGGGGGGGATAACATTTGGTGGAGAGGGCAGGGCTGTTTACTAAGATAGTTGGAGGGGCTGTTGGGTCGCGATCTGACTAGGTGCACTTCCTGCTCCCCTTCACCCAATCACCCCTCAACCCTCCCCAGCTTCCTCTGGCTGTGCCTCAAGTGTGCTCCTGCTGTGTGACCATGAAGCCTTCCTGGATGTGCTAGACAATGTGAGTGTCAGCGGGGCCCTGGCCAGTGTCGGCACGGGCAGGCTGCTGCTCTCTCTGAGCTTGATTGGCTACCTTCTGTGAGCAGGGGTTGTACAGCACCACCTTTTCTTCCTCCCCCTCCTCTTCCTCACAGAGAGGTTAAGCCTTATCTTCTGGAGAGCTTTTAACCCTTAGAAAGGGGTATTTAGCCCTCAGACTGGGCTTCTTTCCTGGAGAGGTGTGGGGAGAGGGAGCTAGTAGGACTGTGTCAAACCCCTGGCTGCTCATGAACTCTCTTTCCACAATCCATGCAGGATGGACGCACACCCCTGATGATCGCCTCGCTGGGCGGTCACGCAGCTATCTGCTCACAGTTACTGCAGAGAGGCGCCCGAGTCAATGTCACAGACAAGGATGACAAGTGAGCCCTCCCCGTCTTCCCACCCCCAATCCAGGCCCTGGCCAATCTAGGAAGGAGCCACTGGGCAAAGCGGGTGTGTGCGCGCACGTGTGTGTGTGTGTGTGGGGGCGGGGCATGTATGTGTGTGGGGGGGCAGGTTGGTCTCTGTGTTCTTGGTCTCTTTTCTTCTGAGTGGTGGCTTAGAAGAGATCTCCTGCTGCTTCACTGTTTTCCTCTCGAGACGGGAAGCAGTTTTCCTTATCCTCTTTTATTCAGCTGCAGTCACCACCATCTTTCCTAATGTAGATAACTTGGGAAGTAGAATCCATACCTCTGGACTCATTAGTTTAATTTACTGGTTTTCAAACTATCTTCCGAGCAATGGAATCCTTCTCTCCAATAAAGAATTTATGCAGAATCTTAATATGTAAAGCAGAGAAAAATGAAGCCATCAGCCCCTGCTTTCTGATGCTGCAGCTCCAGGAATGGCATTTGAAAAGTTCTGGTCTTGCCCGGCCGGCATAGCTCAGTGGTTGAGTGTGTTGACCTATGAACCAGGAGGTTGTGGGCTCAATCCCCAGTGTGGGGTGTGCAGGAGGCAGCGGGTCAATGATTCCCATCATTGATATTTCTATCTCTCTCTCCCTCTCCCTTGCTCTCTGAAAAAAATAAATTAAAAAATATATATATATATATTTGTCCTAACCCAAAGGTCGGCTCTGATCCTGGCCTGTGAGAACGGCAGCGCTGAAGTGGCTGAGCTGCTCCTGAGCCATGGAGCGAACGTGGGGGCGGTGGACAGCGCGGGCCACGACGCTCTGTATTACGGCCTGCGCACACAAGACAAGGCGCTGCGGAAGCTGCTGCAGCAGGCCCTGAGCTGGCGGCGGGGAGGTAAGCCAGTTCCCTTGTGTAACTTCAAGATCCTCCCCAAGAGCTCAGGAAAGCTTCTTAGAATCCCATTTGTCCCCATGGAAACAATCCACCTGACAGATAATTGCCACCGTAGCCCAGAGTTTGCTTATTTCTTGCTACTATGAGATGACCCCAAGTTCCCAAAAGCAGGGCCACCAAGGTCCTTAATGAAGCCCCGTCTTACTCAAGGCAGCTCGGGCTGGCGCTATCGCTAGGACTTGTGAGCTGTGGTTGAACATCTGTGTGGTTTCCCAGTCACTCTCTCCCCCCTGCGGGACTGGAAGCCCCGCAGATGACCGGCCATGTCTGTTTTGTTCATCATCGATGTCCGGTGCCTGTAACTGCGCCTGGTATCGTGTCCAATAAAGTGAGTGAACACAATGAGTGAGCTGAGGTAGGGAACCAAGGCTGCTGGGTTGAACAGGAGTGGCTCCCAGCTCCAGGAAGACTGTGTGGTGAGGGTTATGACACTGAGGGCCACTCCTCTCAGTGAGGGTCACATTTTCCTCATGTCTTTTCATATAGGTCAGGGGCTGGTTCAACACCCAGATGCTGCATCTAAGGTAAGACCCTAAGTGCCTCCCCTTCCGACCCACCCAGGCCATCCCACCGGGATACCTCCCAGGCAGTGGCCCTTGGGGGCAGCAAGATGGTCTAAGCGCAGGGAGGCCCTCCCGGGGCCGGGATAGCTGCCCTGGCTTCCCATTACTCTTCTGTTTCCTGCACAGGCCTCTCCATCTGAACCTCCAATAGGTTCTCCGCCCAAGAGCCCCTGGGGAGCAGAGCCCACAGTGCAGCAGGAAGGGGAGCATGACGATGCATGCTCAGAGGAGTGGAAGTGGAAGTATGAAGAGGAGCAGAAGAAAGTTTCTCAGTTGGAGCAGGAGCTGGTGGGAAAGACAGAAGAGTGCAAGGCTCAAGCTGCAGCCTACCTGAGCCTGGCCAACCAGATCCGAGAACAGGTGCAGGAGCTGGGGCTGCTGCTCTTCCGAGAGCCCAGAGCTCCAGACGGGCAGAGTCCTAGTATCCGTCCTGGAGGGGATGGCATGGAGCAGGGCTCCCCCCTGGACCTGCTGGCTGAGGGCATACGAGAGCTAAAGAAGCAGCAGCAGGCAGTAGCCGCAGCCGCAGCCAACCCAGTATTAGCTCCCAAGAAGGCTGAAGATTCATCCCCCCCGGAGATGTATTATGAAGCCCATGGAAGGTCCCAACCAGAACAGGGGCCACCCCAGGACCCAAAGTCTGAGATCCCGGGGGAAGCCACAGGACAGCAACTGACGACTGACGGTGGGCAGGCCCTTGGCCCTGAGCATGCAGACCAGCCGCATGCTGGCCAGAAGGAGAGGCTGAAGGCCCCAGGGGCGGAAAGAGCAGACACAGTGGCTGAAGCTGTGGGCACAGCAGCCATGAACCAGCTACTGCTACAACTGAGGGAGGAGCTGGCTGCTGTGTGGCGAGAAAAGGATGCTGCCCTGGGGGCTTTGTCAAGACCCGTCCTGGAGGGAGTACTGGGGGCGGCCCGGGCTGAGGCCACAGCGGCCGCCTGGGAGAAGATGGAGGCCAGGCTGGAGCAGGTGCTGCTGAAGCTGGATCGGGCCAAGGCGGGGCTACAAGCGACACTTGTGACCCCTGCCCAGGAGTCCAGAGAAGGAGCCCCACAGGCAGGCTCAGAAACCATGGCGGAAGAGGATGAAGAGAAGGAGACAGGGGCTCCTGGGACCCAGCGGGAGTCTCCAGGGGTCCCTGGCAGGCAACAGCCGCCCGGAGGAGGGCTGGCTAAGGGAGTGCTGGAGAAGGAGGTGTCGGCCCTGAGACTGAGCAACAGTAACCTGCTGGAGGAGCTGGGGGAGCTGGGCCGGGAGCGGCAGCGGCTGCAAGGGGAGCTGCAGTCCCTGAGCCAGCGGCTGCAGCGGGAGTTTGTGCCCCGGCCGGTGGCGCAGGTTCAGCTCCAGCAGCTGCGGAGGAGCGTGGGGCTGCTGACCGATGAACTGGCCTTGGAGAAGGAGGCCACCGAGAAGCTGCGGAGGCACCTGGCGTCGCAGAGCAGCGGCCTCCGGGGGCTGTGGGACTGCCTGCCCCCAGACCTGGTGGGCAAGGCCAGTGCCCGGGGCCCTGGCACCGAGCCCCTGCAGGAGCTGCAGGCCTACATCAGCGCCCTGGTCGCCAGGCACCGCGAGGCCCAGCAGGTGCTGGCGAGGCTGGAGGAGGAAAACCAGCGGCTGCGGGGAGGCCCCGCTTCACACCCGGAACCCGGCACCTCCTCCAAGGTGACGGGACCCCCTGAAGTGGCCGCTTTGGAGCAGGACTTGGGGAAGCTGGAAGAGGAGCTGCGCGCCGTGCAGGCCTCGATGCGCGGGAAGAGCCAGGAGATCGGGAAGCTGAAGCAGCTGCTGTACCAGGCCACGGAGGAGGTGGCCGAGCTGCGCGCGAGGGAGGCGGCTAGCCTGCGGCAGCACGAGAGGGCACGCAGCTCGCTGGCGGCCCAGGCCCAGGCGTGGGGCCAGGAGCTGAAGGCCCTGCTGGAGAAGTACAACTCCGCCTGCCGCGAGGTGGGCCGGCTGCAGGAGGCCGTGGCCGACGAGCGCTGCCGCAGCGGGGACCTGGCGGCCCGGGCCACGGAGCAGGAGCGTCAGGCCAGCGAGATGCGCGGGCGCTCTGAGCAGTTTGAGAAAACGGTGGGGCTGCTGAGAGAGAAGATGGAGCATCTTCTGGGGGCTTGCCAGGACAAGGAGACCAAGGTGATGAGATCAGGCGGCGGTGGGGAAGGTTTGCTAACTGCATCTACCTTTGGTTAGTCAGATGAATCCCTCCCAACCAGAACGCCAACCATTTGCAAAGATGACGCTATGTTCTCTGGGTCTAAGGTGGTTTGGGGTTAAGATTGGAGGTGAGGGCTGGCAGTGTGTCTCAGTGGTTGAGCATCTACCTATGGACCAGGAGGTCAGGTTGGATTCCCAGTCAGGCCATATGCCTGGGTTGTGAGCTGGATCCCCAGTGTGGAGCGTGCAGGAGGCAGCCGATCAATGATTCTCTCTCATCATTGATGTTTTTCTCTCTCTCTCTCGTCCTCTCTGAAATCAATTATACATACACACACACACACACACACACATATATATTATATATATAACACACACATATATATATATATATATATATATATATATATATATATATATAAAACATATATATATATATATATATTAGAGGCCCGGTGCACGAAATTTGTGCACGGGGCGAGGGGGGTGTGTCCCTCAGCCCAGCCAGCAACCTCTCCAATCTGGGACCCTCGAGGGATGTCTAACTTCCTGTTTTGGACTCTGGTTTTAGAAGCAAATCTGGGCCTAAACGGGCAGTTGGACATCACTCTCACAATCCAGGACTGCTGGTTCCCAACTACTCTCCTGCCTGCCTTCCTGATTGCTCCTAACCACTCTGCCTGTCAGCCTGATCACCCCCTAATCACTCCCCTGCCAGCCTGATTGATGTCTAACTGCTCCCCTGCCAGCCTGTTTGCCCCCAACTTCCCTCCTCTGCCGGCCTGGTCACCCCTAACTGCCCTCCCCTGCTGGCTTGATCACCCCCAACTGCCCTCCCTTGCAGGCCTGGTCCCTCCCACCTGTCCTCCCTGCTGGCCATCTTGTGGTGGCCATCTTGTGTCCACATGGGGGCAGGATCTTTGACCACATGGGGCAGCCATCTTGTGTGTTGGAGTGATGGTCAATCTGCATATTACTCTTTTCTTAGATAGGATATATAGATTGGAGGTGAGGTATAAATAGGAGAGAGAAAGGGGCTTAGGTGTTAAAATCTGGACTCTGGTTTTAGAAGCAATGTGGCGGGGCTCCCACCTGTGGAGTAGTGTGGTTTATTAGCATTTTGACTTCAATCTGTTTTAGCCTGAGAGCAGGTCTGGTGATATGGTGGGTTGCTGTGGTTTTGCTAGGGTTCTGAGAAGGTGAGTCAAGGCTGATTAAGAAACGTAGACTAGGCTACAGGTCCACTTCATCCCTTCCCTTCCATCCAAGTAGGTTCTGCAAAAGATTTCCATTGGCAAAGAGCACCAATGCAAAGTAAAATGTTTGAAAACCGCCGTGTTCGATACCTGAGTTTCCTAATGATTGCTCTAAGTCTGCATGTGTCTAGGGGCATATTTCATGAATTCATAAAAAAAATTTTTTTTAAATCAACTTATAAATGAATTTGGTAATTCTAGAACTTTACCTGTGAAATGAATTCAGACTTCTCATTCAAATTTATGTACATGATCAAATTTATAATGACTCAAAAATATAGGGAGCATATCCTATCTAATAAAGAGGGAATATGCTAATTGACCCTCACACCATCACAAAGATGGTGGTGCCCACAGCCTATAAGGAGGGAATATGCTAATTGACTGCCACACTTTCCAAGATGGTGGTGCCCACAGCCATAAGATGGCAGTGCCCAGTCCCGTCAGCCCTGCCAGCGTGCCTGCCTCCGGAGTCCCCCAGTCCCCTCAGCCCCCCAGCCCCCCAGGGCCGGCCCAAGGTGCAGGCAAGCCTCGGATGGCGGCTGCCCAACCACCCAGGGCCACCCGAGGCTCAGAAAACCAGGGCCGCCAGAGGCTTGTGCTGCCAGCAGTGGCAGCAGCAGAGGTGTGATGGGGCATCGCCTTCCCTTGATCACCGGGTTGCCTCCCGCCCCTGAGGGCTCCCGGACTGTGAGAGGGGCCAGGCCGGGCTGAGGGACCCCCCGCCCTCCAGTGCTTCCAGTGCATGCATTTTCATGCACCAGGCCTCTAGTATTTTACATAATACACAGCACATAAAAATAGAAGAAAAGTTATACAGAATAGGATTCGGTGTGGGGTGGAGCCAATTAAAGAAAGGACGGGTTTCTGTTGGTGTGGAAGGAGAAGAGGAAAGAGAGAAAATGGGTAAAAGAAAATAGTGTAGTAGATGTTGGACTGATATCGTCTGGATTTCTATTTCAGTTTCAAAACTTACTGATTGAACTCGAGTGAGTTATCTAAGCCTTGGTGTCTCCAAGTCCCAGTTTTTTTCATGTATAAGATGAGGCTAATAAGAGGGTTGTTGTGAGGATTACATTAAATAAGATATTGTATTTAAAATACTCGGAATGATTTTTTGAAAATGGTAAGTGCTCAATCAGTTATTTTTATTATTCTCACTCCCACCATTCCTATTACTGCTGGTTATCCTTAACCACATTTGTGCCGCAGCCTCACAACCACAAACACTCCTCTCCATTTCGCTCAGTGGTCAGCAGCCAGAAGTGGTTCAGGACCCAGTGCAGACTTAAGAGCATGGACCATTAATTCAAAAAGATCTTGGTTCAAGTCATATGTCATCACTTATTAGCTGTATGATTTTGACAAATTATTTAACAAAATGTGAGTAATAATACTTCCTTCAGAGAAGTGTTGTTCCTCCCAGAACAGAAGTAGAGCTGTTTTGAGTACCACATGAGACAAGGTGTGTAAAAGCATCTGGCACATAGTACATACTCAGCAAAGGGAAGCTGACCTTGACCCTGGGTGGTGGGGGGGTGGGCATGACTTGGGCCTCACTGGTTCCCTTTGGCCTCAGATCAAGGAGTTGTTGAAGAAGGTGGAGCAGCTTTCAGAGGAAGTCCTAGCAGTTCGGGGAGAAAATGCGCGCCTTGCCTCGCAGCTGCGGGTATGTTTGGTCCCTTAGGGAAATGGTCACGGCTAGAGAAGAGGGTGGACAGGGGAAGTGATGTGGGAGGATGCTGGGAATCGCAGAGACCTGTTCAAACAGTGGTCCAGGCTGGGCTAGTGATGGGTCGAGGGAGACTATCTGGCCCAGCTGACCACTTAATTTCATTGTTCCTCATGCTTGGGGGTTAGGGTGAGTATGGAGGGTAGGCACATAACCCCCATTGATGCTCACCCCCAGGATTCTCAGAAGAACCATGAAGAGATCATCGCTACCTATAGAAACCATCTACTGAGTGCTGCTCAGGTGAGCAAGGGGGAGGGAGGGACAGAGAGTTGGGTAGGGGGTATTGTATTTGGGGTCCCTTTTCTTACCCACACATATTTGTCATTTCCCGGAAAGCTAGCCTTTAGATGTTCTAGTGCCAGGTCTCTGGATCTCCTGAGGTATGGGAATGTGAGGGGGAGAGGTGTTTGTCCCCCCTTTTCAATTCCTGACCCACTGTAAAGCCTTTTATGCCCTGTCCCTTATGCCCTTTCTCAATTCCCTCCTAGGCCTATTTATCCCTCACCAAGGAAGGGGGGGGGGGGACTTCCTCCTCTATTAGGAATAATAACTACAAAGGATTTATTAGCATTTTGTGTACCTGGAGCTTTGCTTCAGATTCAGGGTCGTAACCCTCACAGCAGCGCTGAAAAGTAATCATCATTGCTTTCCTTGAAAAGATTAGGAAACATCCATGAAGTTAAATACTGTTTAAGTGAGGGCTCATCGTTAGCAAACAGCATTCCACCGTACCTCAGGCCTTTCCCTCACCCGTCTCCCCATTTCCTATTCTTCTTCTTCTCCCTTTCTTTCTTTCTTGCCGCCCCCAGGGCTACATGGAACAAGATGTATACAATATCCTGCTGCGAATCCTCAGCAGGCAGGAGAAGAGGGGCAGCGCCGGCCCTGAGGGGCCCGGGATTCCTCTCCTGTAAGTTGTGGGCTGAGGCTGAGGAGGGCAGGAGCTTGGAGAAAGGACTTGGGAAGAGGCTTAAGGATGGGAATTGGAGTCTCCTTTTGCTCCAAGTGGTGGCTGACACTGGGGAGTCCTGTGCCACAGAGCACTTGAAGTGAGGTTCACTGAGAAGTCACAATAATGGGCATCACTGGGTGGAGTCAGTGCCTGAAGGGGCTGACCTGGGATGGAGACTGAGAAGGGGAGTTGACCTTTTACGATGAGTGATGGTGGGAGAGTGCTACCAAGCTGTTTCCTAGGGTAGGACTCTACAAACGGCAGAAGCTCTCCTTCATTCCCACACCATTCATTCAAAGAATAGTCTTCTCTCATATTTCTCCCCACTCCTATGCTGATGGCCATCTTCTCCAGCCCAGAGCGATGAGGATCCCCTTTAGCATCTTGGCATGGGCGGGAGGAGACTGAGGCTTGGAAGTGTGTGCATTTCACCCTTGACTTTCTTCTTGCAGGGAATAAGAGCACCACTGGTTGCCAGAGGCTCCATCAGGCTGCAGTGGGTGGGAGGTTGGCCATTAGGGATAGTGTGGGTGAGCTTTGCCTGACATTAGGGAGCCCAGACCTGAGAATCGGAACCCTGGAATCAGCATGGATGAAACCAGAGGAGGTATGGATCGAAGCCAGCTGTGTAAAAAATAAAGCAGGGGCAATCTGGTACCGGCTGTCATTGTTTTTCTGCTTAAGGTGGGGGCAGGAATCTTTTCATCACAAATGGCTCCATAAGCCAGCAGCTTTTAAACTTTATGGTCCACAGTTAGAAATACATTTTACTTCCTGTGTGGACATACGTGAAATAGTATGTCTCCTTACTATTTCTATTCTAGCCTATTCTCTGCTATTATACTCCACTGAAAAAATACTGGTCAAGCCGAAACCGGTTTGGCTCAGTGGATAGAGCGTCGGCCTGCGGACTGAAGGGTCCTGGGTTCGATTCCGGTCAGGGGCATGTGCCTTGGTTGCGGGCACGTCCCCGGTGGGGGGTTTGCAGGAGGCAGCTGATCGATGTTTCTAACTCTCTATTCCTCTCCCTTCCTCTCTGTAAAAAATCAATAAAATATATATATATATATAAAAATACTGGTCAAAATACATCCACTAATGGGTCAAGGCTCAGTGGGAAAATCAGCCCCTGTGAAAGTGGGGATTGACACTCTTCCTTTGTCTTTCACAAATCCGTCTCTGACTGACCAATGCAGCTCTAATGTTCGGCCTCGGGACTCCCGAGTCCACTGTTTAAGGAGGAGACTTTGAGAGGCGTGGATTTTCTTTGAGATGTATAATCTAAAATAGTCTATCATGTGTTAAACCATGGGTTTAGGTTGGAAGCACATGGTCTCATGTGGTCAGTGTTCTTTGCCCCAGGAGCAAAGAGGGATGAAAAGTCTGATTCCAGGGAAAGGGATGAAGGGACACTCAGAGTTGGCTTCTTCCCTGTAGTTCTGTTCTCAGACTGAAAAAAATATGCCTCTCTCTTGGCCACTTCCCCTGGTCTCCTCTCCTTCCTGTTTGTCCAGTAGCCAAATTGCTAGGTGAGAATGAGGCAGTGAAGCCCTCCAAAATCTGGAATTTTGGCTTGGTGCTCCCCACAATGATCCCTCCCCATCCTTTCTCTCAGCCTGCCCCTGCTGGATTATGCAGGGTAGTGGGGGGAGAGGGGTGTCAGCCTACAGTGGTTTGGCAGTAAAGAGACTGCCTGGGTTGAGAGAAGAGTGGGGAGGGGCTGCCATGGAAGACGGGGCCCACACAAGGGCTGCACAGTCTGGCTGCAGGGCGTGGCCAGGGAAAGAGCAGTGTAGATCAGGCCCTAGAGGAGATGGGGGTCAGCTTTGGGGTTTGTGTGGATGGGCTCAGGACTGCTTTAAGGCTGGGAGAATGGACACCAGAAGGACTGATGTAGAAAGGGAAAAGGAGGTGCAGCTGCCAAGAGGAAGAGCATCAAAAAGGCCCAAATCACTTCTTTAACAGAACCTCTCTCCTTCCTGCTCTCAGAGAACAGAAAAGAACTATTCCCTATTTTATTACATAGGGTGTGGGTGGGAAAATGACACTGCAGAGAGAAGGGTCCAGAGAGGGGGAAATCATCTAAGTTCAGGGATGAGTCAGGAAACAGCTTTGGTAATGGCAGCCGGGCCTTTGGCTCCCTCTGGGGCTCCTAGAAGCTTATCCCAGGATGGCTGAGTTATAGGAATGGTCATAATTGTGTGTGTGTGTGTGTGTGTTTAAAATATATTTTATTGATTTTTTACAGAGAGGAAGGGAGAGGGATAGAGAGAAACATCGGGGGGTATTGGGGGAATAAGGACACATATGTAATACCTTAATCAATAAATTAAAAAAAAAAAACATTGATGAGAAACATTGATCAGCTGCCTCCTGCACACTCCCTACTGGGGATGTGCCCGCAACCAAGGTACATGCCCTTGACCGGAATCAAACCCGGGACCCTTCAGTCCACAGGCCGACGTATCCACTGAGCCAAACCGGTTAGGGCCATAATGTTAAGGTTCACACAAAAGTGGAACTTTCCTCAGTCTCTGGTCTTCCCAATAACCCTACATCCCCATGAATTGCTACCCCAACAACCCAGGCCCTGAAATTCTTGATTTCATAGATAAATCTCAAAGTAACTGTAGTCCTACTGTTCCTTCTTCCTGGGCCCTCCATTTAATGGGACTTCTGCAGGGGCTTATACTCTTCTTTCACTTCCCTCTCGTCCCCCACTTTTCTGATGTAGTTTATGGGTGAAGCTTGGGAGGCCATGATGGGGCGGGCCCAGATGTCTTTGAATACCCTCAATATGGAACTTGGTCCTGATTTGCAGTTTCGCTCCTTTGACTGGTAACATTAATTTATTATACTGATATTTAAAGAGTCTACTACATACCAGGCAAGAGATAGTGAAAGCACCAAAAAGGATCTTGTACCCATGGAGCTTGCGTGCAGGATCAGATTCAGGTGCCCTGGTTCCTAGTTTTCTAGTGTCCTGTAAGGATGCTAGGACTTATAACTTACAAACTATTAAAGGAGACCCCTCCTTTATGAAATCACTAGGAATGAAGGTGAGGTTAACTTTTTTCTTTTCTATTTTTACAGCTTTAACGAGGTATAATTGACACACAATAACTGTATGTACTTACAGTGTACAATTTGATAAGTTTTGACATATGTATATACCCATGAAATCATCACACAATCAAGGTAATGAACATATCCATCACTCACAAAGAGTTTCCCCGTCACTTTTTAAAATCCTCACCCGAGGATGTTTTCCATTGATTTTAGAGAGAGGGAGGGAGGGACAACGTGAGAGAGCACGGACTGCCTCTAGACCTGTCTCTCTCTTTTTTTTTTTTTACTTATCCCTATCCTCCTCCTTTTGAGATCAGTGAAAATTCTAGAAGATACAAATTAGTCCATAGTAAGTTTTGATCTAGAGGCATGAACAAAAAATGAGCTTTTGGCCTGATGAAGACTCAAGTGTTGGAGTGAGTAGTTGGAATTAGGAACCAAATACTTGGAACTTGAGTTTAGCTTGAAGTCCCACCATTCCTGGCAGCAAAGAAGCAAGGATGCCTGGCTGGTGTGGCTCAGTGGTTGAGCATCGACTTATGATCCAGGAGGTCACGGTTCGATCCCCGGTCAGGGCATATACCTGGGTTGTGGGCTTGATCCCCAGTGTGGGGCGTGTAGGAGGCAGCCGATCAATGATTCTCATCATTGATGTTTCTCGCTCTCTCTCCCTTCCTCTCTGAAATCAATAAAAATATTTTTTTTAAAAAAAGCAAGGAAAGAACCCAAGTTCAGATGAAAGTGGACATCTTCCCTAGGGCCAAAATCCACGAAGTAGTTGGGCCTGGTTCAGTCCAACAGGTACCTGGGGCGTTGGTAGGCTGGCATCCCCAGGCCCCCGGCTGAGTGGGGTCTCATGGGGAGGAGTACACTGAGGCTTAAGCTGGATGAATTATTCATATTCATCAAAGCACTTTTTGTATGCTGATTGTAGGTTTAACTGTCTTATCACTCACTGCAAAGCTTTCAAGTCTCAGCAACTAACAATCTCTGAACAGCATTCAAATATTTGTCGACCAAATACATTATCATTTAGTTCCCAGCCGACTAACTATATTTGCTGCCAGTACCTCGTTTGGGTACACTGCCCTCAAGTTGGTGCTTTCATGAGACCTGCATGTGAGTGGTTAGCTGGGTGGAGAATGGGGAGTCTGCCAAGTCCAAGGCTTTGGAAGAAGGAAAGCAAGCAATTAAGAGAGAGGCAGGAAGATGTCTTTCCTGGGAGGTAAGAAAACTTCCCCTGTTCACCTTCAGCAACCCCAAAGGTGTGGGGTCTCTGGTGTCTTTGGGGTGGAGGGTAGGAGCCCACAGGTAGAGTGAGGGCTTAGATACGCTTTGGATTCCAGCAGCCCAGGCTTTTTCTCCAGGGAGAGTCTCATTCCAAGTTGGAACCTCTCTCTGCAGTCAGATCCCTGGTCCACGGTCTCATTCCCAGCCTGCCCCCACCCAGCGCCAGGGACGGAGCAGAAACAAGAACGCCGAGATCCGAGCAGGCCCGCTCTGCAGACCCACTCACTGGAGGAGTTAACTTCTCCAGCGCCTGACTCCGAGTCCCTCCCTCCCGCGCCCCAGATTCCGCCCCCTCCCCTCTTCTCCGCCGTGCGGGCGGGCGGGCTGGCCCGGAGAGGGCGGCCCCAGCCCGGGCGCTGGCCGGGCGGAGCTCCCGCCGGGCGGAGCCGCGGCTGCAGAGTCCAGCGTTGGGACTGACCTCTAGCTGAGCAGCCGGAACGCGCCACGCGCCCCCTCCCCCACCGGCCAGCCCCCTCGGAGCGCCCTCCCCGCTCCCCGAAACCGATCCGGTAAGTCGCGCTCGGCACCGAACTTTCCTGCTGCCGAGTCGGAGTCCTGCGGCCGGACCCGGAGCTGCGCTGTAGTTGGCGGGGGTTTGGGGTGGGGGTGGGGAATGGGGCTTGAGAACTGCCGTCCGGAACTGAACTAGTCGCGGCTCCAGAGCTCCCCTACAATGGGCCGATCGCACCCACCCCCGAGGCGGTACTCTGGATTTCGCTGGTTAAACTTGCAGGGAACTTCGCTCCCCTCCCCCACTGCTGAGGCTCGGCAGTTCCCGATTCTTTCCGAATAGCTCATCCCTCCCGACTCCGGCGTCCGGCCCCCTCCCGGGGCCCTCTGGCCGCCTCCGCTTAACCGCTGGGGACCCCGCAACCTCGGGCCGTGCGCCCTCCGCGCCCACCCGGCTCGCATCCTGGCCCCAGATTTGCGGGCCGCATCCCGGCGGTGGGAGGGGCTGCGGCCGAGCCCGTCCCGCGCGCGGCGGGCGGGGCCGGGGGGCGGGGGCCGGACGGGGCGGAGCAGCCGCGATCTGCGGCCGGCGCGGGGCGGAGAGTCGCGCGCCGGTGCCTGGGCCTGGCCGGCCCTGCTCGCGCCCGCGATGCCTCAAGATGGCGGAGCTGGGCGAGCTGAAGGTGCCGGGCCTGCCCGCCCTCCCGGGGCCCGGGCCGGAGCGGCGGCGGGGATGGGCGCTGCGGGCTGGCGGGCGGGAACGCGCTGGAGGCCGGTGCTGGGACGCTAGAAGCCGGCAGTGGGCGAGGAGGGCTGCGGCGTGGCTCGGGGGCGGGGCCGCGGGTAGATGCAGGGGTGGGGCCGAGGGGTGCAGCGGGGGGGGGGGGGGGCCGCGGCGCAGGGGGCGGGGCGCGGGGCAATGCAGGGGTGGGACTGAGGGGTGCAGCGCGGGGGGGCGAGGAGCAGAGGGGCGGGGCGCGGGGCAATGCAGGGGGGCGCTGAGGGGTGCATCTGGGGAAGCCGAGGTGCAGGGGGCGGGGGGCGGGGGCCGCAGCTGGGGGGGGCCGCGGCGCAGGGGGCGGGACTGAGGGGTGCGTCTGGGGAGGCCAAGGCGCCGGGGGCGGGGACGCGGGGCAGATGTAGGGGTGCATCGGCGGGGGGGCCCCCCCGAGGCGCAGGGGCGGGGCCGGGGCAGATGCAGGGGTGGGGCCGACGGGTTGCAGCTGGGATGGCCGAGGCGCAGGGGGCGGGGACGCGAGTAGAAGTCGGATTTGGCAGTGGAGGCGGAGGTAGGGGTAGGGCCGGAGGGAGAAGCTGTCGTGGAGGCTGAGGGGCGCGTCGATCGCGGCCTAGCGATGTGTCGTTGGGGCAGATGTAGGGCTGGGGCTGGGGTTGCAGGCTCCTTGGGGAGAGGTGGGAGCTTTGGGGCCCGAGCCTTGGGAAGGGCCCTTGGCGGCCCCGAGCTGGGGGCGGGGTTGAAGCATCCGGTGCCCGAGAGGCAGGTCCTGGTCCAGTGAGTGGCCTTTGGGCAGAGGCGGAGGAGTGTGAAACTCCGGGATAGAAAGGCGGAGGTTCTTGCTGAAGCCAGTGGGGAAATAAAGGCAGAGGAAATGAGGATGGCAGAGCGGTGGCGGAGCAAGTGTTCCATCAGTCCTCAAAAGGGCCGGGAGCCTTAGGCCTCCTATGCGGGAAGAATTGTGGCGGGCTTGCGAGGCCTGCCCATGGCAGGGACCTAGACATTCACGCTTAACCGCCTCGTCCCCAGTTTTGGTCTTGTTTTCCTCTGAAAAGTAGGACTGAGGGAGGTGGTTATGTAAATGACACCGAGAAAGGATTTGGGGTAGTTGTGAGCATTGAACCTGACCTGAAAACCCTGGCCACGAAGCTTCAGGAGCTTGGGGAAAACAGCTGAGGGGGATTGTGGTGTTGGGAGGTGTGGGCCATGGGCCCAAGCCTCCAGCCACCTGGCCCTTCTCCCCTGTGGGCTGTCTGGCCGCAGGAAATCCCTTCTTCCCCCTCTTCCCTGTCTCCTGTCCTCTTCCCTGGAGGCTGGGATGGGTGTGAGAGTCTGAGAAAGAGCAGGAAAGGAAGTAAGCAGCTTGAAGGAGAGTCCAGGCTGCAGGCAGGATGGAGGTAGGAGGTTGCAGTGGGCTCAGAGGTGTGCCAGAGGCTGGCTTGCTGTCTGCACCCTGCCCCCACCTGGTCAGCTTGCAGGCGTGGGCAGATAGGGTTGCTCAAGCTCTGGGGATCCTGGGTAGGTTGACCGGAGAGGGTTACTAAAGTGGAACTAAAGTGTCCCTTTGGCCAGGTTGGCTGTCTGGCAGTAAACCACAGGCCGAAAGCACCTTTCGGATCAGTCCTGGGAAGAGGCATTGCCCGCCTGGTAGCTCAGCCCGTGTCTTTGGCAGGACAGGCCTCTGTCAGGCAGGATTCTCAAGCTTCTCTGTTGTCCACAGCACATGGTGATGAGTTTCCGGGTGTCTGAGCTCCAGGTGCTCCTTGGCTTTGCTGGACGGAACAAGAGTGGACGGAAGCACGAGCTCCTGGCCAAGGCCCTGCACCTCCTCAAGTCCAGCTGTGCCCCCAGCGTCCAGATGAAGATCAAAGAGCTTTACCGCCGGCGCTTCCCCCGCAAGACACTGGGGCCCTCAGATCTCTCCCTTCTCTCTTTGCCCCCTGGAACCCCTCCTGTGGGCTCCTCTGGTCCTCTAGCTCCCATCCCCCCGGCCCTCTTGGCCCCTGGCACCTTGCTGGGCCCCAAGCGTGAAGTGGACATGCACCCCCCTCTGCCCCAGCCTGTGCACCCTGACGTCACCATGAAGCCATTGCCCTTCTATGAAGTCCACGGGGAGCTCATCCGGCCCACCACCCTCGGTACGGCTCTTGGCGGTCCCTCCGTTCTCCCTGGACTCCATGCCTCTTCCCAAGCCTTTCCTAGGCTTCAATCCTGTGGAATCATCAGCCTGGGATGGGGGCCTCTTGGCAGCCTGGGCTCGGGCGTGGGAATAACTGCCCCTTCTTGTCCTCAGCGTCCACCTCTAGCCAGCGGTTTGAGGAAGCGCACTTTACTTTTGCGCTCACACCCCAGCAAGTGCAGCAGATCCTCACGTCCAGGTACCACCTCTTCAGTGCTCTCACCTCTCCCCCGGTGTTACTCCTGGCCTCTGCTCTTCTTCTTGGCCCTGCTCTCCCTGTCCATCCCTCTGAACCTGCATTGTCTCTCATTCTCTTGTATGTGTCTTTGCTATCCCCTGGTCCTAATTTTCTGTGTCTTTCCATTCACCCCTGCCCTCTGGGGCCACATACTGATACCTCACCCTCTCCCTCCCTGTGACAGAGAGGTCCTACCGGGAGCCAAATGCGATTATACCATCCAGGTGCAGCTAAGGTGAGCTGATCTCCCCTGCCTCCCTGCCGGGCTGTCTTTGGGGTGGGGATGAAGTAAGGGTATGGCAGATACTCCGAGGAGATATCCTGGCTCTGCCACATCCCCCAGCCCTGGGACTCTTGTTTTATGCTGGCGATTCAGCTCAAGAAACTGAACCCCATTCTTTTCTCTTCTCTCATCTCGTCCTAGGTTCTGTCTCTGTGAGACCAGCTGCCCCCAGGAGGATTATTTCCCCCCCAACCTGTTTGTCAAGGTCAATGGGAAACTGTGCCCCCTGCCGGTAAATGCTCTTCCCTTCTGGCAGTAACCCCTTCTGTTTCAGTTCCTAAATGTTCACTACAAACCTGTTATGAAAGAGACATGCGTAGCACAGTGCCTGGCACACAGTAGGTACTCAGTTAAGGCACACAGTAGGTACTCAGTTAACTGGTCGAATCAATATAATCCAGAGAGTACTAAGATAGGGCTGAACAAGGTTCTGTCAGAATCCAGAGGAGTGATGTTAGTTCAATCCAAATGTTCAGGGAAGGCTTCTCAGAGGTGATGACTCTAGAGCTGAGAGTTGGACCAAATATGGCATCCCTATATGCTTCCTCCTCTAGAACTCAGTGAGCGGGTTCCTGTTTTGTTGGCCAATGAATAAGCTCTCCCTTTCACCTAGGAATAACTCCATACACAATGATAGTGCTCCAGTCACTGAGTGGGCCCCATGTCCTTGGTCAATGACCTGGCCTTCCCTCCAGGGAGTGAGTAACCCGAGACCAGAAGTCTTGACCAGTCTGTCCCTTCCCCAGGGTTACCTTCCTCCTACCAAGAATGGGGCTGAGCCCAAGAGGCCCAGCCGCCCCATCAACATCACACCCCTGGCTCGACTCTCGGCCACTGTTCCCAACACCATCGTGGTCAACTGGTCATCTGAGTTTGGACGGGTGAGCATGGCTGAGTCAGGGAGGATGGAGAAGCCGGCAATGCAGGGAGTGGGGAGGAATGTTTGGGAAGCGTCTTCCTCTCAATGGGTCTCTGCTGTCTCTGGTCCTCATGGGACAAAGGGTAGGGGGGTGGTGTGCAGGGCAGAGGCTAACTGTCTCCCCACCTCCAAGTAGAATTACTCCTTGTCCGTGTACCTGGTGAGGCAGCTGACGGCAGGGACCCTTCTCCAAAAACTCAGGGCAAAGGGCATCCGGAACCCAGATCACTCCCGGGCACTGAGTGAGTAGCATCCTGCCCCTCTTCCCACTCTCATCTGGATCCAAGTCTTCCTGGCCCTCTAGCCTTTTAAATCAAACCCAGACTCCTCTTATGACAATTTACCTCACCTCTCACATTAACCTCAACCCTCCCCTTACGCCTTACCAGTCATAGTGGTGGAGAAGTTGGACCACTTCCAGGCACCGAGTGACACCCTTGCGTTCCCTAACTCTGGCTCCACTGGAAATGGGTTCTCCCACCTGGACAGGATCTTAAGGATCATCTACTCTTACTCTCTCTTGATGCTTCAGTTCCCTCTAGGTCATCTCTGCCAGAGTGTCACCAGCTGTATTTAAGCATCTTCAGGGATCGGGAAATCTCCCCACCCACACACTTACCCACACAGCCTTCATAATCCAGATCCCAGACCACCCCAGGTGACAGCCTGCGGGCCCCCCAAGGCTCGCTTCCCGGCTGCCTCTCAGCCAGCACCCTCTGCTTCTGGCCTCACCACCTGCCAGGCTTCCTCTCCAGCCTTGCTGGCCCCATGGCTCTGGCTTCACTCTTGTTTCAGTCAAGGAGAAACTGACCGCTGACCCGGACAGTGAGGTGGCCACTACAAGTCTCCGGGTGTCACTCATGTGCCCGGTGGGTACAAGGGAGAAGAGAAGGGGGAGGGGGGCTGGGTTAAACCTCTGGACAGAGGAGGGTGCCTAGGGGCACTGGAGTGAGGCTTTCTGGGGCGTGGGGCTCTGACCAGAGAACTTGTCTCCCCGCAGCTCGGCAAGATGCGCTTGACCGTCCCTTGTCGTGCCCTCACCTGTGCCCACCTGCAGAGCTTCGATGCTGCCCTGTATCTACAGATGAATGAGAAGAAGCCAACGTGGACGTGTCCTGTGTGTGACAAGAAGGCTCCCTATGAATCTCTTATCATTGATGGGTAGGGCCCCTCTGCTTTGTCCTTGCCTAGGATAGCCACTAGGACGCTCTCTCGCTCTTACATATAGGCACGTGTATAGATATGTGTGTGTGTATACATATGCATACATATATGTACTCTGTCCCCTTTTATACGATCTACTTACATATTCCCAACATTGAGGACTTAGTACATGTTAGGCATGGCGCTGAGCACTCTGCACACCTTGTTTCCTTGTGTCCTCAGAGTAACTGTGACAGAGGTACCCTCCTTACAAGAGCGGACACCGGGGCCTAGAGAGATGGAGCATTTTGCCCAAAGTTATATTGTTAGTAAGTGGCAGAGCCACTGTAGCGAACTAGTATAGCGCTTACGACCTGACCTCTCAGGAGCCCAGCAATGAAGTTCTGTGAGGGCCTGGAGATGCTGACCTAGCTAGTTCTCTGGCCCCTTCCAGACCTACGTCATGGTTCTTGTTCCCAGGGCCCTTTTCTTTTCTTTTTAAAATATATTTTATTGATATTTTACGGAGAGGAAGGGAGAGGGATAGAGAGCTAGAAACATCGATGAGAGAGAAACATTGATCAGCTGCCTCCTGCACACCTCCCACTGGGGATGTGCCCGCAACCAAGGTACGTGCCCTTGACCGGAATCGAACCTGGGGACCCTTCAGTCCGCAGGCCGACGCTCTACCCACTGAGCCAAACCGGTTTCGGCCCCAGGGCCCTTTTCAAGGTGGTGCGTGGAGTTCTCTCCCTCTGCTCCTTGCTCTGTCCCTGGCACTACATGTGACAGGTGCTTAGAAGATACTTATTTTGAAACTGTTTGCAGAGCTCGTTTACATACATGCTGGTTCTCACAACCCTGTTCAGTAGGGAGGATGATATCCCCATTTTACAGATGTGGAAACTGAGGTTCAGGACGGTGAGTAGCAGAATTTCCTGCCTACTGTCCCTGCCACCTCCCAGTCCCATGAATTCCCTTCTCTCCCTCCCCCAGTTTATTCATGGAGATTCTTAATTCCTGTTCGGATTGTGATGAGATCCAGTTCATGGAAGATGGATCCTGGTGCCCATTGAAACCCAAGAAGGAGGCATCTGAGGTTTGCCCCCCGCCAGGGTATGGGCTGGATGGTGAGTGACCCCCTATCCCCCAGCTGAGCTAAGTCTTGAATGGCCTCTTCTCTGAGACAGTCTCCTTATCACCCACAGGCCCCCCGTACAGCCCAGTCCAAGAGGGCAATCCATCAGAGAATAAGAAGAAGGTTGAAGTTATTGACCTGACAATAGAAAGCTCATCAGATGAGGAGGACCTGCCCCCCACCAAGAAGCACTGTCCTGTCACCTCAGCTACCATCCCGGCTCTACCCGGAAGCAAAGGGTATGAGGAAATAGTCTGAATCTCTTGCAGAAGAAAAAGGAAAAAGCCAGGAGAGCTTTCTGGTCACTGCGCAAAGCCTGGTGCAGAGGGGACTCGGGGGGCCGAGCCGGGCGAGGGCATCTGTGGTCCGCTGGCTGCCCCAGCTCCTTGTCTCCCCACAGGGTCCTGGCATCTGGTCACCAGCCGTCGTCCGTGCTCCGGAGCCCTGCGCTGGGCGCGCTGGGCGGAGAGTTCCTGTCCAGTCTCCCACTGCATGAGTACCCACCTGCCTTCCCCCTAGGGGCGGACATCCAAGGTAGGATGCGCCACCAAGTGGGGCCCTTCACTGTTCCATCCGCCCCGGAACCAGGTCAGAGCCCTGCTGCTTTTCAGAGCGTTCTGGGTCTCTGCAAAGGGCCACAATCCAGGGAACTCTTGTTGTTGTTTTTTGCGGTGAAGGGGTCAGACAGGAAGTTGATTTTAATTTTTTTCTTACCAGGTTTAGATTTATTTTCTTTCCTTCAGACTGAAAGTCAGGTAAGTGATCCCTTCTCCTATGAAGATCTCAGGTCCCTGAAGCTTCCTTTCTGGGCACCAGTGGGCACCCTGCCTCTCTCACTTTCCCTGTGGACTTACATCGGCTTCTCTGAGAGAGAAGAGGGGATGGAACAGGCAGTTTATTTCCCTCCGAGGCCGCCCTAGCACTTCCTCAGATTCTCACCTACGTCTTCCTTGATCCCTGTTGCTGTTCTGTCTCCAGAGATTTCAGTGTAGTCCCGCCCCTCGCCTGCTCACCCTCTGCCCATGTGCACTGAGCACCATGCCTGCCTCCTTTGGACATTCCACACTTCAGACACCCACAAGGCTAAGGAAATAGCCATCTGGAGGAGCTGTGTCAAGGCAGGGAGTCAGGGTGGGTGTGGGAAAGTAGGAAAAGAATCAGAGAAGCTCCCCTGCTTCTCAGAGAACTCGGGACCCAGAGGGGTTGCTTTATCCCAGGATGTTTCCGAGATGAGCGATGGGAGGCAGGTAAAGAACGGATAAAATCTTACACTGTGTCCTTGATTCCCCCAGCACTACGGCCCCTCCGTCATCACCTCGCTAGATGAGCAGGATGCCCTTGGCCATTTCTTCCAGTACCGAGGGACCCCTTCCCACTTCCTGGGCCCACTAGCCCCCACACTGGGGAGCTCTCACCGCAGCACCACTCCAGCACCCCCTCCTGGCCGTGTCAGTAGCATTGTAGCTCCTGGGGGGGCCTTGAGGGAGGGGCACGGAGGACCCCTGCCCCCAGGTCCCTCTTTGACTGGCTGCAGGTCAGACATCATTTCCCTGGACTGAGTCCCCTGGATTATGGAACCTTCACTGTCTCCCAACACTGAGCAAGGATGCTGTGGAGTCCAGAGCCCTGGCCACTCTGCCCCCTAGCGGGGGTTTGGCCACAGGCAAGAAAGACCTTCACAGACACTAGTTTTTGGCCTCATTTCTGTCTGACAAGGCCAGCGTCCAAAGGGTTAATATTTAACCTCTTTTAAAGGACATTTGGGTCCTATTTTTTGAAGTGTTCTTGAGATGGCTGGCATATTCCTTTGGGTATGTCAGCGTCGGCAGTGGGAGGCAAATGGGATGGGATGGGAGTTGCGGGAAGGGTCCTCTGCTGTCCCCAGATGCCCTCGCTTCCCAGTCCCCAAACCATGGCTCAGTTCTGTCCCCGGAGCCACTGTCGCTTCATGTCCATCCGTTCTCTTTGGCCAGACAGACAGGTGGAGAAACTAAGACAGACACATGGACAGAGAACTCTATTTTGGGTTGTAGATTTTTTGTACATAAACAAGGAAAACCAAAATACATCCAAAGATGACCTCCCCTGCCTCCTACTTCCCAGTACATCTCCCTGAGGAGACAAGGCCTTAGCCCTGACGCCCAGGCGTTTGGGAGCAGGGCCCGGCCTATGCCTGGGGCTCGCTCTCTATTTATATATTTAAGTTCACAGCGTTTCTTATGCTGACCAGCCCGGGGCTGAGCCGCTAAAGGCCCGCAGCCCTGTGGCGAGGTCTGGCTGATTCTGCACCTTTCCTGGGAGGTGGGAGGACCGGTGTGTCCCCAGTCTCCTCTGTCAGGCTCCTCCAGGGCCTAGGACCTCTGTTGTAATTTTACTTTTTATTCCCAAAGTTGTAGCAAAGTTCTTACCCATAATAAAGGTTGTGAATCTTCTGTGTCATAGAGGTGGGCTGGGGAGGGGATTATGCACTTGGCTTTCCAGATCCCTGGTCTGGGGGGAGGGGGTCCATATTCTGTTCTTCCTTTGCAGGCCCAGGGTCCACATGAGCTCCAGTGTCACATGGTAGGGGTGTCACACTGCGGATTCCCAAGAGCAGTTGTTCTTCCTTCCCCCCGCTCCCCTGAGCCCTAGTGCAGTCAGCCCAGTACTGGGGAGCGCTCCCTCACCTGCCCAGGTGTTGCAGCCAGAGCCTGAGGGCAAACTTGGTCCCGGTGCTGACCCTCTCTCCGCCTCCTGCGGTGGCCGGGGTCGTCCGCAGCAGTGTGGACACGGGCAGGGCCAGCGGCCGGGCTTCTCCGCCCTCCTCCAGTTCCAGGGCACTGCACAATGACAGCTCGTGTGTGAGCTCTGGCTTAGCCACTTCCATAGCCATTAAGCCGTCTAACCCTCCCAACCACCACTGGAGACAGGTGGGTGGGTGTTTACCTCATTCTACAGAAAGGACACGGGTTCAGGGAGGGTTAAATGGTGCCCCTGTGGGAGAGTGGGGCACAAACCCAGGTCGTCAGGGCTAGCCAGTCAGAGCAGGAACCCTTGGCGTTGGGAAGGACAGTGTCTTTGATCTCTGTTCTCTTCATTATCAGTTGATCAACTCACCCCCCAAATCTCTCCTGTCACTCAAGTCCTCCATGGCCCCAGGAAATAGAAGCTGAGTTTTCCAATGTGTATGTATGTGTTGGTGTGTTGGAGGGTCAGGGAGCGGCTCTTACTTACAGGACAGAGGGTGGTAGGTCCTGGGAGAGATGTCTGGGTGCCTCTGTCCCATCCTCTGAGACAGCCACTGCAGCTGCTACATCTGGGCCCAGCCATAGAAAGGCGCTCACTTCACTTGGGTTTGGTTGGATCCGGGCCTGGGGCCAGACATGTTGATCCCTTTACCATGGCCTCTGTCAGGAGGCCTATTCTGATCACAACCTACCCACTGGTGGATGGAGAGGAACTTGGGGCCCGGAGGAAGGCTTCCCCTGACACCCCCGCCTCCCCCAACCTTAGTCACAGTGAGACCAGCCTGCTAGGGCCTCCTGAGCCCGGTACCCTTCCTCCCCTGCCAGCGCTACCTGCAGCTGCTGCTGCGACTCCTGGGAGACCACCAGTAGATAGAGAACAATGTGATGGTATTTGGGGAGACCCCAGCTCAGCCTAGGTGGGTAGGCGGACTAAGAAGAAAATGGCAAAAATGAGAACTTCCTGTCTCTTCTTGAGACTTTGGAAATACAGCTGAGGAAGTGGAGGGTAGAGATGGCGCAAGAGGGTCACGGGTGAGCACCACGGATTTGGGAACTCCAGACCACCCACTCTCCAAAGGCAGGCCAGGCTGTTCCCTGGGTTCTGGTGGGGTAGAAGGTGTTGGGGGTTCTAGGTTAAATAGAGAGGTCCCTGCCTCACCTCCCATAACCCCAGGGGGACCCACGAGAACTGGCCCTGGGGCAGCTGCAGTCCACTCTCTTCCCAAAGCTCTCGGAGGCCTGCGTCCAGCAGCTGCAGAGAGAGGCCAAGTCAGAGACGCCATGCCTGACCTCCAAGGCCTTGGCCCCTCCCTCAGCCACACCCAAGCTGGTCCCAGATATGCCTCCCGGCTCAGGACGGGGTGCAGGGTGGGTTGCCGAATGGTTACCGCTTCATCAGGTTCCACGTGGCCACCTGCAACAACAGAGGCCCAGTAGGTGAGTGGCGTGTCCTTGGCCGGGGCCCCCACTCACTATTTACACTGCCCTGCAGAGGGCACGGGTGCAGGGGAGCCTCTGATGATGGCTCCGAGGCTGAGAACAGTATGGTGGGTGGAGAGCACGTTTCTTACGGGGACGGGGACCTCGTCCTCAGGGTGCTCACCTGGGGGCACCCAGAGGTTGGGGGAAACTCTGAGGGTGCGTGTCCTTCGTGTCAACAAGACAGTCTGGTCGCTGGACTGCAGGACGACGGCCACGCCCAGATCCACGCTTCGGTTCGTGGGCAGCTCGGCTCCCGGCGGCGTGGGCTGCTGGTCCAGGGCCGCGAAGGGGCAGAAGGCGGGTCGCTGGTAGGAGGGAGCCACGTGGGTTCAGGTTTCAGCAGCGGGGCGCCTGGCCCGGCCCAGGCCACACCAGCAGCCGCCCCCCTTACCCTTCCTGGCCCCGCTGAGCCCTCCCAGTCCCGTGGAGCCCCCAACCTGGAGCGGGAGCCTGGCCGTGGCGCCGGGGAAGGGCTCGGCCGAGAGGAGCAGCTGCCCGCGCCGCAGGCCGCAGTGTGTGGGCCATGGCCCGCGCCCGGTCCGGGCGCCCAGGAGGCCGCACACACTCTGCGCGAAGCCCGCCGACTGCGGGCGCCCCGAAAGCAGCAGCAGCACCCGCGCCTCCGCCATCACCGACCCGGGGTCATCGTCCGCTTGGCGCCCTCTGGTGGCCGAGCGGCGCCCCGTCGGTCCGCGTGGTCGGAAGCCAGAACGTTCCCAGGAAATTTTAGGCATCTCATTTGGGGAAGATCCATGGGTGTAAAGTTAATAAATAACAAAGGAGATCACCTCTAAATCTTCAGCTCTTTCTTCCCATCTCTGTTTAGGACAGTGACCCGCCCCCCACGACCGAACGATTTCTGGACTCAATGTCCCCTCCAAACCAGTCACAAGGCCCCTCCCCACACTGCACACCTGTAACACAGGTATTGCCTCATTAATTACATGTCTCCTAACCAAATACCCAGAAAACATTTTTGATCCGCCCCCCCCCCCCCCCGCCCTTCCTTTTGCTTCAGTTCTGGCAGGCCTCCTAGTCCTTTCTAGTCACATCCTGTTTGCAGTTCTCCCAGAACCAGGCTCTGCTTCCCTCTGGGGTTCTTTCCCTTCCACCTGGCAAATCCTCCTCCAGATCAAGACTCACACCCTGTGGCCTTTCCCCCATGGCTTCTCTGTACATGAAACCTCCCCTTATAGCCGCCCCCCTCCCCTACTGCTTTGCCTCCTCCCACTAGGCTGTGGGCTTAAGGCATAAGGCATAGTTGTCTTTGTACCCCCAAGGTCTGGCCTAGTACCTGTATGTAATAGGTGCTCAGTGAACGCCTGCCGGTGACCAGCCTGAGGCGGAGATGATATCGTTTATCTTTGTATATTATGTCTAGTATAATGGCTAGCAATTAATCGGCACTTAAATGCTTAATGAATTAGAACAAACACGGGTAAGAGGAAACTAAAGAGATTATAAAACAAAACCTGACTGCTTTAAATGACTGAAGCTGCTCTGACAAACTACATTCACTACTACGTTAACCATGGTGCCGAGACAGCAGCCTTGCTTTTAAGGAACCATGAGGAGGAAGGCAATGACTTACTGAGTACTTACCACATGCGGGTATTGGGCTAAGTGTTTTACATGCATAATTTCAGATGTGCTAGAAGCCTGGAGCTGGCAGATGTGGCTTCTGTCCATAGGCAATAGAGTGATTGCTTGGGCCAATCCACCTGCTAGCCCTGAAAATAGACTTTCCCCCTACTTGGTGGCAGTCTTTCATATTATACTCCCTACATTGTGTGTATGTATGTGTGTGTGTGTTAAAGATTACAGTGTAACAAAGAACAGGCATAGCTTTTTTTTTTCCTTTTATTGATTTCAGAGAGGAAAGGAGAGGGAGAGGGATAGAAACATCAATGATGAGAATCATTGATCTGCTGCCTCTTGCACGCCTCCTACTGGGGATTGAGCCCACAGCCTGAGCATGTACCCTGACCGGGAATCGAACTGTGACCTCCTGGTTCATGGGTTGACACTCAACGACTGAGTGGACACCAGCCAGGTAACAGGTATAGCTTTTTGAAAATGTAATAAACTGCTTAGGAAGAAGTTTCTTCACTGCCAGGAATGTTCAAACACAGACAGGGCTGACTTCTGGGTGGGATCTAAGTTTCTTTTTCCTGCCAAGGAGGAGAGAATGTAGTGATGGTTTGAAGACAGGATCAGCAAGCTGGTGTATTCTAGGAGGCAGGGATAGAGGGTTTCAGTACAAGAATCCATAGTTTATCCCACTGCAAAGAATGCACCCAGGCACCTCCTTTTTTTTTTTTTTTAATATATTTTATTGGTATTTTTACAGAGAGGAAAGGAGAGGGATAGAAAGCTAGAAACATCGATGAGAGAGAAACATCTATCAGCTGCCTCCTGCACACCTCCCACTGGGGATGTGCCCGCAACCAAGGTACATGCCCTTGACCGGAATCGAACCCGGGACCCTTCAGTCCGCAGGCCGACGCTCTATCCACTGAGCCAAACCGGTTTCGGCAGGCACCTCCTTTATTTCTCCTTCCAATCCCTCAGGTCTTTGAGGAAGACTCTTCTTCAGGGTCACTGCCTCTTCATGTTGCTCTCTATGTACGACTCCAGCAAGAAGATAGTTTCATCAACCTGGATCTCGCTGGCGTCCAACCTGAGAAAGTGACAGCATTTGCCCATACTGAACACTTACTAGCAGATTTACGGTGAGAGGCTGGGCGGGGTGTGGCCATGCAGAACTGCTTGGTCACCCTTGAGATTAATGGGTAGAAAGCAGGAGCACCAATAGATCATTCTCCCATTTACTGAGCATCTCTTAAATGCCAGGCACTGTGGAAATTGCTGAGGATTCAAAAGATACAGCCTCTGTCTGGGGAGAAGTTAAAGTTTAACTTGCAACCAGGAGAAAGAATAGCACATGTAAAGGCATAGAGCGGGGGTGGACAAACTTTTTGACTCGAGGAGCACAATGGGTTCTTAAACTGGACCGGAGGGCTGGAACAAAAGCATGGATGGAGTGTTTGTGTGAACTAATATAAATTCAAAGTAAAGGAGCGGAGGGGAGAGCAAGAGAACCCTCTGCTCTTTCGACTCCGCGGGCCGGAAAGAACAGCCGAACGGGCCGGATCCGGCCCGTGGGCCGTAGTTTGCCCACGGCTGGCATAGAGGGTTCCAGTGTGTTTTAAAATAGAAGCTGAAAGTGGCTGAGGCTAAACTGAGTAATGATTAGGAATAGAAGGGAACTTCCTCAACATGATTGAAGCCATCTATGAAAACCCCACTGCTAACATCATACTTAATGGTGCAAGACTGAAAGCTTTCTCCTTAAGATCAGGAACAAGATAAGGATGTCTGTTTTTCACTTCCATTCAACTTTTTCCTGGAGGTTCTAGCCAGGCAATTAGGTAAGAAAAAGAAATAAAAGACATTCAGATTGGCATGATCCTATACATAGAAAAATCTCAAAGGATCTGCAAAAACACTAAGAGTCGACAAACAAAATTTTTAAAAAGTTGCAGGATATAAAATCAAAACACAAAAGTTAGTTTTAGCACTGGCTGGTGTAGCTCAGTTGGTTGGAGTGTCATCTCATATACCAGAAGGTGGCAGGTTTGAGTCCTAGTCAGGGTGTGTGGGAGGCAACCAGGCGCTGTGTCTCTCTCATCTTGGGGACCAGATGGAAGGCCAGATTTGAGACACATTAACTGAAGTAAAATCAACAACCTTGGTGAACAAGAGTGTGTGGTGAGGGAGGAGAAGCTGAGGATGTGTTCAGAGTTCAGCTCGGGGAAATAGGTGGATTAAATTCTGTTAACGGAGCTAGAAAAGATAGTGAGTTCAGGTTTGTGTCACCTTGGAGGTGGATTAGCCTGGAAGGTATCTGCAACGTAGGCTTGAAGTGCAGGATGCTTACTTGTTGACGTTCCGTTTCAGAGTCTCTATCTGCTGGCGTTCAGGGGCTGTGATCATCTCCTCTATCTCCTGTAGCTGCGCCTCCTCCGCTCCTGTAGCCTGCATGGATGCGATGATGGCTTCCACCCTCTGAGACTTTTCTAGGAGCCGCCTGTCAAACACACACAACTCTGAGGCTGCTGCCCTGGCTGTGGAGATTTTTACCCATTAGCCCCGGGGTACGACACACCCTTTACCACGTTCCTGGTCCAAGTGGATAATGTCACCTGTGAAGGATGTTTTCTACAAACTTAGAAATGTGACTTCACTCCCGAAACTCTTATTGCCTCTCATTTGCACTTTACGTTTGGTGCCAGTTTGTACATTTCTCATGAATATAATCTACAAAATTATTTCACTGGGAGTATATTGGAAGAGTGTAGACTAACACATGAACCAACAATTCAATGCAACTAGACTGGTTACTGTCTCTATTGGTTTCCATTTCTAAAGGAAATTTCCCCTCAAGCCTTTGACCTTGAAAAAATGTAATTACTAAACTAAATTGCTACTCACTTGTTCTCCTTGGTTTCAAATTGCCTCCTTTCTATCAAGTTGGCTATGCTCTGAGGAGAGAGAAGACAAAAAGCGCACATAGTTCTATTTCAGCAGCTCAGGTAAAAAGGCTAAAGGGGGCGTGTGGGTAAGACTGGTCGCTGTGGAGGGAATGGAAGAAGGTCCAGGATTACCTTGTAGCACCTGTGCAGCAACATGCGGGCAGCTGACAGGATGTTCACAGTGTACAAATAGAAGGTCCTGGAAGGGGCATGGTCTGGCGTTTTGGGAATTTCCTACTTGTCCACAGAGAGAAAGATGAGAGCAATTATACTGTTCAGAACTGCAAAGTAAACATGTGTCCCATCTGCAGCTGCTATGCCTTCTCTCATTCACTTACACTTTCCTCTTCCCCAGTCATTCCCATCTGTGGTTACGGCATGCTCAGCCTCAAGGAGAATTGAGCTGCCCCGTTTTTTCCATCTGAACATCCTGAGTGGAAGGGAGAAGGCAACTAACATTTACTGAGCAACTCTTGTGTGCCAGGAGCACTGTATTTGATCTTTACTATAAACCACATTATTTTTTTTACCATCCGTCACCATTTTATAGATGGGAAAAATTATGGTGGGTAATTTGCTCAACGTAACTAGGTAAGAGGAAGAGCTATGATTCAGATTCCAAAATCCATTCTATTTCCTTACAGGGTCTACTACATGGCTCTACACATAGTGGAAATCACTAGATGTTGATGAATCCTATATAATAAAAGAGTAATATGCAAATTGACCATCATTCCAACATACAAGATGGCTGCCCCCATGTGGTCAAAGATCCTGTCCCCATGTGGACACAAGATGGCTGCCACAAGATGGCCAGCAGGGGAGGGCAGTTGGGAGGGACCAGGCCTGCAAGGGAGGGCAGTTGGGGGCGATCAAGCCTGCAGGGGAGGGCAGTTAGGGGTGACCAGGCCAGCAGAGGAGGGAAATTGGGGGTGACCGGGCCTGCAGGGAAGGGCAGTTGGGGGGGGGCCCAGGCCTGCAAGGGAGAGCAGTTGGGGGGACCAGGCCTGTAGGGGAGGGCAGTTAGGGGCAATCAGGCTGGCAGGGGAGCAGTTAGGCATCAATCAGGCTGGCAGCGGAGTGGTTAGGGGGTGATCAGGCTGGCAGGCAGAAGTGGTTAGGGGCAATCAGGAAGGCAGGCAGGCGAGCAGTTGGGAGCCAGCCGTCCTGGATTGTGAGAGGGATGTCCGACTGCCCGTTTACCTACCAGGATCCTACCAAGATCGGGCCTAAATAGGCAGTCGGACATCCCTCGAGGGGTCCCAGATTGGAGAGGGTGCAGGCTGGGCTGAGGGACACCCCCCCCCCCCGTGCATGAATTTTGTGCACCGGGCCTCTAGTGTATTCAATAATAATCGTAAAGTTCAAGGAAAGGACAAATCACAGGGACCAGGAACTAAAGAAAAAGGGTGGAGTGATTTCTTGGCTGTGCCTTTTTTTTTACTAGGTCAGTTTAAGCTCCACAAATATCTTTCAAATGCTTGCTATGTCTTCATTAATCTTTTTTTTCCTGTCTCAGAGCTGGATACAGAGTTTGCTTGGGGTTCAGGATGCATGCCTCAGGAGTTTCTCTCACCCTCGTCCAGCTCTGTTGGTTGATGACTACTACCCATTGGTTACCTGGAGCAATATGAAATTTTCTGAGAGCATCTTATAAAGCATATCCTTCGCCTCCTTTGCTGGAATCATTGCAAAGTCTTCTACCTGCTTCTGCTCTAGGTGTTTCTTTTGCAAAACTAGACGAAATATTCTGGCGCAGCGAGACCCAAATCTGGAAAGGAATGAAGAAAGTAAACAGCATGCTTTAGCTCCTAGTCACACACGGTGGTGGCTCTGTTCCCATGTGTGGAGCCAGGAGCAGAGAGGGACAGCAATCAGGGAACTCTTTCACAACTCCACAGACGGACTGACGATGGTGCTGCTAACCATAGGTAGTCACCAACTGCTGACTTCCTGCCTTGGTAAGTAAAAGCTTTAGGGAGGCTGGCCAAATGGCACTGGGAATGAAGCAGGAGGATATTTAGGATGAAGAGCAGTAGACGGGATCCACAGCAGTCCAGTGAAAAATGGGGCAGGTGGCCTTAGCCGGTGTGGCTCAGTAGATAGGCCTGTGGACTGAAGGTTCCCAGGTTCGATTCTGGCCAAGGGCACATGCCTTGGTTGCAGGCTCATTCCCAGTGGGGGGCGTGCGGGAGGCAGCCAATAGGTGATTCTCTCTCATCATTAATGTTTCTATCTCTATCCCTCTCCCTTCCTCTCTGAAATCAATTAAAAAAAAAAATGGGGCAGGTATGCCTATGTTGGTTGCTTACATAATGATCAAATTACTTGTTCAAAGGGGCATGGAAAAGAAGTGTCTGACCTCCCCACCCCAATCATGGTGACCCCCTTACCTCTCCTGTACAACCGACTCCAGAGTGGCTGTGGCTAGAGATCCGAGAACCTTATGTAGGTCTTTATGTAGAGGATTAAGGTCACTCAATCATGTGTTGGCCTGGTCATTGTGATGTTAGTTTAATTCCTAAGTCTCTAATTTAAAATTTAAATATTATTTCTTTTTTACATTGATCACATTTATGATAAATAAGTATTTCAAAACTTTAATTAAGTATGGTGTTTAAGTGAGGATTTAGCTTAACTAAAATTTGGTTAATTAAAAGTCCTTTCTGCCCTGGATAGTGTTGTTCAGTGGTTAGAGTGTCAGCCCACACATCAAAGGGTCGCAGGTTCAATTCCGACAAGGGCATGTACCTGGGTTTCAGGTTTATCCCTGGCCCCAGTTGGGGCGCTCGTGGGAGGCTACCAATCGATGTGTCTTTCTCACATCGATGTATCTCTCTCTCTCTCTCCTTCTCTCTCCCTTCCACGCTCTCTAAAAAGAAAACCAATGGGGGAAATATCCTTGGGTGAGGATTAACAAAAACAAACAAAAAGTCCTTTTTACTTCTTTATCATCAATGTAATAGTTAAATTTTCTAACTTATTTAGCATACCAACTATTATCACATGTTTTCTGTCATAAGTCGCCACTCTCCTAGTCCGGCTGCCGGACTGTACAGAAATAACTGGTAAGGATACTAATGACATACGTTCCTCCGCCACTGTCGCCAGACTTTCCAACAAACTGTAGCTGTTAAAGAAAAAGAGGGACTGTGTTAACTGACTGGACAATCCAGTGATTCTGTTTCCAAAGGAGCAAATCTAGCCAAGAGCCTATAGAAGGAAGCCCCGTTAGGTGACGGTAGAGGAACTGTCTGAGTTGGTTAGCTAGAGAATGAGGCTACAGGAGAATGATACCAGGTATCACTGGCAGAAATAAATCCTAAACACAGCAGAAAAAAGAAACATTAAAAAAGCAAAAACGGACTTACTGGATCATCTGCCAGCAGAGTGAGATACTGATCAAGAACTTGCTTAGAGATGTTGTAGCCAGTAGGTAGGGATCTGAAGATCTATGGTGCAAAAAGGGACAGTGAAAATGGGTTTGGGAACTTAGAATTGCTGACATTACTAAAATAAATATGTTTTAATTTTAGATATCACAGTATAAAAATGTCCAAAAATACAGCAGCAATGTTTGTAAGAGTAAAAATCTAGAAATAATCCAAATGTCCAATAATTAGGGATTGATTAAAATAAACTACAGCATAGCCACTAAGTGAAATATGACACAGCCATTATAAAAAATAAGACAGATCTATAACTGACATGAAAAGAAGGTTTATATTATATTGGCACAGGAAAAATACAAGTTTATAACATGTACACATAACTATATATATGTGGGATGATACATAAAAATAGTCTGAATAAAGATACATACCAAACTATTAACAAGGATGCCTGGGATTGGGATTATGCAAGACTATCATAGTTTGGGGAACTACAACTTTTTAAAAATTATACATTTCTATTCTGTTTGAATATAGGTCATGTAATTACTTTGTCATTAGAAAAAAAATATTTAATTTTTTAAAAGAATATTTTTATTGATTTCAGATAGGAAGAGAGGAGAGAGAGATAGAAACATCAATGATGAGAGAGAATCATCCATCAGCTGCCTCCTGCACAACCCTTACTAGGGATCGAGCCCCAAACCTGGGAATGTGCACTGACTGGGATCAAACCATGACCTCCTGGTTCATGGGTTGATGCTCAACCACTGAGCTACAATAGCTGGGCATGTATTTAATTTTTTGGTATATAAGTTAAGAATTTAAATATAAATAAAAGTTTAGTAAGTATTTTTTGTATGAATAAATATGTTAATTAGGAAAGTAATAGAATATAAATAAACATATTGGATATGTTAAATATTAATATTTTAAGAAACAGATATAGCCGAAACCGGTTTGGCTCAGTGGATAGAGCGTCGGCCTGCGGACTGAAAGGTCCCGGGTTCGATTCCGGTCAAGGGCATGTACCTTGGTTGCGGGCACATCCTCAGTGGGAGGTGTGCAGGAGGCAGCTGATCGATGTTTCTCTCTCATCGATGTTTTTAGCTCTCTATCCTTCTCCCTTCCTCTCTGTGAAATATCAATAAAATATATTAAAAAAAAAAAAAGAAACATATAATTAAACAAGTTTAAAATATACAAAATATATTGGTAAAAAAAACCAAATAAGGGACCATATATTGTCCTGAGCACCAAGGCTCTCAGATTCCAATAATGCATTCTTAGAATAGGAATAGCTTGTACTTGGACTAAGAGAATGGTTTAGATTTTTAAAGGCTGGATCCAAAGAGACCAAATATTTTCTTTTCTTTTTTTTTTTTTTAAAATATATTTTATTGATATTTTATAGAGAGGAAGGGAGAGGGATAGAGAGTTAGAAACATCGATGAGAGAGAAACATCGATCAGTTGCCTCTTGCACACCTCCTACTGGGGATGTGCCCGCAACCAAGTTACATGCCCTTGACCGGAATCGAACCTGGGACCTTTCAGTCTGCAGGCTGACGCTCTATCCACTGAGCCAAACTGGTTTTGGCCAAAGAGACCAAATATTTTAGTACCTAGCACCTGAAGATAATCTCTGTCCCACCTCTAACAACAAAGACTCTTTCAAGGCTCAAACCTCATCAACCTAATTCCAGGCTGTATGTATAATAATTATGTTATAATATCCAAGAGCCTGTCAGAAAAGGAGTACAACATGAAACTCACCTCATTGGAAGACAATGGCTGGGTGAAGGGGGCACTAGAGGGAGTGGTAATCTCACTCATTCGAAGCATGGTCCTTATGATCTCGCTGCTGGTCTGGATTTGAAAAGTGAACTGGAATTCAGAATTCATTCTGCTGTGCTGGCTCTGGCTAAATGCCAATGGCCACATCTGGCAAATAAGATTGTCCCTGATGGCCACTGTCCCACCCCCTCAGATATCACCTGGTCCATCCTGTTGGCCACTGCGCTGACAATGGCTTGGTCTCGGAAGTGCTGGTGGAATCTGTCAAGGTTGGCCTGCCAATAAATTCCATCATCTGGAATGGGCTGAGGAGGAGAAAAGGATCAGCAAGAAGCATCTACGTGCACTGGAGAGTTTTCTGGTGAGGAGCTTAAATGGAATTGGCCACCATTTCTTTTCCTTTACAGTAGCAACCAATTGTTTGCTGAAAATCATCCAGTCACGTGGACCAGTGCCTTCATAAATTCACAGTCTCACTTCAAACAGATTCTCAACCAACTTCCAATCTTTTTCTCTCTTTTACGTTTAACTCTTCTCCAGTATCCCCAAATCTCACTCCCTTATCATTCTCAGCAGATGAACTTGCATCTTATTTTGAGAGAAAATAGAAGCCATTAGGCCAGAACTCATCCAACTTTGTGCACACCCCCCCACATTTATTTATTTATTTTTAAATTCCCCTTATATCACAGTGGAAAACATGTTCTTCCTTTTACCTAAGCTTAATGCCCACATTGAAATGTGAGATCTTACCCTCCCTGCATTCTCAGGGACCCAGCTCAGCTTTCCCTCCTCTCTAAATCTTCAGCCTCTCTCTTTACTGTCTTTTCCCCATCAACCTTTACCTTGTCCAAATTTCTTCTACTCTAAAATAATTCTTCTTCAACACTGTGACTTTTCTCCTTTTCATTTTTGTTACAGTCAAGGTTCTCAAAGAGTTGCCCATCCACCTGTCCACAGAGGTACTCAACCCATCTCCACCACTGCACTGAAATGTCCAGGTCCCTGAGGACCTCCTTGTTGCTAAATTCAAAGAATACTTTCCAGCCGAAACCAGTTTGGCTCAGTGGATAGAGCGTCAGCCTGCGGACTGGAAGGTCCCGGGTTCGATTCCGGTCAAGGGCATGTACCTTGGTTGCGGGCACGTCCTCAGTGGAAGGTGTGCAGGAGGCAGCTGATCGATGTTTCTAGCTCTCTATCCCTCTCCCTTCCTCTCTGTGAAATATCAATAAAATATATTTAAAAAAAAAAAAAAAAAAAAAAAAAGAATACTTTCCAATTCTGATCTTCTTTGATCTTTCTGAAGCATATGACAGGGTGGGACATTTTTTCCTTCTTAATTTTATGTGACCCCCTTGGATTTTGTGACACTATTCTTTTTACCAAATAATGTATTTTTATTAATTTCAGAGAGAAAGGGAGAGGGAGAGAGAGACAGAAACATCAATGATGAGAGAGAATCATCGATCGGCTGCCTCTTCCATGTCCCCCACTGGTGATCAAGCCCACTACCTGGGCATGTGAAGATCTGTGGGAAAAGCATTTGAAGCAGAAGGAATACTAAAGGCAGAAGCCTGAAGACTGAAAGAGTTTGACATGTTGAGGAATGGGAAGAGAGAAGCTGGAACACAGTGAACACGAGGAAGAATGGGAAGAGCTGAGGGTGGAGAGCCTGGTCTCTAGCAGGTCTTGTAACCACCCTGCTCATATAAGGCTCAATAATCCATAATCAAGACTTGGATTTCTTCTAAGAGTAATGGAAGCTATTAAAGGAGTCTAAATCAGTGTTATGTTGGGATTAAAAAAAAAAAAACTTAGAAAGTTAAATAGGTAAGAATGCAGGTAGAGTAACCATTTAGGAGAGTGCTGGCAAAGAGTTGACTCGAGGTTTAATGGTTTGGACTAGGATGATAGCAGTGGAAATGGTGAGAAACAGCTGGAGTTTAGGTAATTTTGGAAATTGGGCTGACATGTTTTACTGGGAAATCAGATGGTTCCTAGGATTTTGGCCTAAGCAAATGGTAGTGACCTAGAGGTGGCTGGCCTAGGTCCTTTACTAAAATGAGGAAAACTGAGAGAACATATCTGGGTGGGAGAAAACAATTATTCTGTTTTGGCCATACTACATCTGAGATGCTCATTAGACATCTTCGTAGAGATGCTGACAAGGCATCTATAAAAATAAAAGCATAATATGCTAATTAGACCGGACAGCAGAACGACCTTCTGGATGTCCTTCCGGACGATCTTCTAGATGAAGCTGGGGCCAACGTGGCTGTGAGGGCCAAGCCCCTTGCACGAATTTCGTGCATAGGGCCTCTAGTTTGAAGAAAAAAGCTCAGGCTTACAGATATCTTTCTAGACTCATTTCTCACCACTGATTCCCATGGGCCGCTATGTTCCAGCTATACTGAATAACCACCTTTTTCTAGGTCCTTTTTTTGCGTAAGCTGCTACCTCTGTCCAATGATTGAAGTAAGTTAAAGCCTCAGAAGGGAGTTCACTCTCTGTTACTCTATTGCTGACCAAAGTTTAATCAAGTTCTAATCCTACTAACTCAACCCAGGAACCTTTAGGGGCTTATCTCAGTGCTCCTTCTGACCTGCCTCAGGGTGAGGACTCCTAATCAAAAAGCCCCATTACCTCTTTATTATCTGTGCTATGTTTTAGTCTCTTGGCCTTGGGCTCCCCAGTAGCATCATCCTCAGACGATCTCCTCCGTTTACCTTTCCCTGCCAAATAAAACAGTTGGAACAATTAGGCTACATCTCATGATGACAGGTCATGACCAAACCTAAGAGCAGGTGTCTCCCTATCCCAGGGACGTCTGTAGCTGCCGCTAGTTTAGAGTTGCTCAGAAGATGGAGCAGCTACAAAAGACTCAGGTAAATGATGAAGTTATCGGAATTCAACGTTAAAACAGAAATTCATAATCTTAATCCCTCAAACTGCTCCTGCTCTAATGTTTCCTTTCACAGTGAATGGCACCATCATCCTCCCACATACGCACATCAGACACACAGACATCATTCTTGATACTTGTCCACCTCACCACTTCTATATATTTTTCACTGATTTGTCTACATTTATTTATTTTTAATGTAATTTTTTTTTTTTTTTTTTTTATTGATTTCAGAGAGGAAGGGAGAGGGAGAGAGACAGAAACATCAATGATGAGAGAGAATTATTGATTGGCTGCCTCCTGGGAGCTCCACACTGGGGATTGAGCCTGCAACCCAGGCATATATGCCTTGACTGGGAATCGAACTGTGACCTCCTGGTTCATAGGTCGACGTTCAACCACTGAGCTATGCCCACTGGGCTGTCTACATTTACTTTTGCCCCATTCTTTCTGTGCAGAGAGAAATCTTTTAATATGCAAATTAGATTATGTCACTTTGCTGCTTAAAACCCTTTAGTGGTTTTCCTTTGCTCTTAGGATAAAGAACAGATATTCTGTGAGGTCTGGCATGATGTAGCCCTTGCCTATCACCCTAACCTTATTCTCATGGCTCTCTTTCCTCTGCACACCTTTAACTTTCCTTTGCGTGCTTTAACTAACTGACCTTCGTTCACCTTCTCAAATACCCTTTTTCTCTCTCTCACTACATACCTTTGCCAAAAATGCTTATCCTCTGTACCCCTTCATACCTTACCTCACCGGTTGGCTACTACTTCTGCTCCAAATCTTAGTTCAAATGCCACTTTCTCAAAGAAGCATGGGCCCCAAACGCCCAGGTAACTCTAGTCTTGTTATATATTGTCAAAATATCTTACACTTTCCCTTCACAGTACTTATCACAGTTTGTTATTTAATTAAGTCTCCTGTACTAGCCTTAAGCCCCCAAAAAGGCAGAGACCATAATGGTTTTTTTTTTTTTTTTTTAATATATTTTATTGATTTTCTACAGAGAGGAAGGGAGAGGGATAGAGAGTTAGAAACATCGATGAGAGAGACATCGATCAGCTGCCTCCTGCACACCTCCCACTGGGGATGTGCCCGCAACCAAAGTACGTGCCCCTGACTGGAATCGAACCTGGGACCTTTCAGTCCGCAGGCCGACGCTCCATCCACCGAGCCAAACCGGTTTCGGCCATAATGGTTTTTTTTTAATATTTTATACCACAGTATCTGGCACAGAGTAAACACTTGCTAACTGCTCAATTCATTCATTCATTCATTCATTCATTCATACATTCATTCACTTAACAATCACTGAGGAAGAATCCACAATTAGGGCAAATCACAGTTCCAGTGGTCAAAATTCCTTACCTATCAAGCTTAGCTTAGGAACCAGGTACATGTCCTTTTCACTGGTGACAAGAGTGGGGGCAGGCTGCGGTGGCCCAGGCTCCGAATTCTCAGTGGGAGACACCAACGGGCAACGCTGCACGAAGTGCGTGTCTGCTAGTCGCACAAATGTGCTTGATACCTCAGCATAGTCCATGGTCTTGCCGTCTGTGCAACAGGAGGAAAGAGGCAGGTGAGACGGCCTGAGATAGCTGAGGGTCTGCTCCTGCAGGCAGCCAATCCGTGCTTTTGCTAACAGCTGTGGCTACAGTACTGACCTTCCATAGTTTCTGTCAGCCGGTCTGCCACTCTCTTCACGAGCGCTGACATTGTCATCTTGCCATTCAACAGCAGCTCCTCCACAATCAGCTCGCCAGCGTCACTGTACAGTGTTTTGGCAGTGTAGATGTACCGGGGGTACCTGAGCATTCGCAGCACCCGGCTGCACTGGGCTTCATACTCCACCGTGCCACGTTTGTGCACCTGGTACGTCACCAGGTTATGCTGGATGAGGACACACAGGGCCTTTTTCACCTGGATGAGACCCAGAAGAAGAGGAAAGATCTGAAGGCACAGCTCTTTATTGCTCACAATTTTTGCCCAACCGTTTTCTAAGCATCAGGAGATGGCTGGGTAAGAATCTCTGGGCTGCCTTCCTCCTCCCATTGGAACAGCTAATGAGTCACACATAAATGGAGGAAATCAGGAAGATTCCTTGCTAGGACGCTCATATTTCCTCTGATCTTTACTTTTCAAAGTACAATTTACTTCCCTTCTATGACTCTCATTCCTTAAGGGCAGTGCTGAGATTCACACTCATTGTGAATAAAGGAAGGACGGCAAAGGAAGAGCAAAGATTTGCCTACGAAGCAACAGGAGCCAGGAACACTTAGAGAAGCAGACCTTGGGCCTCTGTCTCATCCTCTTTCCCCACAAAGGACACCGTTCTAATCCCAGAGCAGGCTCTCTCCCTTTCCATTTTTTTTTTTTTGGGGGGGGGGGAGTAACAATATTCAAAGGTAAGTAAAAGACATTAATGAAAATAAAAGCAAATTAGTGTCCTCCAAACATACCTGATCCAGGGACGGCCCTGTGTCGTGGGCAATCACTCTCAGTGGCTGGCTGCCAGTTCTGATTAGGTGGACTCCAATTTTTTCCACGATCTCTCCAAAATGCTCTTGCAGCAACAAAGAACACAGTTTAATTTCTGCTTGAGTCATTGTCCTAAGGAGTTTGAGCTAGAACAAAAAATAAAAAAACACTGTATGCTGGAGAGGTTTTCTTTTATGTTGTGTGTAGAGCTGCTGAGTATAAATTCAAGTATTTTGTGGAGGGTGATTTGACATTATATATCAAAAGGCTTAAAATCTTGCCTATCTTCAACCTAATAATTTCCTTTGGGATACTCTCTTCTAAGGAAATAATAAAAAGATGCTACTGTAGTTCTCTTTAGAATATGAACATACTGGAAACAACGTCATGTCTAACAATGAGGAATTACTTCAATAAATTATGGTAAACCCATACAATGGACTGTTACTCCAGCACTTTTGTATATGTATTACCATAGAAAATTGTTCACTAAGTAAAAGAAGCAGGCTACAAAGCAAAATGTGGAGGGATATTTAATCAAGAAAAAAATGTATGCCCTAGCTGGTTTGGCTCAGTGGATAGAGCGTCGGCCTGCGGACTGAAGGGTCCCGGGTTCGATTCCGGTCAAGGGCATGTACCTTGGTTGCGGGCACATCCCCAGTGGGGAGTGTGCAGGAGGCAGCTGATCGATGTTTCTCTCTCATCGATGTTTCTAGCTCTCTGTCCCTTTCCCTTCCTCTCTGTGGAAAATCAATAAAATATATTTAAAAAAAAAAAAAGAAAAAAAAGAAAAAAATGTATGAATAGAAAGAAAAAACTGGACTATACATCACACTGATCTTTTAAAAAATATTTAAATTTTTTTTATTGATTTCAGAGAGGAAGGGAGGGGGGGAAGAGAGAAACATTTATCTTTATGGGATTGTGTGTGATCCTAATTTTCTTTAAAGATTGGGTGTAGATGGTTTTACAATGTCACAGGCCTTCGCTTTTACACTTCATTGTTTGGAAGAATTAAGGCCACTTCACAGCCTATTGGGAGTGAACAGGCAGTATCATTCCCAGTCCATAAAGAAAATGACAATTTAGAAAAAGAAATTACGAGGTAAAGGAAAGCTTTGCAACAGTATGTTTCCAATAGGAGAGGAAGTACGTTGTTTGCAGGGCAGTATTTAATTCGGAAATTTCTACTTCTTGACAAAGTAGACACAATATATAGTTGACTATATAATAGCTTCCTTTTTAGAAAAATCACAAGTGCTACCAAACATCGCTTTAATCCTCAGAAGCCAAGTCTTTGCCTCTCAGCTTCAGTATCTCCGTCCACACGTCTTTAGGGAAACATCCCCAGACCCTCTGCCATCCCCGGAAAGGACTTTCAAGGAGCTTGGTCCTGGCTCTTTATTCCCTGCACGTAGGGTCCCAGTTCGGGACTGGGTTCCTTGGTCCAGAGACAGGGCCGTCCGGTTCAGATAGCGTTTTCACTAACCTCTGGGTCACCGCAATCTAATGCCAAGTTTCCCTCGGCTGCGTGCGGCTCCCGCTGCCGCCCAGGCAGAGGAACAGCTCTCACCCTTTCCTCGCAAGACGGACAACCAGGAGGACCCGGAAAAGGGGGAAACGCTGGCCATTCTACCCCAGAGTCTCGGTGGTTTCCGGGGACGCTCTTTCTTTCATCTCGCTAGGAGTTTGGAGGACCAGCGAGGGGCCGCGGGGGAGGTGCAGGCGGACTTTTCTTCCGGCGCCTGTGACGCTGGGGGCGGGGCCTGGGTCCACGCCGCCTTCGTGGGCCGGGCGCTCACGTAACTGACGCGGGCCCGGAGCGGCGGCCGCATTGAGGAAGCGCGGGCCGGGCGGCGACTGCAGCCGGCAGCGAGCGGCAGGCGAGGGAGGCGGCGTCCCTCTCGGACCGCCGGGCGGAAGAGGAAGATGGCGGAGGCCTCGGCGGCCGGGACCGGCGCCGCCGTTGCCGCGCATCGGTTTTTCTGCCACTTTTGCAAGGGCGAGGTCAACCCCAAACTACCGGTGAGAGCCCCGTGTCCCTGCCCACACCCCGAAGTCCCGGAAGGGGTTTGAAGCGCCCCCGAACCCCCTGAAATCGGTCTCCCGAATCCTGCTGCCCACTGTTCTCTGGCCGCGGCTCCTCGCTCCCTCTCAGCCCTCCCGCCCTCCGGACGCGCCACCTGCCCCGTAACCCCTCTCTCTTTACCTGCCCCTCCCCCCATCTTTTTCTTCCTTAGAAGGTTCTCCCCTGACAACTCTCCCCTCAGTTTTCTTTTTAAACATTTTTACTTATGGATTGATTTTCTTAGAAAGGGAGAAACATCGATTTGTTGTTCCACTTATTTGTGCATTCATTGGTTGCTTCTCGTATGTGCTCTGACCGGGGATGGAATTGGCAACCTTGGCTGTGGGCAGGATGCTCTGACCAACTGAGCTGCCGGCCACGGCTCCCCTCAGTTTTCTTTCTTCTTCACCTTGGCTCCTTCTCACGATGACCGCACCCCCCCCCCTTTTCTGCTGTTCTCACCTTCCTCTATTTCCTTTTCCACTTTTCACCCCCCCCCCATCTTCTGTGAATCAAAACCGCGGATTGATAAGGACAGTCCCTTTTCCGCTGTCTCCGGGGAAGAGCAGGCTGGAAGGTAACTGGGGCAGCGAGGGATTTTGTTACTCGGTGGCTCGCAGGGTTCTTGTGAAAGGGAAAACGGCAGTGGACTAATGACCCGCAGGCTGCCCGCCTCCCTGCCACTGTTGAAGGAAATGGCTCTCGGAAGAAGGCTGGACACATTGTTTCAACTTGGTTATTTTGGTTGTCCTGCTGCCAGGGTCTTCAGCACCATCTCTGACCGGCCCCCTCCCCCAGTCTGTCTCATTAAAAGATCCAGGGCAGAATGCTGAGGACTGCATCCGCTGACATACATCGGTTTTCACCAGTTTCTGCCAGGCTGGCTGTTGGCCCCTGGAGAGGGAGTGCTGTGCTGGCGAAGAAAGCGCCGCTGCCGCAGGCTAGCAAACCCCAGGCTGTGACGGGTTGGGTCGGGGCTACTGCAGGGAGACCCACCCCAGAGAAGGCACATCCTTCAGAAGGAGTTATGATAGTTCTACTTAGAAGTATAAAGGTTCAGTCTTAGGAAAGGGTGGCTGCCTAACAACTTAACTGTCAGATTGAATCCATGAGAAAGTCTACTGAGGTGTGCAGTCCGAATGCCTTATTATTTCTCAGACACCCAAATGGAGTCCTGTGAAAAAGCACCAAAGGGCCTTTTAGCCTTATCACCTAAAGTGGTGCTTTTTCAGGCTTTTATGGCATTTTCTTTCTTTTCCATTTGCCCCAACAGTTTCATTTTAGGACACAAAAAAATGTTCGTTTAGAGGGCTGGAAATCTTTTTAAAAGAAAGGGCTTATTAGGCCATTGCTGGCCAAAAAGAAGGCCGGTCTTGGGGCATGGAGTCTAAATCACCAGCTTGGTAGGAAAGATAATATGTCCATCATCTCGGAGTTTGCAGGCATTTTTATACATCAAGAAAGATGTAAACTGGGTGAAAGAATTTTCATGAGCTATAGGCAGAAAGGTGGGAGCAGGTGAAGTGGGGCCAGGTCTGGGATAGGCACAGAGTCCACAGAAAGAAATGTCCCCTCCTGTGGAATCATGGTGGGCAGCATTTGGGAAAGCCCACGTGTAAACAAGAAGCTGAGGCTCCTGGCTTGCTGATGCCTGGCTAGGGTAACCTGCGGAAATAGCCACCTGGAAATTAATCTGGAGGTCCAGCAGGGGATGGAAGGAATGTGAGCAGTCTTTTGTCAGCTGGTTCACAGCTATTAAGAAGCGAATTGTTCTGTCTCTTTCTCTCACTCTCTGGCCTCTAATTTTAATTGAGAACATCTCAGAATTTTGTTACTGTATGTTACTTGGGTTTTTTTTGAAAACATATAGAGGGGTAGAGAGTCAGAAACATCCATGAGAGAGAAACATTTATCAGCTGCCTCCTGCACCCCCCCACCCCCCACCAGGGATGTGCCCGCAACCAAGGTACATGCCCTTGACTGGAATCGAACCTGGGACCCTTCAGTCCGCAGGCCGACGCTCTCTCCACTGAGCCAAACCGGTCAGGGCTGTTACTTGGTTTTGATTGCCTATCTGTGCCCATGTGTGCTTTATGCCATATTTCAGTGCTGAGAAGAGCAAGTGCCTTGATTTTTTTCCAGTGGACATCAGAGCCCCCAGACCTCTCACCACAGACAGGGTATCTGGAATTTGTCCACTATGTGTGTGACCAGTGACATTTGTTGCCTTGTTGAACACTGCGGCCTTGATTGTTTTGGAGCCCCCTCTCACTACCCCCCCCCCCAATGTAAAGCTGTTTTTAAACTACGGTTGACATACGATGTTACATTAGTTTCAGGTCTATAGCATAGTGCTTTGACATTTCTATACCTTGCAAAGTGATCACGAACAGTCCAGTATCCATCTGTCACCGTACTTAGCTCTTATGGTCTTTTAAGTCATTTGCTTATTGACCTTTAGGGGTAGGAAAACAGTCTAACTTTCCACAACTTACATCTTTTCTTTTTACCACCTGAAGTCCTCATTGTGAAGTGCTCTTGAAAAGGGATAATTTGAAAGACTTCAGGTATTTTTCTAAGCCTCACTTTGATGCCTGGAGACATCACATTATTTGTGGTGCCTGACTTGTCAATTAAGGTCTAATGCAATTAAATATGACAGAATACTTATCTATACATAAAGGTTCTTTGCTGGCTGTCCTTAAGGCATACCTAGGAATATGGGACCTGCCCTGAAGAACCTTACAGTTTTTTAGAAAAGATGAGACAAACATGGAAAAAATGTAAGGTGAATGAAGATGGATATATGTGCTTTAGAATTCAGAGAAAGGGAAGATTGGTGAGATCAGGGAAAGAGTGAGAGATGGCTTTTAAATTGAGTTCCACAGGATAGATAAAATTCAAATTAAGGAGAATTTGTAGCATATACTGAGTAGGAAAGGGAGGTAATTATGCATTTAGTAGGTAATTATGCATTTTTAGTAAAAGGTGCAGTGAAGTTAGGGGTAGAGTTTTTATTCATAGATAAGACAGTGAGTTTCATGGCCATTTCTATATCCTTAACCCAGACTGTTATCTTGAAAATGTTGGTTGTAAGAATGATCAGGTCAAGCCCTTGCTGGTTTGGTTCAGTGGATAGAGCATCGGCCTGCAGACTGAAAGGTCCTAGGTTCGATTCCCGTCAAGGGCATGGCATATGCCTGGGTTGGGGGCTCAGTCCCCAGTACGGGACATGCAGGAGGCAGCTGATCAATGATTCTCTCTCATCATTGCTGTTTCTCTCTCTCCCTCTCGGAAATCAGTCTACACCAGCCGTGGGCAAACTACGGCCCGCAGGCCGGATCCGGCCCATTCGGCTGTTCTATCTGGCCCGCGGAGCCGAAAGAGCGGAGGTTCTCTTGCTCTCCCCTCCGCTCCTTTACTTTGAATTTATATTAGTTCACACAAGCACTCCATCCATGCTTTTGTTCCGGCCCTCCGGTCCAGTTTAAGAACCCATTATGGCCCTCGAGTCAAAAAGTTTGCCCACCCCTGGTATACACTAATAATAGAGGAATATGCAAATTGTCCGGGACACTGTCACAGTAACAGTAACGACCAAACAGCAGGCTGCTTGGGGCGACAAGACCGGCAGGGGGTTTAGTGAGGGATGAACAAACGACTGAACAGCAGGTTGCGTGGGGCGACCAGGTCGGCGGGGGGCAGTTGGGGGCGAACAGGCCAGCAGGGGCGGGCAGTTGGGGGCGATTTGACTGGCAGGGGAGGGCAGTTGGGGGCAACTAGGCCTGCAGGGTTGGGCAACCAGGCTTGCAGGGGAGGGTAGTTGGGGGCAACCAGGCCTGCAGGGGAGGGCAGTTGAGGGCAACCAGGCCTGCAGGGGAGGGCAGTTGGGGGCGATTAGGCCTGCAGGGGAAGGCAGTTGGGGGCGACCAGGCTGGCAGGGGCAGTTCTGGTTTGTGAGAGGGATGTCCGACTGCCGGTTTAGGCACGATCCTGTGGGATTGTGCCTAAACCAGCAGTTGAACATCCCCCAAGGGGTCCAAGATTGGAGAGGGTGCAGGTTGGGCTGAGGGACAACCTCCCCCCCCCCCCCCATGCACGAATTTTTTTTTTTTAAATATATTTTATTGATATTTTACAGAGAGGAAGGGAGAGGGATAGAGAGTTAGAAACATCGATGAGAGAGAAACATCAATCAGCTGCCTCCTGCACACCTCTTACTGGGGATGTGCCCGCAACCAAGGTACGTGCCCGTGACCGGAATCGAACCTGGGACCCTTCAGTCCGCAGGCTGACGCTCTATCCACTGAGCCAAACCGGTTTCGGCCATGCACGAATTTTGTGCACTGGGCCTCTAGGTTCGATTCTGGTCAAGGGCATGTACCTTGGTTGCGGGCACATACCCAGTGGGGAGTGTGCAGGAGGCAGCTGACAATGTTTCTCTCTCATCGATGTTTCCAACTCTCTATCCCTCTCCCTTCCTCTCTGTAAAAAAATCAATAAAATATATTTAAAAAAAAAAAAAAAAAAAAACAAAAAACACAAATACTTCCCAGAAAGAAAAAAAAAAGAACAGATCAGTAAATGGGTAGCTCTGCTACCGAAAAACCAACTCAAACACTGGTAAATCAGTAAATATGATTTGTGTTTGTATAGGAAACATTGAAAAGTTTTTAAAAATAAATTTTTATATAAATTTGAAAAACTTACTTGTAAGTACTCATCATTAAGCATGTGTTGTTTCTTCTGCTGGACAAATGTGAGAAACCTGGATGTTTTGAGGATAGCTAGACCCAACGTATCAGGAATGAAGTTTTTCTTTGTCTTGACTTATTTTGCATCTCAAGAAGGTACTTTACTCTTGTGCAAGTTGGATCACAGGACTCATCACCATGAGTAATGCATTCTCTGAACACCTAGGGATGAGTATTGAGCCTTACATAAGCTTTCAATGAGCTATTGCTAGGAGATATGTCCTCTCTGAACACCTAAGGCTGAGTATTGAGTTTACATCAGCTTTTAATGAGCTATTGCTGGGTAGTTTTCTTCAACTGATCAGTGGGAAGGCTGCTCTACAGGTACCTAATCTCTTGCCAACTTATTCACCACATAGCAGAATCATAATTGTGTTTAGTGGGGTTGGGTTGCAAGGTTTTTAAAACTCTTGATTCTCCCTTCCCCTGTCCCTAGGATATAGCACTTCTTGATACATTTGGAAGTATGTGAGACTATAGCAATAGCTTACCCAACTTTTGCCCTGAAAGTATCCTTAGGTTTTTATCATTTTTCTGTCAGTCCTATGATGAAAGATTAACAGGCCCAACTATATTTATTTATTTATTTGGTTCTTTTGGAACCCCCTCCTTCACTCCCCGCCCATTGACGTCTTCTAGCCCGCCCCCGCCCCTGCCCCAGGCCTTCACCTCACCATCCTATAGTCTGGGTTCATGGGTTAGGCATAAATGCATACCAGTTCTTTGGTTGATCTCTTCTCACCCAACCACCCTCCCCTGCCTTCACTCTGAGATTCCCCAGTCTGTTCTGTGCTGCTTTTGTTTTTTTGTTTTGTTTTTCTATACTTCTGTCTCTGGATCTATTTTGTTCATCATTTTATTTTGTTCATTAGATTCCACATGAGTGAGATCCTGTGATACTTGTCTTTCTCTGACTGGCTTATTTCACTTAGCATAACACTCTCCAGGTCCCTCGATGCTGTCTCAAAGGGAAAGAGATCCTTCTTTTTTATTGCTGCACAGTACTCCATGGTAGAAATGTATCACAGCTGTTTTATCCACTCATCAACTGATGGGCACTTGAGGCCCAAATAACTTTAGTGTCTGTATTAGAAGAAATAGTTTTGGCTATAATTTCTGAGAGAGGTTGAAATATGCCTAAAGCTGTATAGGTTAAGCCACATTTGGTTGAGTTAATTTGGTGAATTAATACTCCTTACTCCTAATCCTGATTATTCATTTTAGCTTTATGTGTCTTTGGTTTGGATCTTCTCAGATAAAAATTTTCATTTACAAAGAAGACATAAAATATGGGGAAACCATGAAGGGAATTTTAAAATGAAAATGACATTCAATGGTACTGTTATCTGTTAGATTTCAAAAAAAGTCCCCATTCTACAAGTGAGTATTGGTTTAGAAATTTCTTCCTCTATTTAAGAATGTTTTCCTATTTATAGTGAAAATAATTTTAGTAAAATTTAATGAGTACTAAATTTGGATTTCGAAATAAGAGGTTTTGATTATATGGTCTGAAACCCCAGGGTTTACTTTATATATGATTGAGTAAATGTATATTTTTGGGTCATCAGATGATAAAAGAAATTAAGTAACTTAAAATTATTTTCAAAACACCAGAAGCTTCTACCTTACCTGGTTAGCCTCACGTCAAAACGGATGGAATTACTATGCTACATTGAGGGCTGACTGGGTAGTACCACAGAGGACTTTGTCACAGAATGTAAAGACGTCATTCCATCCATCTCTGTTCTCCCCTTCTCCCCTCTAAAATCAAGGCTGGGGGATATTACTTTGTGAGACTGAATCTGGTAGTCATCATTAAACAGAAGAGATAAATCATATGTAGAGTAAACTACTTTTGGTGTTGATGAGGGTGGTTCTTACATGTTTTATGGAGATCAGAGTATTCAAATTCAGGTAAGAGACCAGTCTAATTAAGAACTGCCAGTGGCTCTCGCTGGTTTGGCTCAGTGGATAGAGTGTTGGCTTGTGGACTGAAGGGTCCCTGGTTCGATTCCTGTCAAGGGCACAAGCCCAGATTGCAGGCTCGGCCCTCAATAAGGGATGTGCAGGAGGCAGCCAACCAATCAATTCTCTCTCCTCATTGATGTTTTTATTTCTTTCTCCCTCTCCCTTCCTCTCTGAAATCAATAAAATAATAATAATAATTAAAAAAAAGAACTGCCAGTGTATTGCTCACCTCTGAGGCTCTGTCTGAAGGAACTAACAGGCTGTCTCTCCTCTCCCATTTCCTTATTATATCACCTTCTTTGATCTAATAAAATGTCAAGCTTATCAATAAGGAATGTTTTCTAGTTTGGCTTTTTATCAGATGCTCCACAAGTCATTATCATTGTGCTACACTTGTCATGGCTCTAATACAGGAAAACTTTTCTAATCTATAACGAGTAGTTGAAAAGTAGATTTCTTAAAGACTTTGTGACTCTTAACACTTCAAGCCCACTGACCTCGCTTTTTAAGTTGCATGATTCTTAGGAAGATCCCAGAGCTGTGTCTAGGTCAAGTTAGTATGTTGTTGAACTGGGGGAAGGAACTTAGTAATTTGAGCTGCGTTTGAGAGGTTTTAATTATTAAATTATCTTAAAGTCTGCTATTGGTGACTTTAAGCTGAAAAGTCTACTTGGTTATCTATCATCAATCTGGTTCTATATAGCAGTTGCTTATTAAATACTAGTGGCCCGGTGCACGGATTCGTGCACATTGAAAGGAAATTAATTAGAATTCCTGGGGCGGTGCTGTGACTTGAAGGGCGTGAGGGGCGGGGGGAGAGGGGGAAGAAAGAAAACTCACACTCTGGTCTTCCAGCTCATGGCACTGGCTCCCGTGCGGGGACGAATGCAGGTGGTCCCGGGTGGTGGCCGGGAGGCAGGATTGGGTGAGATGGCCGGACATGCCATGGAGCTAGCTTCCTGTGGTCCCTCCCTGGCCAGTCAGCTGCACCTGGGGCACCGCGGCTCGAAGGGCATCTGTGGAGTGAGCAGGGTCCCTCCAGCAGGTCCCTTGGTCTGGCCTGCGGAGATCGGGCTGAAACTGGCTCTCTGACATCCCCCGAAGGGTCCTGGAGTGCGAGGGCACTCTGCAAAGTTGCTGTTCTACAGGGTGTGGAACGCAAATGCAAGTGTGCAGTAAACCAGATTTGGGGTCGGCAGTGTCCCAGGAACAACATAACGCACTGCCGAAGGTGGCCCTATGAGGAATTGGGCTCCCTCCTCTCTGGTTCCAGGGTGTGTCACCCGAGAACCGCTGCTGCCAAGCAGTTTGGCAGCTCCTGCGTTGAGCATCTACCCCCTGGTGGTCAGTGCACGTCATACCTACTGTCTGGTTGGACGGTCGGATGGTCACTTAGCCTTTTATATATATAGATAGATTTTTTTGTAGTGGCGTTAGTGTTGTGAGTTCTAAAAGACTTCAGTGGTACAAAATGTATGTGTTGCCACATGAAGTTTGACCATACAGAGTCAGTAAATATATTCCCCTCAAGGATCTAGAAATAAGATGTATTCTTATGGGCAGAAGGCTAGTTCTAGTCTTAATTCTACTGATAGTCATGTATATACAGACAGTCCTCGGGTTACGTCGGACTTGACGTACGTCGTTTTGTCGTTAGGTCGCCATCTCCCATTTATTTATTAAAAAAAAGTTCCGTCATTTCGACATATGTACATATGTGCTTTATGTTTTTTATTATTTATTTACCACAAGTAAAGGTCAGGAATTGTTATCTTCCTTTTAAATTTTTTTTTGTTTCACTTCATTACTGCTGTGTATGTGCTCCATGTGAGTGACGTAGGTGCTTATGTAGGTGGGCTCCAACTTATGGGGAAAATCGTGTTACGTTGCGCCATAGGAACGGATCTCCGACGTAACCCGAGGACCTACTGTAATGGGAAAATCTGTGGGATTTTTCCAGTATGGGGAAGAATAAAATCTTAAAATTAAATTCACTGCAGATGAAATTTCTATTTAGGGGGGAATGTACTGACAGCTAACATGTTTCTTTATGTTTAGTTCATGGAGGGATTGTTTAAAATAGGGGTTAGTGCAGGGGTGGGCAAACTTTTTGACTCGAGGGCCACAATGGGTTCTTAAACTGGACCGGAGGGCCGGAACAAAAGCATGGATGGAGTGTTTGTGTGAACTAATATAAATTCAAAGTAAAGGAGCGGAGGGGAGAGCAAGAGAACCCTCCGCTCTTTCGGCTCCGCGGGCCGGATCCAGCCTGTGGGCCGTAGTTTGCCCACCGCTGGGTTAGTGGCTGCTATTCCATTTATAGCAGTAACTGTTGGGGTCACTTTATCTCCTTGTTGTTACTGAGACCAGAGGATTTGGATCACTCCTCTCAACTTACACATTGTAGGGTAACTTCTGAAAGAAAAGTACCCAACTTTTTCTTATTTGGGGATTAACTGAGGTGGTAACATGAATGTACTAGTAACTTATTAAGGCAGCTGGACATTCTAGTTTGAAAATAAAGCAAAAAGCAGACAACAGACCTAACTTTTAGTTTTTTTATAGCTCATTTTAGCATTAATCAAGTTTTACTTTCTGTGTTTTTCTTGTACCTCTTAGGTGTTTTATGAGCCCAGGAGATTTTGTGGTTAAACTTTTAGTTTCTTTGAACTGTTTGTAGAGAGGGTGAAGTTATTAATCTTCTAATACTAATTCTTCATGTGACTGGTGCCGAGTCATGTGACTCAGTTTATCCTGGTATATCTCACTGTAAAATGATACTGAGGTGACCTTTTTGGAAGCTTGAATGGTGAGCATTAAGAGAAATGGGCTTACGTCATTTTTGATTGAAAGGTAGTGTAGGAATGAGTAATCCTTAATTGTACAGAAATAGGGCCTTTACCATAGTAGAAACACTTGAGGTAGTTCTTATAGTTTCACATACAGAATTGTAGGTTAGATTCTGAAAGATTTAAAAAATCTTTTAAAATTCAGTTGTTAGCAGTTCACAGTTCCTTAGATGTATCCAGAGGAATGTTGCCAAATAGTAGTTAGTTGGCTCTGGTGATTTTTAAACTAGGCACACTTTTTTTATATGTTAGACTGTCCAGCCCCATTTCCCAAAATAGGCAGGCAGTTTTGTTTTTCTTGCAAATCTGTCAACATAGGTAATCTCTCTCCTTGATAATTTCAACAAGTGTCCCAGGAAAGTTCTTTACCTCCTTGTTGCTCTCTTTGATGTGCAGATTTGAATAGATATTAAACCTAGAGAACCATCTTCCAGGAATACTTTTCCCCATGCTTAGAATTTACTTTCTCAAAAGAAAGAAAAATAATCCCATAGTTACGTGCCCTTTTCTGCTTTTTTCTGGGTTCACTGAGACCTGTAGGTATCCAACAGTGATGTTGATGGTTGAGCCTGGTGGTTCTCAAACCTGTCAGATCCAGTGCCCCCTTTTTATAATAAGTATTTTGAAATAATCCCTTTAATGAAAGGAAACTCATAGATAATACGGTTTTTTTAAAAAAATCTAGCTGTAAGATAAAGAATAAATGAAAAGAAAATAATTTATAACAAAATAACATGCATTTTAATCTGTAAATACTCAGATGTCCATAAAGAGAAGATAGCAATATTGTATTGGCACCAAGTGTAGACATAACAGCTTTCTAAGTAGACTGCTATTAAGGGTATTTGCAACTTAAATATTGTGAGAGGCAAACCACCAGAATGGTGAATAATTTTTGGTAAAGGTACAAATAAAGTATAATTTTCTCTCACTTTATTCAGTAGTTTTTTTTTCTGGACATTTAGTTTACTGCATATTAAAATTATGCAAAAGACATGGTGTTTATATGTAGAATGGAGTTAGGTCCTAGGCTTTGATAATTATAAAGATACTAGAGGCCCGGTGCACGAAATTTGTGCACAGATAGGGTCCCTAGGCCTGGCTGGCAATCAGGGCCGATGTGGGCCTTCTGGCTGTTGGCCGGGGCCACCCTTCGTTCTGCACCATCCCCTGGTGGTCAGCGCACATCATAGCGAGTGATTGAACTCTTCGTCTCCCGGTTGAACTCCTGAGGGAACACTTTTCATGTTAGCCTTTTTTATATATGTGTGTGTGTGTGTGTGTGTGTGTGTGTGTGTGTGTGTGTATATATATATTTTTTTTTTATCTACTTAACTGCCCATATGAAGTTTAAGAATAGAGACATTTGCCCTAACCGGTTTGGCTCAGTGGATAGAGCGTCGGCCTGTGGACTGAAAGGTCCCAGGTTCGATTCTGATCAAGGGCATGTACCTTGGCTGTGGGCACATCCCCAGTAGGAGGTGTGCAGGAGGCAGCTGATCAATGTTTCTCTCTCATCGATGTTTCTAACTCTATATCCCTCTCCCTTCCTCTCTGTAAAAAATCAATAAAATATATTAAAAAAAAAAAAAAAAGAATAGAGACATTTCGCCCTGACCGGTTTGGCTCAGTGGATAGAGCGTCGGCCTGCGGACTGAAGGGTCCTGGGTTCGATTCCGGTCAAGGGCATGTACCTGGGTTGCAGGCACATCTCCAGTGGGAGGTGTGCAGGAGGCAGCTGATTGATGTTTCTCTCTCATCAATGTTTCTGACTCTCTATCCCTCTCCCTTCCTCTCTGTAAAAAATCAATAAAATACATTAAAAAAAAAAAAGAATAGAGACATTTTTTTTAAGTAAATCTTTATTGTTCAGTTTATTACAGTTGTTCCTCTTTTTTCCCTCCATAGCTCCCCTCTACCTGGTTCCCACCCCACCCTCTGCCCTTACCGCCCCCCTCACTGTCCTCATCCATAGGTGTACAATTTTTGTCCAGTCTCTTCTCGCACCCCCCAAACCCCCTTCCCCCCGAGAATTGTCAGTCCACTCCCTTTCTATGCCCCTGATTCTATTATATTCACCAGTTTATTCTGCTCATCAGATTTTTTATTCACTTGATTTTTAGATTCACTGTTGATAGATATTATTAGTTGTTCATAATTTTTATCTTTACCTTTTTCTTCTTCCTCTTCTTACAGAATACCCTTCAGCATTTCACGTAATACTGGTTTGGCGGTGATGAACTCCTTTAGCTTTTTTATTTTTTTATCTGTGAAGCTCTTTATCTGACCTTCAATTCTGAATGATAGCTTTGCTGGGTAGAGTAATCTTGGTTGTAGGTTCTTGCTATTCATCACTTTGAATATTTCTTGCCACTCCCTTCTGGCCTGCATAGTTTCTGTTGAGAAATCAGCTGACATTCCTATGGGTACTCCCTTGTAGGTAATTAATTGTTTTTCTCTTGCTGCTTTTAATATTCTCTCTTTGTCTTTTGCCCTTGGCATTTTAATTATGATGTGTCTTGGTGTGGTCCTCTTGGATTCCTTTTGTTTGGGGTTCACTGCGCTTCCTGGACTTGTAAGTCTATTTGTTTAACTAGGTGGGGGAAGTTTTCTGTCATTATTTCTTCAAATAGGTTTTCAATATCTTGCTCTCTCTCTTCTTCTGGCACCCCCATAATTCGGATGTTGGTATACTTGAAGTTGTCCCAGAGGCTCCTTACACTATCTTCATATTTTTGGATTCTTTTTTCTTTTTGCTTTTCCGGTTGGGTGTTTGTTGCTCCTTCGTATTTCAAATCTTTGACTTGATTCTTGCGATCCTCTAGTCTGCTGTTGGATCTCTGTATATTATTCTTTATTTCAGTTAGTGTATGCTTAATTTCTAGTTGGTCCTTTTTCATATCCTCGAGGGACTCACTAAATTTATCAGCAATTTCTAGAAAATTCTTAAAAATCCTTATAACCGTGGTTTTGAACTCTATATCCAGTAGTTTTCTTTCCTCCATTTCTGTCATTTGTGACCTGTTTCTTTGTCTCTGCATTTTGGTTGCTTCCCTGAATTGATAGAGTGGCTTTGTGTGCTAGGTGTCCTATAGGGCCAGTGGCTCAGCCTCCCCAATTACCTGAGGTGGACACTCTTGGTGCACCCCTTTGTGGGCTGTGTGCACAGTCTTGTTGTAGATAAGACTTGATTGTTGTTGGTATCACGGGGAGGAATTGACCTCCAGGCCAGTTGGCTGTGAGGATCAGTTGTGTCTATGATGGGAGAACTTCTGTACTGGAGACACCCTTATAGGGCAAGACTTGCTTCAGTGGGGCTTTGGTGCTCACTGAGTCTGCCCCCTGAGTGTGTCCCTTATGGATCTGAGGAGTTGTAATCTGGATGGTCTCACTCTGACCACTGGGTACACTGGCTCTTGGATCTCCAAGGAGGTGCAAATTTAGCCTCTGCCTGAGGTCACCCAGCAGGAGCTATGGAGAGATCTGCAGATTCCTCTTCTTTGTTTGGGGTTTGGAGGTGCCCAGATGAGGCCCAGCTGTGAAGCAATGCAAACTGCTGTGGAGCCTTGGGCCTTCTTTTGGATATTCTGGGTCTCTCTGACTCAGCTGCAGTTTTTTAGATAATTTTAGATTGAAAAGGGCCAGGCCATTCATATGAAAAAGCATTTGCACACAGCTGGGGTGGGGTTGTAAATTGGGTGGGGCCGGGTTGCATGGAATCAACAGGGCAGAGCAAACAGTAATGGCTGACCTTCAGCCCTGCCCTAAGAGGCCTCCGGGTCTCAAGTGTCCTGCGGTAATCGCTCCAAGCACCTCTGAGAAAAAGCCGCCCTCGTGTTCCAGCCCGATGCCAGACAGTCCAGTTTCCCCCCATATGAGCCTGGGTCCCCAGAGTCTCACCCGGAACTGGAGTTCAGAGCAGTCAGGAGTTTGTGTCTCCCTCTCGATTGAGAAAGACAACCGCATCCTCAGTTGCCAGCCCTTTCCACATGTGCCTCCATACCTCTGCACTTTACTTCCGCACCTCCTCTGAGTCTCAGTGTGCTTTTCTCTTCCCTTCTAGTTGTAGAATTTCCACTCAGCCAGCCTTCCTGTGGTCTGGATGATGTCCGTTTTATCTTTTAGTTGTAGTTTTGAAGTGGTTGTGCGAGGCAGCAAGTTCAGGTGTTTACCTATGCTGCCATCTTGGTTTCTTCCCTAGAGACATTTCTTTGTGCTGGAATTTTTTATGCTTTCCTGCCTTTGCACATTAAATGTCAGTAGTATTTCTTTGTAGCTATGACAACCAAAACAATTCAATAGATGTTCAAAATGTCCTTGAGATCATTGTTTTGTCTTCATTGAGAATGCCTTCTAGTCTTCTAGGAAAACATTTTCCATTAGTTGCTCTTCTTCTCTCTTATTATTTAGTAATTTAGCATAGTACTTTTCACATACTGCAAGATTCAGTCTTTTTCCTTTAAACTTAGTTTACTTTTCCTATAGACATTTTTTTCTATATGCATTTAAATTTCTCACTTCCTCACTACCCTTGCTGCTACTTTGTTTTCCATGAGTGTTTAGAACAGTGCCTGGTACATAATATTCATTCAATAAGTATTTGTTGAATGAAGAAATTATATTTGTAGGCTTTTTCTTCTTGCCTCTTTCTGCTTTTGTAAATGTTGAAAATCATGGGGGTAATAGTGTTCATAAAACAAAAAATAAAAGGTTGGCTGACAGCAATGGACTGCAGAGGTGGAGCCTCTTGTTTTTGTTGATTCTTACCCGAGGATATTTTTTCCATAGATTTTTAGAGGAAATGGAAGGCAGGGAGGGACGGAGGAAGTGGGGCAGGGAGAGATAGAGGAGAGAGAGAGAGAGACAAACACGTTGAGGTGAGAGATATACTTGATTGGTTGCCTCCGGCACCTGCACTGATGGGCCCAGGAGTGAACCTGCAACCCAGGTACGTGTCCTTGACCGGGAATTGAGCCACGACCTTTCAGTGCTTGGCCCCGACACTCTGACTGGTCAGGGCTGAATCTTCTGTAATTTAAGTGATAGTCTGAAGTACTTTTATCTTCAGACACATTTATTAAGCTGTTGGTTCCCTGATTGTAATTTATAGTGCCAGTTATTAGGTTCTGATCTTATCATATATTCACTGTTGAATGTTTAGAGGAATTAATGTTTTTTAGTTAAAGACAAGTTAGGTTGAGGAATGGAAATTTTATACCTTGAACTTGTTGGTTTGAAAAAATTACATTTTGATTGCCTGTGTAGTACGAAACTATAATGCTATATTTACTTTTTGTTTAATAACATGTAAAAGGAAAATTCAGCAAGTTAGCTTTCATTGCTTGTTTTTAAAGAAAAAAAATTTTTTAAATTGATTTCGGAGAAGAAGGGAGAAGGTCAGAGAGACAGAAACATCAATGATGAGAGAACCAGTTGGCTGCCTCCTGCATGCTCCCCACTGGGTTTCGAGCTTGCAACTCGGGCATGTGTCCTGACCAGAATCAAACCGTGACCTTCCGGTTCATAGGTAGACGCACCACCATTGAGTCAAGCTGGCCGGACTGTTGCTAGTCTTAATTTGCATTTTTTAGATTAGTTAACTCTGTTAAGTAATATTAATTGAATGTAATATTAATAAGTGAGAATTATGACAGTGTTTAATTCCTTAAATTTTTCAGTGTGGTTTTATTCATCACTAAAATTATTGGTTTATTATTCTGTGCCAAGTATATGTGCTGATTCAGTGAGGAAGACTTGTTTTAATATTACAGTAGCATCCTGTTGTAATATATAATACTAGATGAGCAGATTCAGAGTTCCCAAGGTTTTAAATTAGGTTAGCAGTGTAACATAGGTCAGTTTCATCCTATAAAGGATCCAGAAGTATGTCTATTTTTATTCCTGAGTGTAATTGAGTCTGGAGGTTTTCTTTTAGCACACACACAAACACTCTGTTTAGGAAGTATAGCACTTTGAAATCTCTACGTTTGATAATAACCTTTTAGTAATAGGCATTAGATCATGTAATAATATCAGTAATCTCTCTGCATTCTTTCAGTAACTATTGGCACCTACTATATTCCAGGAGCTGTGCTAGTATTTGTTTTGTGTTTAGGAGGAAGTAATGAGATTCATAAAACGTTGGGGAAAATGAGTAGTGGAATTAGTGTTTAAGTATTTTCTGTTCCTTTTGACTTTGTGTTTAAACATTAAAATAATATAGCTATCTCAAGATTAGAGCAAATGCCTTTTTGCCCATTTTAGGTTTGAGCTATGTTTAAAATGTTAGGAAAGGGCTTTCAGGATAAACAATCTGGCTGCCAGCTGTGGAACTAATCATGAGCCCTTATTTTGCAACTGTTACCAGCCCTTTCTTTCTATAGGTGCTTTTATTGATTTTATTAATTATATATAAATACTATAGCACTGTAGGGGGAAAAGTTTTAATCTTTAATCAAATTATTGAATCTTACAAGGGCCTTAGTTTTCCTTTTCTGTAAAGTTAGACAGTTATATTTATTACTATCTGTGGTTTAGTGATTTGAGCTTTTGGATATTTTTGGATTTTGTGTAAGGGAATTTTGTTCTGTAGTTCACTGAATTATCCTTATTGGGACTTAAATTTTATTTCTGAAATGAACCTCCTTTATGAGTTACAAACTACATTCTCTTTTTTTACTATAATGAACAATTTTAAGACTATTACGATAGAGGACACCATAATGCAAAGTCATACTTTTTTAAAAGTATATTTTTATTGATTTCAGAGAGGAAGGAAGAGGGAGAGAGAGATAGAAATATCAGTGATGAGAGAGAATCATTGATCGGCTGCCTCCTGCACACCCCCAACTGGGGATCGAGCCCGCAACTCCAGCATGTGCCCTTGACCGGAATCGAAACGGGGACCCTTCAGTCCACAGGCCAACGCTCTATCCACTGAGTCAAACTGGGTAGGGCATACATTCTTAATGCTGGTAATGTTGATTAAATTAAAATGTCATTTTTTATAAGACTTGGGATTCAGTGACAGGTAAATTTGGCCTGGGATAATTTCCTTTTTAGGACTGTTTTATAAATATCTCTCTTCGTTTCTTTTATTCTTTTTTTAAAATATATTTTATTGATTTTTTTACAGAGAGGAAGGGAGAGGGATAGAGAGTTAGAAACATCGGATGAGAGAGAAACATCAATCAGCTGCCTCCTACACACCCCGTACTGGGGATGTGCCCGCAACCAAGGTACATGCCCTTGACCGGAATCAAACCTGGGACCCTGGAGTCCGCAGGCTGACGCTCTATCCACTGAGCCAAACTGGTTAGGGCTGTTTCTTTTATTCTTAAAGTTCTATTCAGTTAATTCACTATATTCTTACTGGGTAATGGTCAATGGCTACTTTCATCAGTCCAGTTTGTATGTGACCTTTCCTGACCTGAATGTCCCTGAAGTGAATTAGATCATACTTTTAAAATTCTTCTCTCATTGACAGAAGGTTTACACTACAATTCCAAGTATTATATGGAGTGCATCAGAAGTTCTGGGATTGCTCCATGGGCACATGGTAGAAAGGAGAGCATTGAATTATTTAGAAGTCTGTTATTTAATCTAATCGAAAGGCCTGTTCTTTTTTAAAAAAATACAGTTTTTATTGACTTTTAGAAAGAGAGGAAGACAGAGGGAGAGGGAAAGAGAAACATCGATGTGAGAGCGGAACATCCACTGGCTGCCTCCGGCAGGGCCCCTCCTGAGGGTCGAGCCTGTAACCTGGGCATGTGCCCTGACTGGGAATTGGACCAGCAACTTTTTGGTACACAAGAGGACACCAACCAACTGAGCCACATCAGCCAGGACAAAAGGCCTGTTCTTTATTCCTTTTTTATTTTAAACTAATACTTTAGCATGGAATGATGCTGATAGGTTACGATTTAAAAAAAGTATTTTTACTTGGCAAAATAAATTTCATAATTTTATGTGGGTTCCTAATTTTTTAATTTTAAAATTGAAATGCTTTGTGGAATATAAAAGTCTGGTTAGCAAAAGTTTCCTACTATGACACAGAATAGCATATTAATGGTTCTAAAAAAGTCATTCAGTAAAGCAAAATGCTTAATAATATTATTTAATCCAGCTTTTCCAGATTTATTTATTTATTTTCTGAACAGACCACTGATTAATAAAAATTTTGTGGAATGTGGCTTGATAAATGCTCCACATTAAAATTGCTTAGAGGAGTTTATTAGAATCTATAATTTGTTAGAAACTTAAATTTATTATGTTCCAGGCACTATTTCATGGATGAAGTGACCTGCCCAAACATTACATAGCTGGTTTGTTACTCTGTGTTTTCAGTCCAATTTTGTTTAACTTTAAATTTATTTCTTTTAACCACTTAGGATGTTCTGAAGTGTTGCTCAGTCCTTATTTAGAGGCTAAGAATTTAAGATTAGGATATTCAGAGAAGTTTGTTTTACTTCCCTAAGTGTGATTATATCAAAATATCACTTTGTGTGTGGTATGTGATTTAATTGACTCTTAATTCCAGGATATTCCCCCCCCCCGCCCCGCCCCCGCCCCCCTCCCCCATCACCAGCACAGTGCTTAGAACGTAGCTGTTCTAGGGCTCTCTCTCTCGCTCTCTCTTTTTTGTTTTATTTCTTTATTGATTAAGGTATTACATATGTGTCCTCATCCCTTCATTAACCCCCCCCCCACTCATGCCCTCACCCCCCTGGTGTTCGTGTCCATTGGTTAGGCTTATCTGCATGCATACAAGTCCTTTGGTTGATCTCTCCCCCTTCCCCCACCCTCCCCTATCTTCCCTCTGAGGTTTGGCAGTCTGATCAATGCTTCTCTGTCTCTGGATCTGTCCCTGTTTGTAAGTTTATGTTGTTCATTATATTTCACAAATGAGTGAGAGCATGTGGTATTTATCTTTCTCTGACTGGCTTATCTCACGTAGCATAATGCTCTCCAGTTCCATCCATGCTGTTGCAAATGGTAAGAACTCCTTCTTTTTTCTTTTTTTTTTTTTTTTTTTTAAATATATTTTATTGATTTTTTACAGAGAGGAAGAGAGAGGGACAGAGAGCTAGAAACATCGATGAGAGAAAAACATCAATCAGCTGCCTCCTGCACACCTCCTAATGGGGATGTGCCCGCAACCAAGGTACATGCCCTCGACCAGAATCGAACCTGGGACCCTTCGGTCCGCAGGCCGACGCTCTATCCACTGAGCCAAACCAGCCAGGGCAAGAACTCCTTCTTTTTTACTGCAGCATAATATTCCATTGTGTAGATGTACCACAGTTTTTTGATCCACTCATCTGCTGATGGGCACTTAGGCTGTTTCCAAATCTTAGCTATGGTAAATTATGCTGCTATGAACATAAGGGTGCATATATCCTTTCTGATTGGTATTTCTAGTTTCTTGGGATATATTCCTAGAAGTGGGATCACTGGGTCAAATGGGAGTTCCATTTTTAGTTTTTTGAGGAAACTCCATACTGTTCTCCACAGTGGCTGCATCAGTCTGCATTCCCACCAGCAGTGCAAAAGAGTTCCTTTTTCTCCGCATTCTCGCCAACACTTGTCGTTTGTTGATTTGTTGATGATAGCCATTCTGACAGGTGTGAGATAATACTGCATTGTTGTTTTGATTTGCATCTCTCGGATAATTAGTGACTTTGAGCATATTTTCATATGTCTCTTGGTCTTCCTTTGTCCTCCTTCGAAAAGTGTCTATTTAGGTCCTTTGCCCATATTTTGATTTGATTGTTTATCTTCTTTTTGTTAAGTTGTATGAGTTCCCTGTTGGAGATTAAACCCTTATTGGTGATGACATTGGTAAATATGTTCTCCCATGCAGTGGGCTTTCTTGTTGTTTTGTTGATGGTTTCTTTTGCTGTGCAAAAGCTTTTTATTTTGATGTAGTCCCATTGGTTTATTTTCTCTTTAGTTTCCATTGCCCTAGGAGCAGTATCAGTGAAGAAGTTCCTTGGGCATATGTCTGAGATTTCGCTGCCTGTGGATTCCTCTAGTATTTTTATGGTTTCCCGTCTTAAGTCCTTTATCCATTTTGAGTTTATTTTTGTGTATGGTGTAAGTTGGTGGTCTAGTTTCATTTTTTTTGCATGTATCTGTCCAATTTTCCCAACACCATTTGTTGAAGAGACTATCTTGACTCCATTTTATGTTCATGCCTCCTTTGTCAAATATTAATTGGGCATAGTGGTTTGGGTCGATTTCTGCGTTCTCTATTCTATTCCATTGATCTATATGTCTGTTCTTGTGCCAGTACCAGGCTGTTTTAAGAACAGTGGCTTTGTAATACAGCTTGATAACTGGTATTGAGATCCCACCTACTTTGTTCTTCTTTATCAGGATTGCTGCAGCTATTCGGGGTCTTTTTTTATTCCAGATGAATTTTTGGAAAGTTCTTTTAGGTCTGTGAAATAATGCCGTTGGTATTTTAATGGGGATTGCATTGAATCTGTAGACAGTATGGACATTTTGATGATGTTGATTCTACCAATCCATGAACATGGTATGTTCTTCCATCTGTTTACGTCTTCCTCTATCTCTTTTTTCAGTGTCCTGTAGTTTTCCGCGTGTACGTCTTTTACCTCCTTAGTTAAGTTTATTCCTAGGTATCTTAATTTTTTTGGTGCGATGGTGAATGGGATTGTTTTTTTAGTCTCTCTTTCTATAAGTTCACTATTGGTGTAAAGAAATGCCATAGATTTCTTGGCATTAATTTTGTATCCTGCTACATTGCCAAATTCATTTATTAAGTCTAATAATTTTTTGATGGAGTCTTTAGGGTTTTCTATGTACAATATCATGTCATCTGTGAATAAGGACAGTTTTACTTCTTCTTTTCCAATTTGGATGCCTTTTATTTCTTCTTCTTGTCTGATAGCAATGGCTAGTACTTCCAGTACTATGTTGAACAGGAGTGGTGAGAGTGGGCATCCTGTCTTGTTCCTGTTCTTAGGGGAAATGGTTTTAGTTTTTGCCCATTGAGTATGATGTTGGCTGTGGGTTTTTCATATATGGCTTTTATTATGTTGAGTTATGATCCTTCTATTCCCACCTTGCTGAGAGTTTTTATTAAGAAGGGGTGTTGGATTTTGTCAAATGCTTTTTCTGCATCAATTGAAATGATTATGTGATTTTTATCTCTCAATTTGTTTATGTGATGTATCATGTTTATTGATTTGCGGATATTGTACCATCCTTACATCCCAGGGATAAATCCTACTTGGTCATGGTGTATGATCTTTCTGATATATTGCTGGATCCAATTTGCTAGAATTTTGTTGAGGATTTTGGCATCTATGTTCATGAGGGATATTGCCCTGTAATTCTCTTTCATTGTGTTGTCTTTATCTGGTTTTGGTATTAGGGTGATGCTGGCTTCATAGAATGAGCTTGGAAGTGTTCCTTCCTCTTGAATTTTTTGGAATAGTCTGAGGAGGGTAGGTTTTAGTTCTTCCTTGAGTGTTTGGTATAACTCCCCTGTGAAGCCATCTGGCCCCGGGCTTTTGTTTGCTGGGAGCTTTTGGATGACTGCTTCAATTTCACCCATAGTTATCGGCCTATTGAGATTTTTAGAATCTTCCTGATTGAGTTTTGGAAGGTTGTATTTTTCTAGGAATATGTCTGTTTCCTCCAGGTTGTCTAGTTTGTTGGAGTAGAGTTGTTCATAATATTTTTTAATGATCCTTTGTATTTCTGTGGGGTCTGTTGTTATTTCGCCTCTCTCATTTCTGATTTTATTTGAGTCCTCTCTCTTTGCTTCTTGGTGAGCCTGGCTAGAGGTTCATCAATCTTGTTTATCCTTTCAAAGAACCAGCTCTTGGTTTCATTGATCTTTTTTATTGTTTTTTTTTTGTCTCTATTCCATTTATTTCTGCTCTGATCTTTATTATCTCCTTCCTTCTGCTCACTCTGGGCTTTTCTTGTTGCTCTCTTTCTAATTCTTTGAATTGTAGAGTTAGATGATTTACTACCATTTTTTCTTGCTTTTTGAGGTAGGCCTGTAGAGCTATGAACTTCCCTCTCAGGACTGCTTTCATTGTGTCCCATAGATTTTGGATTGTTGTGTTTTTGTTATCATTAGTTCCAGGATGGTTTTAATTTCTTCTTTGATCTTATTGGTAACCCAGTCATTATTTAATAGCATGCTATTCAGCTTCCAGGTGTTTGAGATTTTTGGATTGTTTTTATTGTAGTTTATTTCTAATTTTATGGCATTGTGGTCTGAGAAGATGCTTGGTATAATTTCAGTCTTCTTGAATTTGGGGAGACTTTGCTTGTGACCCAATATGTGGTTTATTTTTGAAAATGTACCATGTGCACTTGAGAAGAACATATATTCTGTGGCTTTGGGATGCAATGTTCTGAAGATGGCAGTTAAGTCCATCTGATCTAGTGAGTCATTTAGGATTGCTGTGTCTTTGCTGATTTTTTGTCTAGAGGATTTATCCAGTGATGTCAGTGATGTATTAAAGTCCCCTACTGTGATTGTATTGTTGTTGATCTCTCCTTGATATCTTCCAGGAGTTTTGTTATGTATTTGGGTGCTCCTGCTTTGGGTACATATATGTTTATCAGGGTTATGTCCTGTTGTTGTATCGATCCCTTTAGTATTATGAAGTGGCCTTCCTTATCTCTTGTTATGGCCTTCACTTTGAGGTCTGTTTTTTCAGGTATAAGTATTGCTACCCCAGCTTTTTTTTCATTTCCATTTGCCTGAAAGATATTTTTCCATACCTTCACTTTCAATCTGTGTGAGTCCCTTGTTCTGATGTGGGTCTCTTGTAGACAGCATATATATGGATCGTGTTTTTTACCCATTCAGCCACTTGATGTCTTTTGATTGGAGTATTTAGTCCGTTTACATTTAAAGTTATTACTGAAAGATACTTGTTTGTATTCATATCTATTTTTTTGTGTCCGTGTTCCTTCTTACCTTTTTATTTCTTCTTTTTACAGTATTCCCTTTAGCATTTCTTGCATTGCTGGTTTGGTGGTGATAAACTCCCTTAGCCTTTTGTGGTCTGCGAAGCTCCTGATTTCCCCTTCAATTTTGATTGATAGTCTTGCTGGATAGAGTATTCTTGGATTCAGTCCTTTGCTTTGCAACACTTTGTATACCTCCTTCCATTCCCTTCTAGCTTGACTAGAGGCCCGGTGCACGAAATTCGTGCACGGGGATGTGTCCCTCAGCCCAGCCTGCACCCTCTCCAATCTGGGACCCCTCGAGGGATGTCTTCCCTCTCACAATCCAGGACTGCTGGCTCCCAACTGCTGGCTCCCTCTCACAATCCAGGACTGCTGGCTCCCAACTGCTCGCCTGCCTGCCTTCCTGATTGCCCCTAACCACTTCTGCCTGCCAGCCTGATCACCCCCTAACCACTCCCCTGCCAGTCTGATTGATGCCTAACTGCTCCCATGCCAGCCTGTTTTCCCCTAACTGCCCTCCCCTGCAGGCCTGGTCACCCCCAACTGCTCTCCCCTGCAGGCCTGGGTCTCCCCCAACTGCTCTCCCCTGCAGGCCTGGTCACCCCTAACTGCCCTCCCCTGCAGGCCTGGTCCCCCCCAACTGCTGTCCCCTGCAGGCCTGATCTCCCCCAACTGCCCTCCCTTGCAGGCCTGGTCCCTCCCAACTGCCCTCCCCTGCTGGCCATCTTGTGGTGGCCATCTTGTGTCCACATGGGGGCAGCCATCTTGTGTGTTGGAGTGATGGTCAATCTGCATATTACTCTTTTATTAGATAGGATAGAGGCCTGGTGCACGGGTGGGGGCCAGCTGGTTTGCCCAGAAGGGTGTCCCAGATCAGGGTGGGGGTTCCCTTGGGGCATGGGGCGGCCTGGGCGAGGGGCCTGTGGTGGTTTGCAGGCAGACCACGCCCCCTGGTGACCCAAGCGGAGGCCCTGGTATCTGGGGTTTATTTATCTTCTACAATTGAAACTTGTAGCCTGGAGCAGAGCCAAGCCTTCTGCTTGCTCCCTGGCAGCAGCCATTTCTATTGGGATTTATGTATCTTCTATAATTGAAACTTTGTAGCCTTAAGCGGAGGCCTGAGCTGGCCAGGGCTGCAGAAGCTTGGCTTCCTCCATCGCCGTGGGCAACCCTAGCCTCCTGCTCTTTCCAGCTCTGTGGCTGCCGCCATTTCTGTTTGGGTTTATGTATCCTCTATCACTGAAACTTTGTAGCCTTGTGTGGAGGCCTAGGCCGGCAAGGGCAGGCGGAAAGCTTGGCTTCCTCCATTGCCGGGGAAACCCAAGCCTCCCTCCTGCTCTCTGTGGCCATAGCCATCTTGGTTGGGTTTATTTGCATATTCGCTCCTGATTGGCTTTGGGCATGGCTTGTGAGTATAACAGAGTGATGGTTAATTTGCATATTACTCTTTTATTAGATAGGATGTGTTTCTGTTGAGAAATCATTTGATAATCTGATGGGGGATCCTTTGTAGGTAACCCTCTGTCTCTCTCTTGCTACCTTTAAGATTCTCTCTTTGTCATTAATATTTGTCATTGAAATTATGAAGTGTCTTGGTGTGGGTCTTTTGGGATTGATCCTGCTTGGGACTCTCTGTACTTGTGTAACTTTTTTCTTCCCCATATCCGGGAAGTTTTCTGTCATTATTTCTTCAAATACATTTTCTAATCCTTGGTGCTCTTCTTGTCCTTCTGGCAGCCCTATTATACGTATGTTACTTCGTTTCATGTTGTCCCAAAGCTCCCTTAGGCTTTCCTCCTGCTTTTTAATTTTTTTCTTCAGTTGCTGTTCAGATTGGGCTTGTCTCTGTACCTGATCTTCTAACTCACTAATTTGGTCCTCTGCTTCTTCTAGTCTACTGTTGCAACTTTCCATGGTGTTTTTGATTGTAGCTATATCACTTTTCATTTCTTCCTGATTCTTGCATAGGTTTTTGATTTTCTCATCCATCTGATGTATGAATTCCACGACCATTACTCTGAATTCCTTTTCGGTCATGTTGCTTGCTTCAATTTCACTAATTTCCTTTCTTGGCGACTCCTCATTTTCTTTCCTCTGGGGATTGTGTCGTCTCCCCATTCTGACTATCACCAGAAGGTTCCAACTTCGAGTTGCATGGACCTGGGCTATGTGCCGTGGGAGCTTCGCACCACCTGAGTGTCACTGAAGTGCTCCGACCCTAGGACGTGTGGCTGCCGTGGGTTGGTGGGAACCAGGCTTGCCCAGGGTCAGTGTTACCAGCGTTCAGTGTGGTCTCGTGTGCGCACCTAGAATCATGGACCCCGCCTGCACTGTGCTGTTGGCGTGTGCCGAAAATGAGTCCCCTAGCGCGTGCCAGGAGTCAGAGTTTCCCTGTGTCTGCACCAAGAATCGAGTATCAGAGTCTCTGTTGCCTTGTGCAGCTTCTCGCTGAGAATCAGGGTCCCCATGTGCGCATGCACCAAGAATTGGAGTCACTGGCTCTTAGTGTGAATGCGCTGTGAGTCAGGGATCCCAGGCGCGCACGGTAAGAAACAGAGTCAAGTCAGTGGTGCTCAGTGCTGCCCCTTGCTGGGCGAATCTGGGTCCCAGCCACCACGGGGGACTGGGTTCCACAGTAGCACTGTGGCGTGCCTGCGCTGTGGAAAACAGACTTCTGTGTGTGCTGTGGAAAACAAACTTCTGTGTGTGCTTGCCCAGAATCGAAGTCAGGTGGCACTGCCGCCCTGCCTGGGCTTTGGGTTTGGTCGCCAGATTGCGTTGAGGGGAGCAGATTCCAGTCTTTATGCGTGTGCAGGGCTCAAATTCCCTTAGCAGGGCTGCGGTCTGTGCGCGTGCTCCCAAACTCAAATTCCTGTAGGGGCTCTGCGGTCCCTGCGCGCTCCCAAGCTCAAATTCCTGTAGGGGCGCTGCGGCCCAAGTGAGGGGCGGGTCTATCAGTTCCTATGGTGCTATCCATGATCCTGCTGGGAGGGGAATAGGCTCTTTGACTCACAGAAATCCGCCGCCGGGAAGTCTGGATTCTTGTTGTCTGTTGGTCTGAAGCTGTGGTCACAGTTTTCTGTCCCCAGTGGCTGCAGGGTCCTGGTTTGTGTCTGAGATGCGACTGGGTGGTGCTGAGGCCAGGATCCTAGTCTCAAGCAGCTGTTTCTCAAGATGGCGTGGTCTCTGTGCCCGTACTGGCCACCCAGAAGTGTCTGCTTTGTGTGCAGGGCTCTGTCGTCTAAGACTGCCCGGTTTGGCAGCCACTTGGAGGACCTGCAGAATCTAACTATCCCTAGCTCATACACACACACACCACACACATCTACACTCGCCTCTATGGTTCCCTCACTCTCTCACACACTCTCCTTCCCTACCTTCCTGCCAGTCGCCATCTTCCAATCTCTCTCTTTCTCTTTTTTATCTCTTTGCTCCACTAGAACTTGCTTCAAGCTCGCTGGGCTTCTGTCTCACTAAAAACCTATCCAGTGATGTTGGTTTTTGCCTGCGATTTAAGATTTGCCTGAAGTGAAACACTGCACTGTCACTGAAAAGTTTATTGCACAGTTTGCTACTTATTTGTCAGGTTGATATTTCTCAACAAACTTTGCATTTCTCCCCATTTCCCATGCATTTCTTTGATTAGTGAAGTAGGAATATACATCCTTCCCTCTCCCTCCTCTGATGAGAACTCCTCAGCTGCCATCTGTTGCTGCTCCCTCTGAAGGTCTTCGAGTTCCTCTGTGGTCAGCTCAGTGTTGGGGTCCTCCACCAACTCCACATCATCACCATGCGTGGACTTGCTCAGAGACACAATCTCCTCCACTGCAGACAGGCTCATCCTCAAAGCCCTCCGAGTCTTTCAGCACCAGACTTAGGCCACAGTTTCTTCCAGGCTGATTGCATGGTCCTGAAAGACACTTCCCCCCAGGCTTTGTCTGTGAGTCTCAAGCAAGTGAGGATATTAAAATGTTCCTCACTTGGGTTAAATTTGTTTCAGAGGTCACCTCAAAACACCTCTGAAACAGTTCCTTTGTGTAGAGTTTCTGTAAATTAGAAATGACCTGGTGGTCCATGGGCTGAATGAGAGGAATTGTATTAGATGGCAAGACCCTGACAGTGATAAAGCTGTGGTCCTCCACCAACTCAGTCTCCAGCGTGGTGGGTGGGCAGGAGCCTTGTCCATTACAAGAAGTGCCCTGAGTGGCAATTGTTTTTCCTGGAGGTATTTCTTCACACTTGGGGCAAATACTTCATGAATCGACTCAATAAAAAAATTGCATGATTACCCAAGCTTTGGTATTAGCCCTCCACATCACATTCACCTTGTTTCTCATGACATTTTTCTTGAAAACACATGGGTTTTCAGAATAGTAGATAAGTAGAGGCATCAGTTTAAAGTCCCCAATTGCATTCCTGCAACAATAACGTCAGCCTATCCTTCATTGGCTTGTGACCTGACAGTGAATCCTGTGTGATGTAGGTCCTCTGACATTTTCTCCCAAAAGAGGCCTGTTTCATCACAGTTGAACTCTTTTTAAAAATATATATATTTTATTGATTTTTTACAGAGAGGAAGGGAGAGGGATAGAGAGAAACATCGATGAGAGAGAAACATCGATCAGCTGCCTTCTGCACATCCCCCTACTGGGGATGTGCCCGCAACCAAGGTACATGCCCTTGACTGGAATCGAACCTGGGACCCGCTCTATCCACTGAGCCAAACCAGTTAGGGCAGCCGTGGGCAAACTACGGCCCGCGGGCCGGATCCGGCTGTTCTATCCGGTTCTCTTGCTCTCCCCTCCGCTCCTTTACTTTGAATTTATATTAGTTCACACAAACACTCCATCCATGCTTTTGTTCCGGCCCTCCGGTCCAGTTTAAGAACCTGTGGCCCTCGAGTCAAAAAGTTTGCCCACCCCTGGGTTAGGGCCATCACAGTTGAACTCTTGTTGGGGAACAGATCCCTCGGCCTCTACGTGTTCTTGAAGTTCTGCCACAAAATTATCAGCAGCTACTTTGTTAGAATTGGCAGCCTCCCCAGGCCTCATTACACTACAAATGCCACTTCTTTTCTTAAATTTATCGAACCATGCACTACTAGCCTTAAACTAATCACTTCAGCAATCATTCCAGGGGTGTCTTTCAGGAGGTCAGACGCAGTATCTTCTCTTTTCTATATTAGCATTGCCTCCAAAATGTAATCACTGGCTAACTACTTTTCATTGATCCAAATCAACAATTTTCTACCTCTTTAATTGCTTGTGATCATTGTTTCGTGAGCACTTTCACGTCCTTAGCAACATCAGCACTCTGGATGTTGCTAATCATAGATTTTGTCATGCCATACTTGGTGGCCAGATCATACACATGAACAACTCTACATATCATACTTTACAATTATTTCTTTTCTAAGCTCTATCATTGTTCTCACAACTTTCCTTTCATTTTGTTGCTATCACTTACCTTCTTAGAACCCCATGGTGACTTCCTGCAAGTATTTAATAATAATAAGAAGGAACAAAAGCAAAAAAAAACCCCAAAAATATTCACAGCACAATTTACTGAGATGTTACCAACATGAGGTTTAGCAGTAAGTTGACTCATACTTGCACATTCTCTCTTTTGTTTGTCGCCTGAAAAACTCGTGACTGATCATACAGGTATGAAAGGATTGTCGAGTGAGAACCAAAGTTTTGTTCGACAACCGAGACATTTTTTCTATGAACACCTGGTCAAGAACCAAATTGTTTGAGGTGGTAGATGTTAAAAAAACTGAGGTTTGACTGTATTTGCTGAATGAATGAGTGTTGTCAGTGTATGTAAGAAGATTCTATCAGCCTAAGCTGAAGGTAAAAAGATTAATTTCAGAGTGTTAAAGAACTTTCACAGCTGAAAGTTTTTCTTAAAGGTTTTATTAACCAAAAAGAGAATACCGGCCTGGGGTACAAAGTCTAAACCAACAGCACATGGGTAGGTAGAAAGCACTACCATGCCTGCCACAGAAATAAGCAGCAGAGGCCCCTAGGGTTCTGTGGTACCTTCCTATTCTCTCTTGGATCATCTCAGAAATAGCCCCCTGGAAGTTAATAGGGAGTTCCAACAGGTATGAACAGTTTTTTGTTAGCTGGTTATTAGCTATTAACAGGAGGATGACTGTTCTGTTCCTCTGTCTCACTGTCCAGCTGCTTTAATTTAATTTAGAACATTTCAGAATTTCTTGTCAAGAGCTAAAGGCAAACATTTATTGGATCATTTACTACTTTACATCTATGCCACTGGATTGTTCCCCTTGCTGTCTTTACTGTGAGCAAACATAACACTGACTTGATCTTTTCTGGCCGTATTGTGTTGTATGAGGTTAACTTTTTCTCTGATGATTCTTGTAGTTTAGTCCTTTTTTTTCCTTCTTAGAAAATTTGGCTTCTTGTCCATCTGATCAAGCTTATATCAAGTAACTCTTTGTCCCATGACCTCATTTTCTGCCTTGCTACACAATGAGCTAAAGAAGGTTGGTTGATTATATACAGCCCTATTTAGACTCCCTGATAATGTCTATGTTCAGTCATGGCTTGGAATGAAGGAACTAAATGATGAAGGTTGTGAATGTTACTATTCTTAGGGAGTGAGACCATAAATACCTAAGCAGTTATGGCCTGGAAATGAATCATAGCTCTTCAAAGCCTATTTAAATTGTATAGGTGTCTTTGTATATTAAAACGGTGGACTTATGTTTTATTTATTTGTAAACTGGTTTTCTTCCTGATTAATAGCCTGGGGGGACAATTGCTCAAGATTTTTTGAGTTTAGATAACTAATTTCAAAATGCTTAAACAGGAAACTTGCCCTTTTATTTTTAAATATATTTTTATTGATTTTAGAGAAGAAGGGAGAGGGAGAGAGAAGTAGAAACATCAATGATGAGAGAGAATCATTGATCAGCTGCCTCGAGCCCACAACCTGGGCATGTGCCCTGACTGGGAATTGAACTATGATCTCCTGGTTCATAGGTTTATTTTTTTTATTTTTTTTATTTTTTTAAAATAAATCTTTATTCAGATTATTACAATTATTTCTCCTTTTTCCCTCCATAGCTCCCCTCCACCCATTTCCCACCCCACCTTCTGCCCTTACCTCCCCCCCACTGTCCTCATCCATAGGTGTATGATTTTTGTCCATTCTCTTCATGAACCCCCCATACCCCTTTCCCCCTGAGAATTATCAGTCCACTCCCTTTCTATGCCCCTGATTCTATTATATTCACCAGATTATTCTGTTCCTCAGGTTTTTAATTCACTTGATTTTTAGGTTCGCTTGTTGATAGATATGTATTTGTTGTTCATAATTTTTCTCTTTACTTTTTTCTTCTTCCTCTTCTTTAAGAATACCTTTCAGCATTTCATATAATACTGGTTTGGTGGTGATGAACTCCTTCAGCTTTTTCTTATCTGTGAAGCTCTTTATCTGCCCTTCAATTCTGAATGATAGCTTTGCTGGGTAGAGTACTCTTGGTTGTAGGTTCTTGCTATTCATCACATTGAAAATTTCTTGCCACTCCCGTCTGGCCTGCATAGTTTCTGTTGAGAAGTCAGCTGACAGTCGTATGGGTGCTCCCTTGTAGGTAATTAACTGTTTTTCTCTTGCTGCTTTTAATATTCTCTCTTTGTCTTTTGCTCTTGGCATTTTAATTATGATGTGTCTTGGTGTGGTCCTCTTTGGATTCCTTTTGTTTGGGGTTCTGTGGGCTTTCTGGACTTGTAAGTCTATTTCTTTCACCAGGTGGGGGAAGTTTTTGGTCATTATTTCTTCAAATAGGTTTTCAGTATCTTGCTCTCTCTCTTCTTCTGGCACCCCCATAATTCTGATGTTGGTACGCTTGAAGTTGTCCCAGAGTCTTCTTACATTATCTTCAACTTTTTGGATTTTTTTTTTTGCTTTTTGCTTTTTCAGTTGAGTGTTTTTTGCTTCTTTGTATTTCAATTCTTTGACTTGATTCTTGTGTTCCTCTATTCTGTTTCTGGGTCTCTGTATAATATTTTTTATTTCAGTCAGTGTATGTTTAATTTCTAGTTGGTCCTTTTTCATATCTTCGAGGGTCTCGTTATATTTATCGGCCTTTTCTAGGATATTCTTAAAAAGTCTTATAACCGTGGTTTTGAATTCTATATCCAGTCGTTTGTTTTCCTCCATTTCTTTCGTTTGTGATCTGATTCTTTGACCCCGCATTTTCTTTTTTTTTTTTTTTAAATATATTTTATTGATTTTTTACAGAGAGGAAGGGAGAGGGATAGAGAGTTAGAAACATCGATGAGAGAGAAACATCGATCAGCTGCCTCCTGCACACCCCCCACTGGGGACGTGCCCGCAACCAAGGTACATACCCTTGACCGGAATCGAACCTGGGACCTTTCAGTCCGCAGGCCGACGCTCTATCCACTGAGCCAAACTGGTTTCGGCTTGACCCCGCATTTTCACTGATTCCCTGAGTTGGTAAGGTAGATATTTGTGCTAGGTTTCCAATATGGCCCAGTGGGTCTGCTTCCCCAGTTAACCTGAGGTGGACACTCTTGGTGCACCCCTTTGTGGACTGTGTGTACAGCCTTGTTGTAATTAAGTCTTTATTGTTGTTGGTATCACTGGGAAGAATTGACCTCCGGGTCATTTGGCTATAAGGATCAGCTGTGTCTATGCTGGGAGAAGTTCGGTGCTGGAGACAGCCTTATAGGATTAGACTTGCCAAATTGCAGTAGCCTCTGTGCTCAGCTTGGATGGGGTGGAGTCTCAGTCTTGGCTTCCTGTCAGCCTTGCCCTTGCGCGCATGTGCGCTTTCAGTCCTCCGCCTTCCCCGGCTCCCGAGTCTCCACCCGAGAGTCCAGACTCCCCCCACAAGAGCGTGGGTCCCCAGGGGCTCGCCTGGAACTGGGGTTCACTGCAGTCAGAACTGGGGCTCAGTGCCGTCAGGATCCTCTGACTCCCTTCCACTAGGGAAAGCCTGTGGCAACCTCCGCAGCCTTTGTGCGCACTGGCCCGCGTGCGCCTTCAGACTTCTGCCTTTCCCAGCTCGAGTCTCCGCCCGAGAGTCCAGACTCCCCCCGTAAGAGCATGGGTCCCCAGGGGTTCGCCCGGAACTGGGGTTCAGTGCAGTCAGAACTGGGGTTCAGTGTGGTCGGAGGCTTCCTTCCCCCTTCCGCCAGAGAAAGTCAGCCAGGTTCTCAGCCGCCCTTCCTCTCTGCGCGCACAAAGCCCCTTTGCCGTACCTCCAATTCTCTGTGAGCTTTTCTCTTTCCTTCTAGTTGTAGAATTTTCACTCAGCCAGCTTTCCTGTGGTTCTGGATGGTGTCCGTTCTGTCTTTTAGTTGTAGTTTTGAAATTGTTGTGCGAGGCAGCAGTTTAGGTGTTTACCTATGCCGCCATCTTGGTTTTCTCCTGGTTCATAGGTTTATACTCAACTACTGAGCCATGCTGGTTGGGCTGTCCTTTCATTTTTTTCTTCTATTTAAAAAAATGTTTTTATTTATTTCAGAGAGAAAGAGAGAGGGAGAGAGAGAGAAAAAAAAAACATTAATGATGAGAGAGAATCATTGATCTGCTGCCTCCTGCACACCCCTTACTGGGGATTGAGCCCACAACCCAGGCATGTGCCCTGACCAGGAATCAAATCATTACCTCTTGGTTCATAGGTTGCCGCTCAACCACGGAGCCACACAGGTCGGGTGCTTTTTATTCTTTATTACATTCTAAATTTTGATTTACAGTTTTACCTTTGGATTAATGCATTTTTATATTTTTTTTGTATTTTTTTTATTCCCATCTCTTACCCCTTCCCTTTGGTAACATCAACTTGTTCTCTACATGGGGTCTGTTCTGTTTATTCATTTGTTTTGCTATGTTTTTAGTGAGATTTTATGATACTTGTCTTTGTCTGACTTATTTCACTTAGCACAATACCCTTTAGGTCCACCCATTTTATTTTGAATGGCAAGATTTCATTTTTAATTGCTGAATAAAATTCCAGTGGGGAGAGAGAGAGTATTGTGGGGGCTAAAAAAATGCCTTTTTTTTTTGCCTTCACCTTCTAAGTTCTTCTAGTCGGGGCTAATAATCAAATTCATACAGATTAACAGGAGACAATCAAGTTTTAATACACGTGCATAGGGAATTCACACAGGCATGAAACTTCGAAAGACAAGAGAGGCAACATTGGCTTTATAAGACATTTTGGACAAAGGAGGAAAGGGCAGTGGTCTTAGATTTCAGAAGTGAGAGTGGACCATTTATCGGTAGTGGAGGAAGAATGGAACATACATGTCAAAAAAATTCTTGCTAGGCAACTCAAACACTGGGACACGGGGTGTCTAGCCAGCAGGCCCCTGTCTGAGTCCTTCTATTTGCCATACTTAATTCAAATTAGGCCAAGGTGATATCCTAGTATTTCCTTCCTGAAGCAGGTTTCTGCCACTGAATCTTTGCGGGGAGGGTCAAAGGTTCTTTTTGAGTCTTGTTTCTTAATAAACACCTTAAATAAATATCCCAAAAAGCAGCTTTAGAGTGGCAAAACTTTGGTTCCCTCACACACACACACACACACACCCCTCTTTATACATTCATCTATTGATGTGTTACAGGCAACTCACAGACATCAAGAAAGGTGTTACGGACAGCCCCCTGAATCAGAGGGAGAGGGCTGTCTCCTCCTTGGTTCGTAAGGAATGAATTCAGACGAGTGACAGCAGTGTTCTAATAAAGCCAATTTATTAAGGAAGCAAAGCAAGCAAATTACCAAAATATATCTGGCCTATGTAGTGTGGACGGGCTCTCTCAGTTAACCTGAGGAACAAGTCTGGTGGGGGTTCAAGGTGTTACCACCCTTCTATCAATAGGTTTTAAGTTGCTCTGCCCAGCCTAGCAGGTGTGGCTCAGTGGTTGAGCATCGACCCAGAAACCAACAGGTCACCGGTTCGATTCCTGGTCAGAGCACATGCCCTTGTTGCGAGCTCCATCCCCAGTAGGGGGCCTGTAGGAGGAAGCTGATCCCCAAAGTTTCTCATCAATGTTTCTATCCACTCTCCTTTTCTCTCTAAAAAATCAATTCAAAAAAACATAAAAAAAAATTCCTCTGCTGAATATCTTGGTATAGATGAACTCTTAAAGTTTCTCTTTTGACTTTGCTATGGCTTTCTGAGAATTTATGAGACACACCTGGCAATTTTATCTTGACAAGTCCTGAGACTATTGGCTTTTCTGTTTAAACAATGAGGCGAAAAGTCCCTTTTCCCTCCTCCTCTCCAAAATGGCTGACTTCTCTGTTAGTGGGACTGGTTCTCCCTTCTTTCCTTCTCCTTCCCCGCTCCTGCCTTAGCAGTTCCAGGGTGATTTACTCTGTGTATACTGTGGTTGGGGAGAAGAGGCATTAAGACACCCCTTCTCTCCCCCTTCACTTTTCCCTCCTTCCCTGCATTCTTTGGTTAGTGAAGAGAGCAATTTGTTCTCAAGATAAAGTTTTGCAGCAAGCTGGCTGTATGTTTGGCCTTGTTTAATTTTTTTTTATCTTAGATTCCTTATTTCTCCTGCCCTGGAATTTTCCTAGCTTCTCACTATCCTGTAACAGATGGACACCTAGGTTGCTTCCATATCTTGGCTATTACTAGTGATGGTACAGTGAACACAGGGGTGCATTTTTCTTTTCAAATTAGTGTTTTTGTTTTTTCAAATACCCAGAGATGGAATTGCTGGATCATATAGCAGCTCAATTTTTAAGTGTTTAACTTGGCTGCACTAATTTGCAATTGCATTGACAGTGTAGGCCAAGCATGTCAAAATCAAAGGCTATCATGGGCCAAATAAACAAGGTTTAAGTTTATGTGAGCCGCAAAAAAACAAAAGCTTCAATTTTCATAGAAATGTAGGTTTATTTCGATAGACATGCTGAATACAAAGGGCTGAAATAAATGAGTCATCGTTAACATAAAATAATAGAACATTTTAATAAAAATTAACATTTTTTCTTGAACATTAACTTACCAGACACTGAATAACTGCACAAATTAATAAGCGCAATGCAAATAAACCTATTTTTCTTGTTTTCTGAAAGCAAAATATTTCCTGTTTTGCACATCAAACAAATCAGTCCAAGACTAATGATGTGGCAATCGGCTGCTAAAATATTCGCTGCTAGTATTAGTGGAGAGAAATGGTGCGCCTGCGCGTGAGGTGTGTAAGGGAAATGAATGCAACACGATTATTGTAATCAGTCATTAGCAAATGTTGTAGTTTGTTATTAATAACTAGAGGCCTGGTGCACAACATTCGTGCACTGGAGGTGGAGGCCTGCACCCTCTTGCAGTTCGGGACCTCTCGGATGTCTGCCTGCCGGCTTAGGCCCGTTCTCCATGGGGAGCGGGCCTAAGCCGGCAGGTGGACATCCCCCGAGGGGTCCTTAGCGCTGGTGCGGAGGCGCGAGAGGCCCCCGCCACTGCCGCTGCACTTGCCAGTTGTGAGCCTGGCTTCTGGCTGAGTAGCACTCCCCCTGTGGGAGCACACTGACCACCAGGGGGCAGCTCTTGCATTGAGCAACTGCCCCCTGGTGGTCAGTGCACATCATAGCGACTGGTCGTTTCACCATCCGGTCAATTTGCATATCAGGGTTTTATTATATAGGATTATGTATAACAGGATATTGTAAAAATTAAGTTACAAATTTTTTTTTTTAAAATATATTTTATTGATTTTTTACAGAGAGGAAGAGAGAGGGATAGAGAGCTAGAAACATCGATGAGAGAGAAACATCGATCAGCTGCCTCCTGCACACCTCCCACTGAGGATGTGCCCGCAACCAAGGTACATGCCCCTGACCGGAATCGAACCCGGGTCCTTTCAGTCCGCAGGCCGACGCTCTATCCACTGAGCCAAACCGGTTTCGGCTAAGTTACAAAATTTTTATTAAAATGTTTCTTACATACGTTATATTGGCTGGGCTGCAAAAATATTCGTGTGGGCTGCAAGTTTAACATGCTTGGTGTAGCCCTAACCAGTTTGGCTCAGTGGATAGAGCTTCGGCCTGCGGACTCAAGGGTCCCGGGTTCGATTCCGGCCAAGGGCATGTACCTTGGTTGCGGGCACATCCCCAGTGGGGGGTGTGCAGGAGGCAGCTGATTGATCTTTCTCTATCATTGATGTGTCTAACTCTCTCTCCCTCTCCCCCTCTAAAAAATCAATAAAATATATTAAAAAAACTCAAAAAACATGCTTGGTGTAGGCAGTGTATAAGGGTTCCCCTTTCTCTACAACCTTGCCAGCATTTGTTATTTGTTGATTTATTGATGATAGCCATTCTGACAGGTGTGAGGTGATACCTCATTGTGGTTTTGATTGCGTTTTCCTAATGATTGGCAGTGATGTTGAGCATCTTTTCATGTCTGTCGGCCATCTGTATGTCCTCTTGGGAGAAATGTCTGGTCATGTCTTGTACGTGTCCTTCACTGTGCAAAGTTTTTAGTGTGATGTAGTCCTATTTATTTATTTATTTATTTTATTTTCCTTGTTCAAGGACATATATCTAAAGAGATACTGCTAAAAGCAGTGTCAGAGAGTTTACTTGCCTATGTTTTCTTCTAGAAGTTTCATAATTTTAGGTCTAACTTAAAACTGTTTTTTAGAGAGGAAGGGACAGGGAAGAAACATCAGTGTGAGAGCAAAACATGGATCGGCTGCCTCCTGGTCACCCCCTACTGGGGATCAAGCCCAAACCTGGGCATGTGTCCTCACTGGGACTCCAGCTGGCAACCTTTCGGTGCATGGGATGACACCCACCGACTGAGCCTCAGTGACTAGGGCCCAGGTCTAACATTAAGTCTGTAATCGATTTTGAGTTTATTTTTGTATACTATGTAAGAAAGTGATCCCGTTTTATTTGTTTGCTTGTATCTGTCCAATTTGTCAACACCACTTATTGAAGAGACTGCCTTTACCCCATTATATATCCTTGTCTCCTTTGTTGTAGGTTAACTGACCATGTAAGCAAGGCTTTGTTTCTGGGCTCTCTATTCCATTCATCTATATCTCTGTTTCTGTGGCAGTACTGTACTATTTTGATTATTGTAGCTTTGTAGTATAGTTTGATACCTCCTACTTTGTTCTTTCTCAAGATCTCTTTGAGTAATTGGGATCTGAGTATTAAATTTTATTTGGAATCATTGTTATAAAAAATAGGTTAGAAATATTGCAAAACTTCATTGTAAATTCCTAGTTTACAAATTGATTTATGCTGTGATTCAGTTTATGTTTTCTGTATGTACATAGTAAAAAATAGCAATTTCTGTATTCATCAATATTACAATCTTTTACTGCTCTGCTATCGCTAATGGAGCTTTTTCATTAGATTTGAAGAGAAAATTAGATAATGAATTCATTCCAGTTAAAAAAAATTAACCTAGATTAAGAAAAAGAAGTAAATTTTGACATCCTCCCTTCAGCTGTCCTTGATAACCACTTATGAGGCTATTCTGCAAACTTATTATAGAATTTGTCATTTGCCAGTGTATAATAGAAAAAAACTATCCTGGGAATGAGCAAGCACATATAACATTTCAAACAGATCAGCTTGTGTACTGCATGTTATACTTAGCTTTTAATGAAACACTTAATTTATTTTTTTATTTTATAGGAATATATTTGTCCCAGATGTGAATCAGGCTTTATTGAAGAAGTGACAGATGATTCCAGGTATTGTACAAGCTCATGAATAAATCAGGCATTCTGTTATCAAAATTACTTTCTCTCAGCATTGTCTGAATGAATAGAAAGAAATTTGTTTTGTAACTTACACTGTCTGCTGAGAGGAAGGTGGGTGGATTTGGAGGGGGAGAAAAGTGACAGAGCGAAAGGAGAAGAAAAATGGGAAGATTTGGAAACTTATGTGATAGTGAGTGTGATGAAATGTTTTATTTCTGATTGTGTGTGACTTGCCTTGGAAACCTATAGCCATAACAGTAAATCTGGTAAATTTTCATTTATTTTCCGAGACTTTAGAGTTCTCTTAGATTATTGATTACTTTTTAGTGACCACTGTTGTTTGAAGGTAAACTGCTGTTGGTGGGCTTGGGAGTAACATCTGACAAAGATATAAAATAAATAGGCTGTTTTCTAGCAAGGAAACTGAGTTGTTATTCTGCATTGAGGAAGCCTTGGGTCCTTATTTTTACTGGAATTATTGCCACCAACTGTATGCCATCTTCCTACTGTAATATTAATAGTTTGTAATGCTTGAAATTGGCTCCTATTGTAATGCTTGAAATTTTTAAAATGTATTTTTATTTATTTCCGAGAGGAAGGGAGAGGGAGAGGGAGAGAGAGAGATAGAAACATCAATGATTGAGTGAGAATCATTGATTGGCTGCCTCCTGCACGCCCCCAACTGGGGATCAAGCCTGCAACCCGGGCATGTGCCCTTGACCAGAATCAAATCCGGGACCCTTCAGTCCACAGGCTGACACTCTATCCACTGAGTCAAACCAGCTAGGGCTTGAAATATTTTTGAAAGTGACTGTATTATACTGGTATATTACTTCTTGGTTAGTATGAATAAAACTATAAAAACTTAAGAAGTAGAATAGCATTGATATGATGGCCTTTTTGGCTAAACATAGTGGCACATTTATTATTTTTTTTATGACTGTAGTTAAATTAGACAGTGGAAGTACTGACGATAAAAATCTGTAATCTGAAGCTTTTAATCTTGATTTGGGGGATTTTAATGGCAGTAAATAATTCCTTTACTGTTGCTCTTGGCAGAATCTAAACTTGAAGGTCCCTTCCACAACCAGGAAAACCTACATATTTTACAGTATGTACTACTAGTTGAACTTTATCAGTGATTGGTGATTTCATATATGAATGAGTTGGAGCTTCTGGGGCAGTAAATGGCATGGAATCTAGTTTGTTATTAGCACTTAAATGTTAATCTAATAATCTTGGTTTTAAATAACATAATACCAACCCTAATAGTATAAAACTAGCATGAGAGCAAAATTAGTAATTATGTGTGGATGGCATGCTAATTTGGGTAGCTTTTTATTTGTGCTATTATAATTGCATCAAATACTTATTTCCAGCATTTAGGCTCTGCATGTGTTAAATAAAGAGCATATTTGCTTTTGGGTGGCAATTATGGGTTTACCTTTCTAAGTTTTTAAATAGTAATCTGGTTTTTTCAACGTAAGAAATATTCAAACCTGTAGAGAATTGTTGTGAGTTTATTTGAGCCACTGTCAACAATTGCCAGGAAGCAAAATCTCAAGGATTGAGAAAATGCTCCAGAGAATGGCAGTTTTTCATCTTACTTTATTTACAATCAAAGGAGAAGGTATTAGTAGGCTACATGAACTCCATTGGTGATAGATTAGGGAGGCGGGAGAAAGCAAAATGGGAAACCTCTGGAATTAGATAAAAAGCAAAATGATAGACATGTACATCTTTTACATAGGTGGTTACAGGAGGGTTAACAGTCAACAATTAACACAATAAAAATAACAGTGAGAATTTGTGGTCACTGGTTGTGCCCCGAGGGGTATGGAGAAAGGGAAGTTATCCTGCCTTACCAAAGGATGCAATAGACAGGCTTAATTAAGTAACGACTGACTTTTGTCTGGGAAGATTCTAGCCTAGGACTTGACTACCCGCCATAAACAGCTTTTAGTTAGAAAGTTTTAATTTCAGACCATCTTCTGTGGTTACTTTAGGTCTCTGTGTTTGTAAGGCTGCCACACAGGCCTCCCCTGAGTTGTCAGGTTTAGTATGTGGCCCCCTTTCATCCACAGTCTAGAGGGCCACCTTGTACATTTTCTTAAGCTTTATAACATTTGTCAGAACAGTGTTGTTGTTTTTATTATCCCTTCTCTATGACTAGCCCTATCATCTTAAAATACTAAGTAAGGAATTTTAAGGAAAGGGGGGATGCTGAGGGGCTTTTAGGGGGAGTAGAACCCCAAAAGATCATTGATGGTTTTAATTACCAAGGGTATTGGAATCCCTGAAACCATGTAATGTGGTAAAGTCAAGAAACAGCCTTGGAATCCTGTCTAGGCTTGAGCAATAAAATGGATGCACAGCCATTCAACTTTTTTTTTAAAGTATGTGGCAGTTCGTTTACTTATTTGGCATCGATTGTAAGGGTACTTTGGGCTTGTTGTACATCTGAAGTATTTTTTACAAAAGCATTTTAAACTTCTGAACCAATACAGGTGTTAAATGGTTTCTAATGAGAAAATTTTAAGGCCTGGGAATGATTACATGGACCTTGGTATTTGCTTTGCGTTTTCACTTCTGGTTTCTGACGAATCAAGATGTGTGTTTCCTTGATAAGCTCAGCACAATGCCCGGATTGGTGTTGTAATTCTGAAAATGAAAGCCATTTATTGTAGTTCGTGGACTTTATATCATTGGGGTGAGTGTGGGTGCGGTTGTGCCACTTACGTGTTTCTTGAAGTAAAAGTTGTCTCCAGTGGTTCTTGTGGTTCTTTTTCCACAGCCCTTCCCCAAAGGCTTAGCCAGTTTTCTCTCTTTGCAAATTTCATGAGGACATTATTTCTCCTGTCTTTGGGAATAGGCTGTTATTTTATGTTTACACATGTGATACTAATTTAACAACTTTTATTTTCAAGTTACCAATATAGAATATGGCATTGCAGTGTTTTCAAAAGTGGTGAATGCTCTGTATAAATGTCTGACACATAAATAAACACTCTATATATACTTGTATGAATAAAATCCAGTCTTGTTTTGGGGGTGGAGGGGGATGTGGAGTATTTACACCAAGGAAATTGATAAACACTACAAATCAGGCCTCCTTCCCCTCTCCTTCCTCCAAACAGCCAATTTTTAAGCATTTACTAGCATACCATAATAGACATTTTTCAGTTATTTTTTTTTTCTCTGTATATAAAGAAACAGACTGTTGAGGACTTTTTCTTTTTTTTTTTTTTTTTAAATATATTTTATTAATATTTTACAGAGAGGAAGGGAGAGGGATAGAGAGCTAGAAACATCGATGAGAGAGAGACATCGATCAGCTGCCTCCTGCACACCTCCCACTGGGGATGTGCCCGCAACCAAGGTACATGCCCTTGACCGGAATCGAACCCGGGACCCTTCAGTCCGCAGGCCGACGCTCTATCCACTGAGCCAAACCGGTTTCAGCTGTTGAGGACTTTTTCAAGTCTGTTACGTACATTCCTTGGGTTCTGGCTAGGAAAGAATTCAGAGCCAAGACCAAACTTTAAGAGAACATTTACTTGTTAAATCACAGAGGTAAAAGTAATTCCTAGAAGAAATGGGCTTAGGAAACAAGTTATAGAGGTAAAGGAAGGGTGGTTGGAGCTTGGGAGTGAGGAAGCTACAGGGTGGGGGTCGGAAAAGGGAAGGAGAAAGGAAAGGAAAAGTCATACTGGTAGGTGCAGGCTTGCTCTCAGGAGGAAGAGCCCTCTGGGTCCTCCAGTTTAAGAGTTTTAAGGGTGGAGATTTTAGGGGAGGTCTCAGGGGAAGATCTTAATAGAATATTCAGTAGCTTTGCAGGTGTGTTCCTCCTAGGTCTAGGTCAGTGGTTGGCAAACTGCGGCTCGAGAGCCACATGCGGCTCTTTGGCCCCTTGAGTGTGGCTCTTCCACAAAATACCATGGCCTGGGTGAGTCTATTTTGAAGAGAAGCGGAGTTAGAAGAAGTTTAAGTTTAAAAAATTTGGCTCTCAAAAGAAATTTCAATCGTTGTACTGTTGATATTTGGCTCTGTTGACTAATGAGTTTGCCGACCACTGGTCTAGGTCTTCACTGATTGATTGGTCTATACCAGGGTAGGGGATCATTATCCAATGCAGCTGGTCCTAAGATTAGCCGTGGCATTATTTCTCTGGTTTTGCTGATTTTCTGGGCCTGGAGCTGAAATACAACTGAGGCCTAAATGTTACCTCTAAGGAGGAAAGGTCTGGGGGTCCAAACTGCATGACCAACAATATGCTAGGAGAGGAAAGGTCACCCTACAATTGTCCGTTGCTAAGCACCTGGGTGTTTCCACCCTAGTGACCTTATTCTGTACCTGGCCCATTGTCCTCCTCTGCTCTTGCCTGTCTGCCTACCACACTATTATTCAAATAACCTGCTCCCTTGTTAATCTAGCCTTCTATTTTTTTTTTTTAATCTCACCCAAGGATATTTTTCCATTGCTTTTAGATAGCGTGGAAGGGAGGTGGAGGGGAGGGGGGGGAAACATTGTTGTGAGAAAGACTCGTGGATGGGTTGCTTCCTGCAGGTGCCCCTACCAGGGCTGGGATGGAGCCTGCAACCGAGGTATGTGTCCTTAACCGGAATCCAACCCACAACCTTTTGGTGCATGGGCCGATGCTCTAACCATTGAGTAACCGGCCAGGGCTTAGCCTTCTATTTTAACTAAATCCCAGTTCCTTTTAACTTTCCTCTTTAAGTTTAACTGCCTCTCCTCCTCAACTCCCCCCATACCTTTCAAGCCTTCTGAAAGAGAGAACCATCATTTTTAATGGTAAAGGTGAACTTTTTCAAAGGTAACTTAGTAGGCAATCAAACAAGAACGGCCAGGTTTGCTTTGCCTGGTAAGCACTAGATCCTGTTAGCTGCTACTTCATCACTCCTAGGCTTTTGAGTGTCAGAGGGAAAGCAATACACTAAGTCCCTTTTGTTTACACACCAGAAGATTAAGTTTCCTTAAATTCCAAAGGAAGTTCGGGAGATTAACTTTCAGATAGGAAACTTCATATGCTGAGCAGGCTGAGAAAAGGAAAAAGAAAAAAATCATGTCACCCTCAAGCATTTCCATCAAGGGAAGAAATTTTAAATCATATCTCACACCCATTTCTTCATGCAAAATAAAGCACTTGAACGGAGTGCAAGCCAATTTTTATTTTTTTATTTTATTATTTTTCTAAAAATATATTTTATTGATTTTTTACAGAGAGGAAGGGAGAGGGATAGAGAGTTAGAAACATCGATGAGAGAGAAACATCGATCAGCTGCCTCCTGCACACCCCCTACTGGGGATGTGCCCGCAACCCAGGTACATGCCCTTGATCGGAATCGAACCTGGGACCCTTGAGTCCACAGGCCGACGCTCTATCCACTGAGCCAAACCGGTTAGGGCCAATTTTTATTTTTAAAAGGTTGCCCTAAGGCTGTCTTCTTGAACTTCAAAGCACACTTTATAATTACCTATCAAAGGAAACTCAACATTTCACCCCAGTCTTCTTCAGCTTGTATTACCACTTTTTTTAAAAAAAAAAAAAATATATATATATATCTTTATTGATGTCAGAGAGGAAGAGATATAGAAACATCAATGATGAGAGAGAATCATTGATTGGCTGCCTCCTGCATGTCCCCTTCTGGGGATCAAGCTTGCAACCTAGGCATGTGCCCTTGACCAGAATTGAACCTGAGACCCTTCAGTCCTCAGGCTGATGCTCTATCCACTGAGCCAAACCAGCTAGGGCTTGTGTTACCACTTTTAACTGTTAATAAACCACATTAATTTTAAACTGATTATTGTGTTTGGACACTCTCCACTGAATTAAATAGAAATGATTTTTTTTTATGTACAAGCTGAAGTAAAGTGGGTCATTTTCTTTACCCTTCATTGATTTTATTTTTTGTAATTTCTGTCATTTTGGAGACACAGCAGCTCAGTTCCCTCATTTCTTAAAAGAATAGTGTTTTGGCAATGAAAGGATAAAAAGAAATCCGGGATTTTATCAGGGCGTGTGCCCAGCAATGATATCATTTGATAGTGGGTTGTGAGCTTGACTGCAACTTGTTTGGTTTGTTTTAAGGAAAGTAAAGGGCTAAAATATTATTTGCTAAACTCAGGCCACACTGTTAACCAATGTAATTAATTCAGTGTTGTTTAAACCCTTCATTTTCTTAACAAGTTTTCCATAACCTGGAATTAACTAGCTAAGTGCTTCTTATTATCAACCTCCCTGCCACTGTAGGCACTGCTCATGTCTATTTGAGAAAAGCATTTGTTCACAAACCATAGTTTTCCAGCCTGGCTAGTTTTCTCTCATGAATACAAACAAAATGTTCTACACATGGAAACATGACATGTTTGTTTCTATTTTGACTCCAAGCTCATATTTCAGGAGTGGGGAGCAGTTCCTGTCTGGCTAAAAAGTTCTCAGAACTGCCTTCTCTCCACCTTAACTGTACCCACAGTGCTGAACCCTCCATCTAGAGGGAACCCCCTTCCTCTGCCAAGCAAGACCAATTCTGCAGCACCCTCCCCAATTTCCTGGATGAAACTGACATGTCTTTTTCTTGCTCCACCCTGGAGCACCTATCACCACCCCCACCACCACCACCATCCTCACTCTGTCAAGGACTTTCTGTGGTGCCAAGCACGGTTCCACGTGTTCTACGTGTGTTAAGTAATCTTCACCAACTACCCTATTATAAGTGCCATTATTGTTCCCACTTGATACACTAGGGCACTGAGGCACTGAGAGGTTGGTGCTTGAAGTCACTCAGCTGGTAGACGACAGAGCAGGACCCCTCCAGGGACTGTGCACTCAAGTGCTCTGCCATCGCTCCTGCTTCATTGAGCTAGTTAGCTACATAGTTGTTTCTCCGATGTTTACACATGTGATACTAATTTAACAGCTTTTAGTTTCAGGATATCAATATAGAATATGGCATTGCGGGGTTTGCCAAAAGTGATGAGTGGTCTGTACAATGTCTACATACTACATACACTTGTATTAATAACATACAGTCTTTGCCCTCTGAATTTATATATATGAAAGGAGGGACAGGTAGAAATGGATGAGACAAATTGTAGATATTTACAATACAAAGTAGAATTTGAATCAAAGTCAGAGTGTAGAGGAGTGTGGGGGAATCTCATTTGGTTGGTGAGTTCAGAAGAGACTTAATGGAAGAGATTACATTTGAGATGGGCCCTGAAGGATGGGTAGGATAATCAAAGAATAGGAGAAGAAAAAAATATTTATTGAGCCTTTTATAATGTGCTAAATTTAGTAACAGACTTCTTACATTACTGCATCTTAAAAATATATTTTTATTGATTTCAGAGAGGAAGGGGGAGAGAGAGAGAAACATCAGTGATGAGAGAGAATCATTGATTGGCTGCCTCCTGCATGCCCCCTGCTAGGGATCAAACCTGCAACTCTGGCATATGCCCTTGACCGGACTCAAATCCGGGACCCTTCAGTCCACAGGCTGATGCTCTATCCACTGAGCCTAACGAGCTCTAGGGCCTTACATTACTACATTTAATCATAGCCAAGAAATATTAACTATTGTCTCAAACTTATTTATTTGGTGGTTGAATGGCTTTTTAATGAAATATTATTTTGAGAATCTTCTTGCCCTCTTTGAGGATAAATGTTTTTGTTTTTTTCTTTTGCTAAGTCAAATTTCAATTGCCTTGTTGGCTCTCTGTAGGTCCTTTTCTGTGGTGACCCTTTACCTCAATTTTCCACTTGATTTTGTTGTTATAATTTAAATTATTTATTTATTGATTGATTTTAGAGAGAGAGATGGTGGAGGTTGAGAGGGAGGGAGGTGGGGGGGGAGAGAGAGAGAGAGAGAGAAAGAGAGAGAGAGAGAGAGAGAGAGAGACCCATATGTTGCTCCACCACTCACTGGTTGATTCTTGTATATGCCCTGACCAGGGATCTAACCCACAACCCTGGCGCATTGGAACGACACTTTAACCAGCTGAGCTACCTGGCCAGGGCTGTAGTTACAGGTTTTTTTTGTTTTGTTTGTTTTTTTAAAATATATTTTTATTGATTTCAGAGGAAGGGAGAGGGAGAGAGATAGAAACATCAATGATGAGAGAAAATCATTGATTGGCTGCCTCCTGAACACCCCACACTGAGATTTGAGCCCACAACCGGGCATGTGCTTTGACTGGGAATCGAACCCATGACCTCCTGGTTCATAGGTTGATGCTCAACCACTGAGCCACGCCAGCCGGGCTGCAGTTACAGTTTTTTATAGATTAATCCACATGCCGGTTGGTCATAGTTTCTTTGTAGGTGTCAGGTTGAGATGAGTTATTTTTCCTTATTGGGCTGTGTTCTCATTGCACCATTCTTGCTTAAGCTTCTGAGAGGGACGCTTGTTTCTGGGAATAGAATCACTTACTCCCTTTTCTCTTTAGTTTTTTAGGTGGTGGTGGCAACCGGATGGACAATAGCACATCAACACATTTTACAGAGGTGAGTTTTCCTTTGGGTGTAGGGATGCTTCAGGTAGTGGGTGGATGTTAAAGTCATGACATATTTTCACATCTCCGAGCAGCAAAACATCAGAATGGAAAGGGAAAATGTGGACAAGGTTAGCCCTTAGAATAGTTTGTGTTTTTAGCAGCTGGGGCTTTGGCATATTACTTTTGGTAAAGCTTTGATTAGAGTAATAGCCTCTGTTTTAAACCTGACAGTATTTTGAATTCTGTTTTACTGTGTGTAATGGTGTGAAAATAAAAAGCTTGTGCTTTTGAAATAACAGTGTTGCAGATTCTGCTTTAGTGGCATGATGGCCAAGTAAAGAGCAGGCCAGAATGAATTGTTTTTTGTTTTTTAAATATATTTTATTGATTTTTTACAGAGAGGAAGGGAGAGGGAGAGAGAGTTAGAAACATTGATGAGAGAGAAACATCAATCAGCTGCCTCCTGCACACCCCCTACTGGGGATGTGCCCGCTACCAAGGTACATGCCCTTGATCGGAATCGAACCTGGGACCCTTGAGTCCACAGGCCGATGCTCTATCCACTGAGCCAAACCGGCTAGGGCCGGAATGAATTGTTAATAGAAGTCATACTAAGGCACGGTGTTCAACTTTACACAGAGGAACTGGTTTCTAGAAATTACCCTAATGAACATGGTAGTTTGACATAACTGGAATTAGGGGGCCAGATTAAGGGTAAGATATTTACTTGTCTTCCAGATCTCAGGATGGGAACTATAATTAATTTCCAGTTCTTTATATAATGCAGCATCCATATTTTGAGGGGTGGGCAGGAAATCTTAACTGTCACTTGAAAATAAGGCATTAGTATGCATCCTTGTATACATTTTTTAATAAATTTAGAGTAATTTTCTTTTTTCAACTTTATGGACTTAAAATCTCATTTAGTTTCTTTTTGACCATTTTAACCATTTTAATTTTATTTTTGTGATTAATATTTTGATCTTCACTTGAGGGAGGATATGTTTATTGATTTTAGAGAGAGAGGAAGGGAGGGGGAGAGAAAGATTGGTTGCCTCTTTATCAGTGCCTTTACTGGGAATCGAATCCAACCAACTGAACTATACCGGCCAGGGCTTAACCATTTTTAAGTGTACAGTTCAGTGGCATTACATACTCTGTTTTTAAACTGTTAGTCTGTAGCCTACCAGCTCTGCCTACAAAAAACACTGGTTGTTTTTGCTCCTGTTGCCATAGTACTTGACTCTAGAAAACTAACAGATGCTAAAAAAAAAAAAAAAATAAAAGTTAAACCCCATAATCAGAATTTCTTTGTGTTTCAGGATTACATTAGCCTTTTCCAGAGATAGCTCAAGTACCTTGTCTAGCAAAATTTTTAGTATTTATATGTGTGTACATCTTGGTACATGGGTACAAGATGTCTTTGAACTCACATTTTAATTTTTTCACTTTATGGATTGAAAAACATTATTTAAAATTTATTCTGTTTGCCAGGCCTGGAAGTCTTTTCTGATTTTAGTATTTTCCTTCTGTGTGTGCTATTTTCTTGATAACACAGGTTGTCACTTATTGATTATACTATGCAGGAAAAACTTCACCTGATTTTTTTTAAGTGTTAGTTCTCTTTTAGGAAATGGAAATACATTGGTTTGTCAGTTTTGTAGATATGACTCACCAGGAAGAGATGTATTAAGACGAAAAATAAATGTATGTAGTCAGTTTCCTAACTTTAGTAATGCTAAATCTGACACTGATGGCATGAGCTATTCTTTAGGTGTGAAAATAATTTTGCTGAGTCATAACCTGTTCTTTAGAGTTTGTAGCAATGCCTAGTTTTCTCTGTAGAATTCCCTTGTCATCATGCATGGATATTTTAGTTTTCTCCTTTTTAAGTGATATTTTACATTTAAAAAAATCTGTCTGTATAATATTATAGAAGTTACCAGGGTGGTTTTTTGTGTGTGTGTATTATGTTAATCCTAACCTGAGGATATTTTTCCCCCATTGATTTAAAAAAAATATATATAATTTTACTGATTTCAAAAAGAAAGGAAGAAGGAGAGAGAGAGAAACATCAATGATGAGAGAGAATCATTGATTGGCTGCCTCTTGCACGCTCCCTACCGGGTGAGTGCACTGACTGGGAATCAAACCATGACCTCCTGGTTCATAGGTCAACGCTCAACCACTGAGCCACACCGGTAGAGGCCCCATTGATTTTTAGAGAGAGTGGAAGGGTGTGAGGGAGAGAAAGGAAGAGAGAAAAACATTGACGTGAAAGAGACACATCAACTGGTTGCCTCCTGTATGAGTCCTGACCATGGCCGGAGATCCAACCTGCAACGCAGGCATGTGCCCTTGACCAGGAATTGAACCTGAGACCCTTTGGTGCTCAGGCTGATGCTCTAACCACTGAGCAAGGCTGGCCAGCACATTGTCAAGGGTTTTAAAAAATCAGCTAATTAGTCTATATAGAGTGCTTTAACAGCACTCTGCTAAAAGTAGGGACGAGAAGGAAATATCATGGTTACATTGCCTACAAGGAATTTATAATTTTGTTGGAGAAGTGCAAACACGTATGAAACAAATAAGTAAACAAGAAAGAGTATAATAAAATTATTGTGGTGCCTGGCCAGGTTACTCAGTTGTTTAGAACATTGTCCCGATGTGCCAAGGTTGCGGGTTTGATCCCCGGTCAGAGCACATACAAGAATCAACCAATGAATGCATAAATGAGTGGAATAACAAATCAATTTCTCTCTCTCTCTCTCTCTTTCTCAATCTCAATCAAATAAAAATAAAAATTACTGTGGGGTCTATGTGACACACACAGTAGGGAGAGATTATATTAGGTGAGCTGCAGTCTTTGTAAAGTCTTTAGGAGGAGAGGTCAAATGACCTAGTGATACGCTTGGAATCAAATTGCCTGGGTTCAGATCTTGGGCCTACCACGTATTTACTGGATATGTGACCTGGACAAAATTACTTCAGATCTCTCTGTACATGTTTTCTCATCTATAAATTGGGGAAAATAATACCTCATGGGATTGTTGTGAGGGTTAAGTGAGTTAATACATGTCGGGTGTGTAGGCCAATGTGCCTGCCACATAGAGAGTGCTTTATAAATTTTTGCCATTATTAAGACTTCATGCAGAAGGTAAAACAAGGCTTTCTTCAAGTACCAGATACTTGAAGGGTAGGTGGAATTTAGATAAGCAAAGAGGTGAGAAAAAGATAATATTTATAGCTATAAGGTTTTATACTCATGTCCCTGAAGAAAAAAACTTAGAAAGTTATATATAGAAACCAAAGTTATTCTTTTCCATATTTTAGTTGGTAATTTCAGCAGAGACTTGGGTTCATTTTTGCTTTTTTCTTCAGCCAGAGCTGCTTGTGCAATAAAAAGGTTATTTTCTATAATTAGCATTTACTAATAGCTGAATTATTAAAATATTAGATATATTAGAAAAGGCTTAGTCCAAGCAAAATTTCAAACAGAATCAGTATTTTTTTTTTTAAAAGTGAATCTGAGGTGGGGAGATGGAGAGAGTGGGTAAGGATGGAGTGAAGAAGCTGGTTGCCAGTTAATCTGTGAGAGTTAGTGGAGAGTGAATTATAAAAATGTTGGTAGCAGTTTGTAGAGAGATGACATTGCTCTACTGAGGTCTCTGATAACCTGGGAATTGAGCCCATGGCTACCTGAGGGTTTCATTGATTATTTGAAAGCTTCTGACCATGACCTGGTGCCAGTGAGACATCTGATCTGAGAGTCTCAACTTACTGGAATGGATCACTTCATTGCAGGAATGGCTGTGGCTGCTGTTTCAGATTAGCAGAATATAAGATAGATAGATGGCTTCCTAGAAAAAGAACACCCAGTATACACAAAAGGGAAGGGAGCACTGAGCAGTCTGTTTTATATTTATTTAAATAAAATTGGTTTTATATATGTAGCATTATAATGGTAATTCTAAAAGGCATTAAACAACATCTGGTCCTAGCTGGTTTGGCTCAGTGGATAGAGCGTCGGCCTGTGGACTGAACGGTCCCAGGTTCGATTCTGGTCAAGGGCACATGCCTGGGTTGCAGGTTCGATCCCCCAGTGGGGGAATGTGCAGGAGGCAGCCAATCAGTGATTCTCTCTCATCGATGTTTCTGTCTCTCTCTCTCCCTCTCCCTTCCTCTCTGAAATCAATATAAATATATTTTTTAAAAAATCTGGAGCTCCCTTTCTAAGAGCTCCCTTTCTTCATACATTTTCTTCAGGTTTTGTCCTGAGGCATAGATACTGAAAGATGTTATAACAACATTAAGGAGATTTTTAAAAATGAAAAAATCCCCCATATTCTCATTTTAGTTTTACCCATATTCTCATTACCTTATTTTAGTTTTATGTTTTTTATATAATACTTTAGATTTCTCACATGCATTCTTCCTGTTTTCAGATGCAGGCATAGGAGTATACCATGTTGTATTTCTGCTTTAAAAATTTTACTTAGGATTATATCAGATCTTTTTTCTTGTCTCTCCATAGTTTATAAGAATTATATTTCATATTCTTTTATGTTTGTACTATATTTACTAAACTGTCACCCTGTGTTAGACATGTCTAGTTATATGTGATGGTTGATACTTCATCATTCCACCTCTGAAGAACATATTGAAAAATAAAACATAGAAGCTAGACAGATGGCAATAAAAATTTAGTTTTTATTTTACCTAATTGGAGAACACAGTTGATCTGTGGCCAAATAGACATTCTAAGTCTATACAGGATGACCCTGAGAATTAGAGGCTGCAGAGCCAGCACAAAAACTTACAACCACTTCTTTTGCATCTGTGCAGCTTTCTAGTGCATGAACTCTGTCCATTGGAGAGATGGGAATTAGCAGAGATGAGGCTCTTGCCACTCACCGATCAGAAGCATCACTGCTTTGGCAGGGAAAAGTAATGAGGTCAGAGGTGGAAATGAGAGATCTTCACTTTTGGGTATTGCAATTTAAGCCTATAGTTAGCAGGGGTGTGGGAGTAGTGTCTGTGGCAGTAGGGGTAGAAGATGTGCCAGTCATCTGTGAGGGCAGTTTTACTTCTGCCCTCTCCTTTACTAGCTCATGCTCTTGTGTGTGTGCTCCTGGGGCCTGTGGAGAAGGTTCTCAATAATCAAGAAAAATATTAAGTTAAATTAAATAGAATTCTACCAATTTCAACTTACACAAATGACAATTTTAAATTATTAGATATATAATAAGAAGTTCAGGATTTTAAACTATCCTTTCTGTTTGCTGTTCTTCTTATTCTCAGACATAAGGAGCACTCATTGGAAAGAAAGAACCAAAACTGTCAGTTCACAGTTAACATGATCTTTTATGTTGAAAACTTGATGAATTCCATTAAAAAGCTGTTAGAAATAGTAAGTGTAATCAAGGTTGCAGAATATAAGAAAACATATAGAAAATTAGTTGTATTTTTACATATTAGCAGCAGTTAGAAATTAAAATTTTTAAAAATACCATTTACAATAGCATAAAAATACGAAATACTTTTGCTTTCAGAAAAAATGTATAAGACCTGAGCATGGAGAACTACAAAATGTTACTTAAAGAAATTAAAGGTCACCTAGATAAAAGGAGAAATATATCTTGCTTGTGGAACAGAAGACAATATTGTTAGGATGTCATTTGTGAATTCAGTATAATTCCAGTGAAGATCCCAGTCAGTGTTTTGGTAAATATTGAAAATTAGATTTATAAAATTCATATGGAAATGCAAAGTATATAGAATAGTTAACACACCTTTGATAAAGAAGAAAAATATTAGAGGACTAATACTATCTGATTTCAAGGCTTATTATGAAGCTACTAGGGGCCCAGTGCACAAATTCATGCACCTTGAAAGGAACTGTGGGCCACAGGGCTGCAGTGGGCACAGGGGCGGGTCTCGGCCCATCCTCCACGCCCCTGCCCGGACCCTCCCGCCACAGCCCCCCAATCCCCTGTCTGCCAGCAGCCTAGTTCTTGCTGCCGCCGCCACTCCCACATGCTGATGGCACCGGCCCCGCTCGCACCCACTGATGGAGCTAGCCCCCCTTGCACCCGCTGATGGCATAGAGTGATTGGGGCTGGTGCTGTCAGTGGGTTTGAGCGCCAGGCGGGACCATGGTGTGCAAGAGCAAAGAATTTTAAGTAACCACCAGAGGCTCGCCCCGATAACAGCGACTGGCGGGGCGCCTTAGTCTGGCACCCCTGCTCACCTCCTCTACCATTCCTTCATGGCCGATGCCCGCCATGTTCCACGCATGACACCTGGAGGTTAGCCCTTGTCATTGCGACTGGTTGTTCAGTTGTTCTGCTGTTCTGTCTATTTGCATATTAGGGTCTTATATATATAGATTAGAGGCCCGGTGCACAAAATTTGTGCACTGGAGGGGAGGGTGTCCCTCAGCCCAGCCTGGACTCTTTCCAATCTAGGACCCCTCGGGGGATGTCTGACTGCCGGTTTAGGCCCAATTAGGCCTAAACCGGCAGACGGACATCCCTCTCACAATCCGGGACTGCTGGCTCCCAACCGCTCGCCTGCCTGCCAGCCTGATCACCCACTAACCACTCCCCTGCCAGCCGTATCAACGCCTTAATGCTCCCCTGACGGCCCAATTGCCCCCAACTGCCCTCCCCTGCTGGCCTGGTAACTCCCAACTTCTTTCCCCTGCCAGCCCAGTCGCTCTTAACTGCCCTCCCCTGCCAGCCCGGTCGCTCTTAACTGCCCTCCACTGCCAGCCCGGTCACCCCCAACTGCTCTCCCCTGCAGGCCTGGTTGCCCCCAACTGCCCTCCCCTGCAGGCCTGGTCCCCCCTCAACTGCCTTCCCCTGCCAGCCTAGTCGCCCCTAACTGCCCTCCGCTGCTGGCCTGGTTGCCCCTAACTGCCCTCCCCTGCAGGCCTGGTCGCCTCCAACTGTCCTCCCCTGCTGGCCTGGTCCCTGCCAGCCCGATCACCCCCAAGTGCCTTCCTCTGCCGGCCTGGTCGCCCCTAACTGCCCTCCCCTGCCGGCCTGGTTGCCCCCAACTGCCCTCCCCTGCTGGCCTGGTCGCCCCCAACTGCCCTCCCCTGGTGGCCTGATCGCTCACAAATAACCTCCCCTGCTGGCCATCTTGTAGCGGCTATCTTTGACTACATGAGGTGGCCATCTTGTGCGAGGGCATGAGGGTCAATTTGCATATTATCTCTTTATTATATAGGATAGGATAGTAACCAAGACTATGGTACTGCCATCAAGATAGATAGATCAGACCAGAATAGCCTACCTAGTGGCTCAGTTGTTTGAGCATAGGTCCATACACCAAAAAGGTTGCGGGTTTGATCCCCGTTCAGGAGGGTATGAGAGGCAGCTGATTGAATAGACCCACACACACTGGGGATAAAGGCGGTCCAGGAGAAAAAAGCATATCCTTTTAAACACTTGCTGAAATAAGTGGATATCTACAGTACAAAAATATGAGCTTTGAAATACATACTTTAAGCCACATACAGGAATTAACTCAAAGTGAATAGTAGTCTTAAACTTTATATAAAATTTGAAGAAAACATGTCTTAGATATGACACCAAAACCATGATCCAAAGAAGAAAATAATTGATAAATTGGACTTCATTAAAATAAATAACCTGTGTTCTTCATAAGAATGAAGAGACAAGCCACAGATGAGAAGATAACTTTCAAATCATCTGTTACAGCCTGTGTATCTAGACTCTATAAAGAAATCAAAATGGAGTAAGAAAACAACCCATTTTTAGAAATTGGGAAAAGATTCTGATAATCTTCTTCACCAAAGATGATACTAGTCCTTTGGAAAATGCAAATAAAAATCTCAATGAGATACTACTGCACAACTCTTAGAATGGCTAAAATGTAAGACTGACCATACTAACTCTTGGTGAGTGTGGAGCAACTGAAATTGAGTGGAAAAATGATACAACCAATTTAGAAAACAATCTACCTGTTTTTAAAAAAGGTAAAAATACATCTACCATGTGATCCAGCCATTCCACTTTTCTAAGTATTTACCTAAGAGAAAAGAAAGCATATATCTGCACATATACATATATATGCAAATATTCATAGCAACTTTATTAAAAATTAGAAACAACCCAAATGTCTATCAGCAGGTAGATGGATAAACAAATTGTGATACATCCCTACTATGGAATACTAAGCAGTATAATGTATATGGAATACTAAGCATAAACTATTGATATCTCTAAAAATGAATCTCAAAAATAATTAAACTGAGTAAAAGAAGGCACACCAAGAGCATCCTATATAATAAAAGGCTGATATGCAAATTGTCCCCTCGACTGAGAGTTCGACCAGGAGTTCAACCAGGGGCAGAGCCAGCTCGCCAACCACCCACAGCCCCTCCCCCCGGCTGGCCTGGCCTGATCGGCCCCGATCGGGGCAGGTTGGCCGGACCCCACCCATGCACGAATTTGTGTACCAGGCCTCTAGTATACAATATGATTCCTTTGACATGAAATATCAATTTCTTAAAAAATGCAAACCACAGCAAGAACATTGGTTGCTTGGGTACAGGAGGGGCAGGAGGGAAGGATCTGTAAATGTTTTCTAGGGTACTAGAAAACATTTGAAGGTTATTATCTTGATGTTTTCATGAAGCTTTTCAGTCTCAGTTGACTCATCTTTGTAGACCATAATGTTTTTTTGAGATACAATTCACGTATCATGTAATTTACCCTTTAAAGTGTACAATTCAGTGGGTTTACTAATTTTGTACAGTTGTATAACCGTCACCACTGTTTAATCTAGCAATTTATCATCACCCTAAAAAGAAACCCTGTACCAATTACTCTTTCCTTTTTTTCTCTCCAGTTCCCCTAGTCTTAGGTAACCACCAATTTATTTTCTGTGCTATGGATTTGCTTATTTAGGACATTTGATATAAATGGAATCATACAATATGTGACCTTTGTGACTGACTTCTTTTGCTTACCATAATGTTTTAAAGGTTCATCCATGTTGTAGCATGTGTCAATACTTCATTCTTTTTTATGGCTGCACAATATTCCATTGTATGAATATACTATATTTTGTTTACCCACTCATCAGTTGGTGGACATTTAAGTTTTTTATGCTTTTTAGCTGTTATGAAGAATGCTATTTTGAATATTTGTACACATTTTTGTGGGTTTTAATTCTCTTGGGTCTATAAAAGTGAAATTTCAGGGTCAGATGGTAACTTTGAGGAACAGACCATAATATTTTAAAAAGTGCTGATATGGTCATGGTTAGCTTATAGCAAATTCTGCTCAATGGAGGATACTGTCCATCCTCTTTTTCATATTGAAATATGTAAATATTTCAGCTCACATATTTTCAGAGGCATTGTCTTATTCTTTTCCTCAGAGTAAAATTTGAGATTTTCAAGACAAAACTTGAAAATAAAGTGTCTCTGTGATTCTTTTGAATGTTTCACTGAAACATAATAGTGCTCTCTATTTTACTTATGTAACTCATGCCCTGAATACCCAGTTTTGTTGTATGAGCTATTTTTTTCCTCCTGTGCCTGTCTGAGTCTGCTCAGAGGCAAATGACCTCAAGCTATTTTTAACCTCATGTTGATTTGGTATAAATTTGTGTGCTGTGTGTGTGTGTGTTTTTTTTTTTTTTTTTTTTTTTTAATATCCTGTGTTCTATGGTCAGGGTGCATTGTTATTTTGGGACAAATACATTGACTGTTAATATTTATTTGCACTCCTTTGCATTTTACAAACAAAATGCCTCATGCTGATGTTGAAGCTACTTCTCAGCTTCCATTCCTTCAGGTTCTTATATATATTAAATGTCATAACAATTTATATAATTATTAATGCAGACTATTGATAGTATGAGCTTGGTGATTGATTTTTTCTTCTAGTCAAAATTTTCAAATATTTAATTTTTATAAATTAATTATATTGAACATAAAGATCACTTTGAGAATCTTTTCTGCGAGCAAATGTTGTGGAACTTTTATCTAGTAAGGGAATAATAGTGTTCTTCCTATCTATAATAATAAAAGTGTAATATGCTAATTAGACCTGACAGCCAAATGACCTTTGGGATGAAGCCGTGGCGGCGGGGGCTGAGGCAGAGCCGGTTAGGGGCAATCAGGCAGGCAGGCAGAGTGGTTAAGAGCGATCAGGCAGGCAGGCGAGTGGTTAGGAGCGTTCAGGCAGGTGGCTAGTAGTTAGGGGTGATCACGCAGGCAGTCAGAATGGTTAGAGGCAATCAGGCAGGCAGGCTAGCAGTTAGGGGCATCAGGCAGGCAGGCAGAGGCAATTAGAGGCGATCAGGCAGGCAAGCAGAGGGCATTAGGGGCGATCAGATGGGCAGGCAGGCGAGTGGTTAGGGATGTGATCAGGCAGGCAGGCAGGCGAGTAGTTAGGAGCCAGCGGTTCTGGATTGCGAGAGGGTGCAGGCCAGGTGGGGGATACCTCTCCTCCCCTGCACGAATTTTGTGCGCTGGGCCTCTAGTAGTTTACATAAGTGACTAGATGGGGCTGCTTATACTTTCTCACTTAAACTACATTGTAGACCACTTTTCAGACTAGAAACCAGTGATATCTAACTGATGGAGACTGTTACTAGAAAGTAAAGGGAAATAAGTGTGATATGGTAAGAAATACAAATGGTAGTTAAATGGAAAGGTGCATTTTTTCACTGGTGTATTGAGAACTCTTATTGCTTTTAGTGTGAATGTCATTTTTTTGTTTCTCAGATTGGATGTTAGAATTCATAAAAAAATTAACAGTGTTGTCAAGAGGCTGTGAGGTCTTGCACAGTGCTAGGAGTATAAATTGGGGTAACTCTTTGGCAAGGGTAGTTTGCTCTGTCTAGTGAAATTTAAAATGAAGAAAATAAACTGATGGACACAATAGATCCAGAGACATAGAAGCATGGAACAGACTGACAAATCTCTGAGGGAAGGCAGGGATAGGTGGCTGAGTTGGGAGAGCTTAACCAAAGAGCTTACATGCTACAACTGTATAAACCATGGACACAGACAGTAATGTGAAGGCCTGGAGTAGTGTGTTCTGGTGCGGGGGTGGAAGAGGTCTCTGGGGAAAGAAAGGGGGCATCTGTAATACTTTCAACAGTAAAGGTAAGTAAAAAAATAAAGTCTTCATTGTCTCGTATAAGTATTGCTACACCAGCCTTTTAATTTTTTGATACAATTTTCATGAAATATCTTTTCCATCCCCTTTACTTTCAGTTTGTGTGTGTGTCTTACTGTCTGGAGTGAGTCTTTTGTAGATAGCACTTGTAAGGATCTTGTTTTGTTATGCATTCAGCCACCATATGTCTTTTTTTTTTTTAAAATAAATCTTTATTGTTCAGATTATTACAGTTGTTCCTCTTTTTCCCCCCCATAGTTCCCCTCTACCTGGTTCCCACCCCACCCTCTGCTCTTACCCCCCCCCCCCGCCACTGTCCTCATCCATAGGTGTACGATTTTTGTCCAGTCTCTTCCCGCACCCCCACACCCTTTTCCCCCCAAGAATTGTCAGTCTGCTCCCTTTCTATGCCCCTGATTCTAATTTCACCAGTTTATTCTGTTCATCAGACTTTTTATTCACTTGATTTTTAGATTCACTTGTTGATAGATATGTATTTGTTGTCACAATTTTTATCTTTACCTTTTCTTCTTCTTCCTCTTCTTAAAGAATACCCTTCAGCATTTTATATAATACTGGTTTGGCGGTGATGAACTCCTTAGCTTTTTTTTTTTTAATCTGTGAAGCCCTTTATCTGACCTTCAATTGTAAATGATAGCTTTGCTGGGTAGAGTAATCTTGGTTGTAGGTTCTTGCTATTCATCACTTTGAATATTTCTTGCCTCGTGTTCCTCCCTTCTGGCCTGCATAGTTTCTGTTGAGAAATCAGCTGACGATCGTATGGGTACTCCCTTGTAGGTAACTAACTTTTTTCTCTTGCTGCTTTTAATATTCTCTCTCTGTCTTTTGCCCTTGGCATTTTAATTATGATGTGTCTTGGTGTGGTACTCTTTGGATTCCTTTTGTTTGGGGTTCTCTGTGCTTCCTGGACTTGTAAATCTATTTCTTTCACCAGGTAGGGGAAGTTTTCTGTCAATTTCTTCAAATAGGTTTTCAATATCTTGCTCTCTCTCTTCTTCTGGCACCCCCATAATTTGGATGTTGGTACGCTTGAAGTCACCCCAGAGGCTTCTTACACTGTCTTCATATTTTTGGATTTTTTTTGCTTTTTGCTTTTCTGGTTGTGTGTTTTTTGCTTCTTCATATTTCAAATCTTTGATTTGATTCTTGGGATTCTCTAGTCTGCTGTTGGATCTCTGTATATTATTCTTTATTTCAGTTAGTGTATGCTTAATTTCTAGTTGGTCCTTTTTCATATTCTTGAGGGTCTCACTAAATTTCTTGGAGGTTTCTAGAAGATTCTTGAGTAACCTTATAACCGTGGTTTTGAACTCTATATCCAGTAGTTTGCTTTCCTCCATTTCTGTCATTTGTGACCTGTTTCTTTGTCTCCGCATTTTGGTTGCTTCCCTGTGTTGATAGAGTGGCTTTGTGTGCTAGGTGTCCTATAGAGCGCAGTGGCTCAGCCTCCCCAGTTACCTGAGGTGGACACTCTTGGTGCACCCCTTTGTGGGCTGTGTGCACAGTCTTGTTGTAGTTAAGCCTTGATAGCTGTTGGTACAACTGGGAGGAATTGACCTCCAGGCCAATTGGCTGTGAGGATCAGTTGTGTCTTCGAAGGGAGAACTTCTGTGCTGTAGACACCCTTATGGGGCAAGACTTGCTTCATTGGGGCTTTGGTGCTCACTGAGTCTGTCCCCTGAGTGTGTCTCTTATGGACATGAAGAGTTGTAATCTGGATGGTCTCACTCTGACCACTGGGTACACTGGATCTCCAAGGAGGTGCAAAGTCAGCCACTGCCTGATGCCACCCAGCAGGAGCTACAGAGAGATTTGCAGATTTTTCCTCTTTGGGGTTTGGAGGTGCCCAGATGAGGCCCAGCTGTGAATCAGTGCAAGCTGCTGTCCAGCCTTGGGCCTTTTTTTGGAGGCTCTGGGGCTCTCTGACCCAGCTGCAGTTTGTTTGGTTTTAGATTGCAAAAGGCCAAGCCATTCATATGCAAAAGCCTCTGCACACAGCTTGGGTGGGGTTGTAAATTGGGTGGGGCGGGGTTTCAGGGAATCACCAGGGTGGAGCAAACAGCAATGGCTGACCAGCAGCCCTGTCTTGAAGAGTTCCCCAGGTCTCTGTGTCCCGTGGCACCGTGCAGGAACAATGGTCGCTGCAAGCACCTCTGAGAGAAAGCTGCCCTCGTGTTCCGGCCCTCGTGTTCTGGCCCGATGCCAGACAGTTCAGTTTCTCTCAGTATGAGTCTGGGTGCCCAGAGTCTTGCCCGGAACTGGAGTTCAGAGCAGTCTGGAGCTTGTGTCTCCTTCCCGATTGAAAAAGACAACAACGTACCCAGTTGCTAGCCCTTTTCCACACACGCCTCCATACCTCCTCACTTCACTTCCGCACCTCCTCCCAGTCTCAGTGTGCTTTTCTCTTACCTTCCAGTTGTATAAATTCCACTCAGCCAGCCTTCCCGTGCTTCTGGATGATACCCGTTTTGTCTTTTAGTTGTAGTTTTGAAGTGGTTGTGCGAGGCAGCAAGTTCAGGTGTTTTCCTATGCTGCCATCTTGGTTCCTCCTCCACCATGTCTTTTGATTGGAGCATCCTATGTAATAAAAGGGTAATATGCAAATAGACCAAATGACAGAACAACTGAACAACCAATCAAAGTGTAATTTGCTAATGATATGCTAAGGCTGCTCAACCGCTCGCTATGATGTGCACTGACCACCAGGGGGCAGATGCTCCAAACGGTAGGCTAGCTTGCTGCTGGGGTCTGGCCTATCGGGACTGAGCGAGATAGGTCGGACACACCCTGGAGCCCTCCCACGGTCCCTCCCCGGCTCAGTTGTGCACTGGTGGGGTCCCTCAGCCTGGCCTGCGCCCTCTCACAATCTGGGACCCCTCAGGGGATGTCGGAGAGCCGGTTTCAGCCTGATCCAATCCCAGAGGCCACTCCCCTTGGGAGGGCACCAGATGCAGGGCTCATGGCTGGCGAGCGCTGCTGCGGGTGGCAGGCACAATGGGACCAGGATGAGCAGGAGCAGCAGGTAGGAGCTGCAGGTGGCGTTGGACTGTGGGTTTCAGCCCGATCCCTGCAGGCCACCCAGAGGGACCCCACCTGTGCATGAATTCGTGCACCCAGCCTCTAGTTTAGTATATTTGCATTTAACATATTTGATGACAGACATGTACTTATTTCCATTTTATTATTCATAATAGATGCCCGATGCATGAAGATTCGTGCAAGCACGGGCCTTCCTTCCCCTGGCTGCCGGCAGCGCCTTTGCTCTGGCTGGAGCCGCCTTTCCGCTCTGTCCTGGAGCCGCCTTTCTGCCTTCACACGCTGCCCAGAGGCCTGGAGCTGCTGGGGTGGTGCAGAATGCCTGTGTCCCGCCCCGCCCCCAGCTGCTCTGTGCCTGTGTATGCAAATTAACCCTCCATCTTTTTTGGGTTAATTTGCATAGTCACTCATGATTGGCTGGTGGGCGTCGTGAAGGTACGGTCAATTAGCATGCTACTCTTTTATTACGTAGATGTTTTATCTTTCTTCAAGAGCCTTTAACATTTCTTGTAGTACTGGATTGGTGGTGATGAACTTCTTTAGCTTTATCTTGTCCAGGAAGAATCTCTTTGTCCGTTGATTCTAAATTATAGCTTTACTGAGTAGTGGCCTTGGTTGTAGGTTCTTGCTTTCCATCACTTTGATGTGTTTTGATATGTCCCTCTGGGTTCATCTTGTTTGCGATTTTCTGTGCTTCCTGGACTTTTACGTCTATTTCTTTCACCAGGTTAGGAAAGGTTTCTGTCATTATTTTTTCATGTAAGTTTTCAATTCCTTGCTCCCTCTCATCTCCTTCCGTCATCCCCATGACACAAATGTTGGTATGCTTGAACTTGTCCCAGAGGCTCCTTACATTGTCCGTTGGTTGCTAGGTCTGACCGAGACCACAGTGGAGGATCTGCTGTCAGGGGTCAATCCCATGGAACAGAACTCACATCAGTGGGACCCAGGAACGTGCCAAGTTCATCCCTTAAGTGTGTTGCTCATCAGGTGTTTGGGTGGTGCTTCGACATGGTGTGAAGCTGGATGCACTAGCTCTGGGGGTTCCCTGGAGGTGTAGGCCAAATCATCCACTATCAGCGCCCTATCTGGGGCCACCAGACATGAGCAACAAAGCCATTTTCAGATGGCTGCTAACTTTTGCTGGGCTTGAAGGTGTCCAGAGAGACTAAGCTGCAAACTAAAGCCAGTTGCCGCTAATGCTGTGCCAGGGACCACTTAGCAAGAGGTAGGGGCCATGCTGAGGCCAGATGCTCCTTGAGTTTTGTGAACCTTGGATAGATTTTTGGAAAGTTCCAAGTATGAGCCAAGATAGGCCATTTATATGGCTGGGATGGGCCTGCATGTGGGTGTGGCGCAGTTTCAGAGAATTGTCAGCACTAGGAACACTGTTAACCTGGTTGATGGGGACTCAGATATAATGACCGTCTGACGGCTTTGTGTGGGGAGGATTTAGCAAAGAAACAATGTTCTCTGCCTGTATTTCTGCCTTGGAGAAAGCCGCCTCTCCAACTCTTGCTGGACAATTCAGTTCTTCACCATATGTCACTGGCACCTTTCGAGCTGCTGCCCAGCTGGGGAGCTCTCAGTGAGTGAGCCCAAGTTCATGAGGACCCTTTAAGAGGAACACCTAGGACTCTAGCAGCCCTCCATCTCTCTCAGCCACAATCTCTGCTGATTTTCTTTTTTTTTTTTTTTTTTAAACTTTTTATGTCATACTTTATGCAGACCCTGAGCTTGGTGTTCTAAGAAATAACTTTTGGAAACAAAGTAAGTTCATTAATTGGTAATTTTGAATTGTGATTTTTGTGCAATGCCATTAAACTTGCTGGGTTAGGTTTGAATGTTAAATTATTCAAAATCATGTTTGCTGGAATTTTACATTTGGATATCTGCTGGTAGGCTACAGTTCTTTATAATCTGCTGGTGTTTTTACTGTCAGAAGTTACCGGAACTTATCTTCCTGGCACTGAAACCCTGGGCTGGGGAGCAGGGTGTGGGGCTGGGACTCTTAGCTCCTCAGGGTGTTTCTCCACAGCCAGATTTCCCTCCTGGTTTTTAACCACTGCATGTGGGTGTGGCACCAGCTCATTCTGTGTCTGTGCCCCTCCTACCAGTCTTGATATGGCTTCTTTGTATCCTGCGTTGTAGAACTTTTGTTCAGCTAGATTTTAGGCGGCTCTGAAAGATGTTTGTTCTGTACTTGAGTTGTACTTTTGATGTGGTTGTGGAAAAAGCAGGTACCTATTCGCCATCTTTTGTTTTATTTTCTTAATACCTCATCTATGATGTTATTTTACATGTATCAAATAATAAAAATGTTAAGAATATAAAACATATAACACGTATGCTATGCTATTGTTGAAAAGAATGATATGAGTATGTGTGTTCTGAATCAATGCATTCCTTTCCCCCTCCATAGCATTTATTACTATCTAACATACCGAGTTTTCTTTTTTGGAGGCTGGGAGCATGTATGTCTCTCTCTTCCCACTTGAAAATGAAATCCATTGGGGCAGAGGGTTTTGCTTTGTTTTGATATTTTTATTGATTTCAGAGGAAGGAAGAGATAGGGAGAGAGAGAAACATCAATGATGAGAGAGAATTATTAATCGGCTGCCTCCTGCATGCCCTCTACTGGGGATCAAGCCCACAACCTGGGCATATGCCCTGACCAGGAATCGAACTGTGACCTCCTGGTTCATAGGTTGATGCTCACATGGGCCGGGCTGAGGTTTTTTGTTTTTTAAAATTATGTTCACTGCTATATCCTAATAGTTCCCAAAAAGTGATTGGGACATAGTACATGCTCAACAAGCATTTGTTAAGTGAATGAATGAATCTGTGTTTGTGTTACAAAACCTAGTATGTATATATACACAAATACATATTTAAAGATCTGGAATTCTACACACCAAATTAAACTGCTAGTAGGTGAGTAGAATTATGGGTAGGGGTTGGTCATGTCTGAGTGAATAGAGGATATATTACACTTTGTGTAACACATTGTGTATTTTTAAATTATATTGGAGGAAGTCTCTTGAAAAATAAGCAAATGGTAAAACTGGGAAAAAAGCAAAAAACAACATGCTAGTATGGGTCTCCAGATGTAAGGGTCAGTCTGGAGTTGAGGGCTATGAATACTTTAAGACCTAAGATCATGTGCTGAGCAACTGGCCAGGGCTAAAGCTTTATCATTCTTAAATTTACTTCCATAATACCCTTGCAGGATTATCTACCTAAATTTTCAAATCTGTGCCATCACTTTACTGCTTAAAGTCCATTCGCACAGGGTCCATAACTTAATATACAAAGCCTTCTGTTTTGTGTCCCTATTATTATCTATACTAGGGGCCAAGTGCACGAATTTGTGCACCTTGAAAGGAACTGTGGGCCACGAGGCTGTGGTGGGCACAGGGGTGGGTCTTGGCCCATTTTCCACGCCTGCACCTGGCTCCTCCCGCCATGACCACCCCCCGCCCCGTCCCCTGTCTGCCGGCAGCCCTGCTTCCACCACCATTGCTCCCATGCGCTGACAGCGCTGACCCCACTCGCACCCGCTGATGGCGCAGAGCGATTGGGGGCCGGCACCAGCAGCAGGTGTGAGCGGCAGTGGCTGCTGCCCTGATCACCCCTCAGGAGCAGGGGGACGTGGAGAAGCCCTTGGGCAATCAGGGCCAGCAGCCGCTGCTCACACCTGCTGACGGTGCTGAGTGGTTGCCAGCAGCAGGTGCAAGCAGCGGCTCCGGTGCCAGCTGAGGGTGCGAACAGGGCCGGCGCCAGCTGCAGGTGCGAGTGCTGGGCGGGACCGCGGTATGTGGGAGCAAAGAATTTTCGGTAACCACCAGAGGCTTGCCCCAATGACAGTGACGGGCACCCCACCTTGGTCTGGCGCTGCTCACCCCTGCTCACCTGCTCCATCATCCTGCTACGGCCAATGCCCGCCATGTTTCGCGTTCTGCTGCCGATGCCCACCATGTTCCATGCGTGCTCCCTGGTGGTCAGTACACATCATAGTGACTGGTTGTTCGGTTGTTCCCCCGTTCGGTCTATTTGCATATTAGTCTTTTATTATATAGGATTATATAGGATATTAATTTTTTTTGTTTCATTTAAACTTTTAAAACAAAACAAAGAGACCTGAATATGACTGGGGTTATATACTTGGTTGGGTAGAGTAAGGTAAGTAGTGTTCTGTGGAACTCTCAAAATATCTGGTGTACAGATAAATAAAATTTAAATTATTTCAGAAATGATTTGTTTTTTTCATCTGTATAGTGATTCTTTGGTCAAACCCAACAGGCACCTTCCCTGCACATACCTCCCCACCACCACCAACATCCTTTTGATGATAATAGTATTTACAAGAATGGTCTTATCAGACATTCCTGCACTGCTTTAACACAACTTTGACACTGCCCCTTTCTGATGCAGCGTCTAACTAGGTCAAGAGTCAAGAGAAGTATTTTATAGATATCTGTCTCCACTTTGTGGTGATGGTGCTTTTTTTGTTTGTTTGTTTTATTAATTCTCACCCGAGGATATTTTTCCCATTGATTTTAGAGAGAGTGAAAGAGAGAAGGAAAGACAGAGAGAAATATCGATATGAGAGAGACACATCGATTGGTTGCCTCCTGCACTGTGCCCCGACCTGGGGCCGGGCTGGGAGGAAACTGCAACCAAGGTACATGCCCTTGACCGGAATCGAACCTGGAACCCTTCAGTCTGCAGGTTGATGCTCTGTCACTGAGTCAAACCAGCTAAGGCTGATGGTGCTTTATTATAAGTGTGTAAATACATCTGTTTTATTCAAATCTTAGATTATCCTGTAGTGAAAATGTGGATGTCATTAAAACATAGAATTATAATGTTGATCTAAATGATTGACTGTGCTTAGGACAAAAGTCTGTGATCACCTTTGTCTCATGCTTTTATTTCAGAAGGGGGTGTCACTGGTCAGAGGCATGTGGATATGAGTTCATTGTTAAGAAAGGAGTTCAGCCGTTGGCCTGTTGTTTCTATATGAAGGAAATTAAATTTCACAGTATTTAAGTTTCCCCCATTCCCTGTTCATGCACTTGACAAACTTCTCTTCATAAAATTGGGGAAACCTATACCTTAGTTTGAGCTGCTGAATTTTGAAGTATAAAAATTATTCCTTTTTTCAATATTTCTTCCTCCTGTTTCCTCTTTTTCCTGTTCTTAAAACTATAATGTAGTTTATTTCTGTTTTTATTAGTTCTGGCGCAATTTGGACCACACGATGATTATACAAGATTTTAGACCGTTTCTAAGTAGCAATGCACTGGACCAAGATAATAGAGCCAATGAGAGAGGTCACCAAACTCACACTGACTTCTGGGGACCAAGTCGACCTCCACGGCTGCCAATGACTCGGCGATACAGATCGCAAGGAAGCACTCGTCCTGACAGATCTCCAGCAATTGAAGGGTGAGTGCACAGTTGTTGTTTTAAGTTCTTTTTAAGGGCAGTTTCAATGAAAGATATATAGCCTTAATCTAATCTTTATCATGTTCTCATACTTACTACCTTTGTGGACAAGATGGAGGTATATAGACAGAGTGAAAATGAAGCTAAATGAATGTCTATACTCAACTCGTACCATGTAACAAATGATGAATAGCTAAAGGGTAATAAAACTAATGATATAGGTCTCTGGTTAACGTTTTTATTAATGTCTCAGATTAATATAGGTCTATCAAAAACTCAGAAGCTAATGAAAGGGATATCAAATATATTGGATGACATTAGGATTCAAAAAGACCTCAGCAGATTGGAGCAATGGACTTGATATGAAATTTAATAGGAATAAACATAGAGTCTTGTGACTGCCAAAAACAGTCAAGCAACAAATGTCTATTGAGTCTTTCATGCTACAGCATTTGTACTAGACACGGGATACATGTGAGCAAAACACCATTGCGTGGTGGCTCCTTATCTCATGGATCCCATTTACTAGGGACAATAAATACTTTTTGAAAGTATTTTCCTTATGCATAGGACTGTGTTCATGCTTTATCTGCTTATTTCATTTAATCCATATGAATTAGTAGCTGCTATTGTTATTCTCATTTTACATAAGACTCAGAGAAATGAAAACGGGATCAGTGGTAGATCTAGGACTTGAACCCAGGGATATCTCAATCTAGAACTGCACTATCTGATACAACAGCCACTAGCCACATGTGGTTATATCAGTTTACATTAAAGGATAGCTCAAAATTCCTCAGTCACACTAGCCACACTCTAACCACTGAGCAACTGGCCAGGGCTAAAGCTTTATCATTCTTAAATTTACTTCCATAATACCCTTGCAGGATTATCTACCTAAATTTTCAAATCTGTGCCATCACTTTACTGTTTAAAGTCCATTCGCACAGGGTCCATAACTTAATATACAAAGCCTTCTGTTTTTGAATCCTCCCAAGCTCTGCAGCCTTCTTTCCTGTTGCTTTTGCATTACAGTTATCAAGCTGTTTCATGCTTCTGTATCTTTGGTTAACCTGTTTTCTCTGGCTGAAATACCTCCATTGCTTTTTTGACCCAATTAAATTGGTCCTTTACTGAATTCAGGAAGTCTCCCATGACCTCAAGACTGTATCAAATGCATTTTCTTTGTGCTCTCCTCAAAGCACTTATGTATTCTTACACCATAGTTCTAACTCTACAAATTGAAGTTATATTTATTATTAACTAGCATTCAGGAAGCATACTGTGCCAGATTTGAGAGCCAAATTTTTTCACGAGCCGCGGTTTGCCGACCACGGGTCTAGCCTATTACTACATTGTCCCTTTGACTAATAGCAGAGTGGGAGAAAGATGTAAGCTGCCTTTTCCCAGATGTCCTTTACAGATATCATTACCTTAGTAACATGAAAGTAACATAAAACCTGATTTAACGGTGGCTTAAACAAGAATTTTTTGCTTAGATTTAACAAATCTGTAGGTAGCTGGCAGCAGGTTAGTTCAGTGTCTGAACCATGCTAGTGTTGGATCTCTGTGATTCTCTTGGTCTTTCCCTCATGCTTCCTTAGGGCTTCAGGCAAGAAGAAAAGGGAAAGAAATAGCACGAGCTTATTTATCCTTTATTTTACATAATTTTTTTAAGGAAAGGAAAATCTTTTCCACTGTTCCACTCCCCCTATATGTCACCTGTCCAGAAAATTGTACTCACTGGGTACTTGGTCACATGCTCCCCAACCCCAGCTGTAAAGAAAGCTGGGAGAGTATGTATTTAGTAGTAGGTGTCAAGGGAGAAGGGTGTTGAGTGGATTTGGGGTCAGCCACCCAGTGTCTGCTGTTTAGGTATTTTATTAGCTACTTAAGCTAATAGAATAACTGGCATGTTAAATTAGATTAATTGTAGGATAGGGTTAACATTTATATTTAAAAATGTCTCAGGAATCTTCTGAGTATTTCATCTCATCACTTGTAAAACATATTAAACACGGGAACCTCCCCCTACCCCCCCCCCATTTTCTTTGATGGGTGTTACGAACTCAGTGATTTTGGCTCTAAATCAGTGTTTTTTTACATTTTAGACATTTAAATACTGTCTCGAATTTTTCCCTCTCTATCAACATTATTATTTAATGTTTTCATTAAATAGGCCTACCTTTTTTTTTTTTTTTACCTTAGGCATACTATGAAAAGAAGCTTCATATTATTACCTGTATAAGTAAACATGATTGACTATTCAGTAGTTTTTTCCCCTCCACTCATCTCTCTTGCCAAGTAAAAACTGTGTTCTGCTATAGGATCAGAAAATGTCAGATATTACTTTCTAAGGCTCTTTGACAGTTAGAGCATTAGGCATGTTACCCATTTCTCACCATTGGGTCCTAAAAGCTCTGCTGGAAGGACCTCTGATAAAAAAAATTCTAAAAAATCTTTCTTGAGAGTATTACAGATGTCCCACTCCCCCCCATTGTCCCCCTCCACTGGGATCCCACCCCACCTCAGGCCTTCACCACTATTGTCTGTGTCTATAGGTAATGCATATCCTATGTAATAAAAGGCTAATATGCAAATTGACTGAATGGCAGAACAAAAGTCGCTATGATGCACATTGACCATCAGGGGGCAGACGCTCAACACAGGAGCTGCCCCCTGGTGGTCTTTGCAGTCCTAAGGGTGGGGTGCGCCGCTCAGCCAGAAGCCATGCTCACGGCTGGCAAACACAGCGGCTATGGCAGGAGCCTCTCCCGCCTCTGCAGCAGCTCTAAGGATGTCCGACTGCCAGCTGAGGCCCGCTTTCTGTGGGGAGTGGACCTAAGCCATCAGTTGGACATCCCCCGAGGGCTCCCGGACTGCGAGAGGGTGCAGGCCGGGCTGAGGGACACCCTCCCCCCATAAAGCACGAATTTCATGCACTGGGCCTCTAGTATATAGATAATAGTGAAAAGCCATAGTGACTTGGAGAAGGGGTTGGTGGGATTGGTCAGCCATGGATATTTGTAGAGTACTTTCAGTAGTCTGTTGTCTAACGTAATTTTTTCTTTTCCAACAGGATAATACAACAGATCTTTGCAGGGTTCTTTGCAAATTCTGCAGTTCCTGGTGGATCCCCTTTTACCTGGTAAGTAACTAATTGCCTTTTTTATTCTGCTGGAGTAGCATCATTTTAGCTACTTTAGTATCTGTGCCATGGTAAGAAAGAGGAAGAGCTGCATAGGTGAATACACAGATGCGATTGGCAGGCTGTCAGACTGCTATTATTTGCTGAGCCCAAACTTAATTAGAACTTTTAAAAAAACAACAACAAAACTTTATTCATTTTTAATCCTCACCCGAGGATATTTTTTCCATTGATATGTAGAGAGAGTGGAAGAGAGAGGGAAAGACAGAGAGAAATAGCGATGTGAAAGAAACACATCAGTTGGTTGCCTCCTGCACACCCCTGACCAGCGCCCGAGCTGGGGAGGATCCTACAACCGAGGTACATGCCCTTGACCAGAATTGAACCCGGGACCCTTTGGTCCATAGGTTGGCACTCTATCCTCTGAGCCAAACCAGCTAGGGTGAATTAGAACTTATTTTTTATTGTTCAGGCACACAAGGGTCATTCTGGTCCCCAGGTTGTGTAGGCATTGGATGTGTCTGATTCTGGAGTGTGCTGAGGTAGGGAATGAGTAGGGGGCAGTAGGTCCCTTCCAGGCTTGGTAACTATCTGATTTGTGGGTTTCTCCTAATCATATGGGAAGCTTTTATTCCTTAAGAATTTCTGAAATTGAAAACATAATGTTTTTTTTTTAAGTAAGAAGGTTCATCAGAAGAAATAAGACTATAATTACGTATGGTTGGTGTTGTCTCGACAATTATTTTGCTACTTCTGACTCTGCCCCCAAAAGCCTTTCTTTGCTTAGAGTGACCTCAGTTCATCCACACAGTTATTCCATTTTCTAACCTCTAGTTTCTCTAAACATATTCCCTCCATCAACCAGGGCCATGCACCAGCAGCTCCAAAGAGAGATACTGCCACATCTCTTTGGTATTGTTTTAAGTTGTGGTTCAGAGAGACTGCGATGGCCGCTTCTACTTGAAAGCTCCTCATTGTTCAGAACCACGGGTGAGGTCTGTTCCAGATTTTGTCCAGTCATGAGGGAAAAACTCTTAAAAAGCTGTTCCATCTATGTTTAATGTAAGTGGGCACAGAGAAGGTCAACTTTTCTTCAACAACAGGCAATGCATCCTTTTGTTCTTGTGTGTCATGTGGTATTTCAAGTGGCTTCACATTTTATTCCATTCAGTTTAGGAAAAATTCCTAGAGAATGGGGGACTATCTGGATAATCTGTTTGACCTTGGAAATACTGAGAACTTTTTGCCCCTTGATTTTAGAGAACTAGTGACTGTGCAGGTCTGAGAGAGCAGGATCCCTCTGCCAGTTTTCCTGTGGTGTAAGGCGGAGCCTGGTCACTTCATCTAATTCTGTCTGTCTCATCTCCTGTATAGGAGCGGGATGCTGCACTCCAACCCTGGGGACTATGCCTGGGGTCAAACAGGGCTTGATGCCATTGTCACCCAGGTGAGGAGCTGCCTGTTGAAGGTGTCTGTTCGGTGTGTCTCGTGGTTCCACAGACTTCCTGCTCTCCTTCTGCTACTTTCTGAAATGGCAGTCACTCTGTGTTCCCTCATATTTGAGCTTGTGGGTTTGCATTTTACTAATGATTTGCTAGTTTAGCTCAGTACCCATGTGTCTTCTAGATCTTAAGACCTTTTTTGAAGATCGCTTCACCTCCATAGGAAGAAAAGATTTTTCGCCCTGGCCGGTTAGCTCAGAGAACATCGTCGCCATACTCCGGGGTTGTGGGTTTGATCCCCGGTCAGGGCACATGGAATAATCACCCAGTGAATGCATAAATAAGTGAAACAACCAGTTACGTTTCTCTGTCTCTCCCTTCCTCTCAAAAAAAAAAAAAAAAAAAAAAAAAAAAATCAGTTAAAAAAAGCCTTTTCTTATAACAGTATTTTGAGTTTTTGGCCTCTTGTTCAGGTCTGTGAGGATCCTATTAACAAGTTACTTCACAAAAAAGGAAGGTCTAGTGCTGAAGCAGGGATTTCTGTCAGATGGAGCAAGTAGGGGAAGGAAGCAGAGAAAAAGGTATTCCCATACCATGGATAATTGTTTCCACTTGTTAATGTTAATTTTAATTTAATTGTTTTTTTCATTTCCCTTGTGGATTGCTGAGAATAGAAAGCATGTTGTTTATATCCAAATCTTATAGGCAGTATTTACCAATTTCTTGGCTTACCTTATGCTACTTTCCATACTCCCACCCTTTCCTTCCTTCCAGCAGAATGAATTTTTTGGATCAGTTAAGTATTGCTTTTTGTTAAGCTTTAGTTTTATTCATGATGTCACAACCCTTTTGCTGCTTCCAAAGTTGCTTTGTGCCCAAAGGTGGGCCTTGCAATGATAGGGTCTGTCTGTAGACTTACACAGATGTCACTCTGAAATTGTAAAGCATTATGAGTGTTATGGCGGCAGGAAAGAGGAAACCTGTGCCTCTCAGAGCCTTGTAGAAGTAAGAGCAACTAACATTTCTAATATCTGCACTGTTTGTTCTTGGCTAGAGCAACTCGTTACAAAGGGATAGTTAGATGTTCACCACTTCTTTTTCTTTTTTTGTAGCTTTTAGGACAGCTGGAAAACACGGGGCCTCCCCCAGCTGACAAGGAAAAGATCACATCTCTTCCAACAGTGACAGTAACTCAGGAACAAGTTGGTAGGTTCAATTTCTGTCATCTTCTGTTCAAAATTCCAGCACTTCCTGTACTAAGGATCTTCAAGTGAACCTATGGCACTCCTGCCATGGTGCCGTGTAAGGAAGGTGCCTATTCTTCATTAGGTACCATATGAGCAATCACCATGTGGTACAAAGATACATAAGACTTGATTTCTTAAAGAATTTACTAGGGGAAGCAAAACTCTCCAAATCTATAATAATAAAAGCATAATATACGAATTAGACCAGACAGCCGAACGATCTTCCTGACGAAGCCAGGGCCGAGGCAGCAGCTGTGGCTGCGAGGGCCAAGCCCCTTGAACGAATTTCATGCATTGGGCCTCTACTAATTAGATAATAGTGTAAAAAATACTGTTGAGCAGATGCTACTTACTGACTCTGGGGAGATAGGAAAAGATATAAATGAGAGGCTGGGAATTTTTTTCATATCAACTCTATAGTAGGTACATTAGAAACAGATATTCTATTTGTAAAAATTGGAGGAATTTTGATAAAGGACATTATTTTGGACTAGGAGTTTCTTTCCCCACATATTTAGAGTCAGATCTTAAAGGTAGGACGGGCCACCTTCGAGAGTCATTCTATTTCAGGAAAAGTATGAACCAATGTAAAAATGTTCACATGGCTATAGTGTCTGAATCAGATCTGACCTTATCAGACCTGAAATAGAATCTGGTGTGGGAGGTATGATTGGATAGGAAGGGTAGGCCTTGTTAGGCTGGACATTGAAGCTGTGGCAGAGTAGTGAGGGGTGAATATTCTGAGAGGAGGTAAGTTTTGTAGATCCTCAAATGGAGGGATAAGGGAATTTAAGTGGTCTGCAGAGTAGATTAATTTGGAGGTGGTGTCTAAAGTAGATTGGAAGGGGAAGAAGGCAGAAACAGGAATGTGAGGGGCTGTTGCAGTATCTAGGTGGGGTTCAGGTGATGGTGACAAGGCTGACAGGAAAGGGTAGATACAGAGGAGAAAGGCATTCATCACTGATTGCATAATCGATTGAAGGAGGGGAAAGGCTCAAAGATGATTCTAAGATTTTGCAACTACAGAGGTGGTGCTGGCATTATCAGGAATGTGGGATTGTTAACAGGCCCTGATTTGGTAAGGAGGTGATAGAATATTTTAATTTTGAATTTGTTGGTTTTTGAGGCACGAGCTGAGAATCTAAGTGAAGATGAGCTGGAGAGTGCTATGGAGAGTGCTATGGAGCTGGTATTAGGGGAAATGAGCAGGTACCAAAGTGTAGTATATATTTGTAGAGTTGAAGACCTGGGGTAGGGATCCTACCTGGGAGTCTGTTCCAGTAGACGAGGCATAAGATGTAAAAGCTAGAATTAGTCCACAGGTGGTAGGAACGGAGAGGAAGCAGTGTGTTTAAGTGGAAAGTCTTACTCCAACTGCCTTGAGTGCTGTGGCACACGGAGCGGATCCTGCAGGGGAAATAGACTGGCTGGTGCCCTCAGAGAAGGGGGCTTCCTGTCTCTGGACTTGGAGCCTGAGCTGCCCTAGAGCTTTGCAGTTCTGCAGCACCACCTCCTGGTACAGTTTTTAACTACAGCTTGTTCAGAGGGCTTTGGGCAGCTGTGTTGGAAGAGGATGCCTCATGTGGAAAATAGGGTAAACATGGCTTGAGATACTGAACAGGAACAGCTAAGACAACTGAGATGAGTCCCTTGATTGTGGTGGGCAGATTTCCAGTGTTAGGTCCTAAGAAGAAACTGCCAGAAGTCTTATCACACATTGGGAAGATGTTCCTGTTTTACCTAACAGTTAACCTAAGCCCTAGTTTATTTCTTCTATCCTTTTACATAGAAAAGTAGGTCTTACCAGAATAGGCCCATTCATCAATCCTCCTTTTTATATCCCAGTCTATTACCCGAACCCCATCCTATCTAATAAAAGAGTAATATGCAAATTGACTACCACTCCAAGACACAAGATGGCCACCACAAGATGGCCTGCAGGGGAGGGCAGTTAGTGGGCAGGTAGAGGTGACCAGGCCAGCAGAGGAGGGCAGTTGGAGGTGAGCAGGCCAGCAGAGAAGGGCAGTTGGGGGAGACCAGGCCAACAAGGGAGGGCAGTTGGGGAGGACCCAGGCCTGCAGGGGAGAGCAGTTGGCGGGGGGGAGGCCTGCAGGGGAGGACAGTTGTGGGTGATCAGGCAAGCAGGGAGGGCAGTTAGGGGTGACCAGGCTAGCAGAGAAGGGCAGTTGGGGAGACCAGTTCAGTAGGGGAGGGCAGTTGGGGGGTGACCAGGCCTCAGTGGAGGACAGTTGGAGGGACCCAGGCCTGTAGGGGAGGGCATTGGAGGGAACCAGGCCTGCAGGGGAGGGCAGTTGAGGGGGACCAGGTCTGCAGGGGAGGGCAGTTGTGGGCGATTGGGCCAGCAGAGAGGGCAGTTAGGGGTGACTGGGCTAGCAGAGGAGGGCAGTTGGGTGAGACCAGGCCAACAGGGGAGGGCAGCTAGGGGCAATTGGGCCAGCAGGGGAGGGCAGTTAGGGGCAATTGGGCCGGCAGGGGAGGGCAGCTAGGGGCAATTGGGCCAGCAGGGGAGGGCAGTTAGGGGCAATTGGGCCGGCCAGGGAGCAGTTAGGCATTGCTCAGGCTGGCAGGAGAGTGGTTAGGGCGTGATCAGGCTGGCAGGCAGAAGTGGTTAGGGGCAATCAGGCAGAGGCAGGTGAGCGGTTGGGAGCCAGCAGTCCTGGATTGTGGATCGGGCCTAAACGGGCGGTTGGACATCCCTCAAGGGGTCCCAGATTGGAGAGGGTGCAGGCTGGGCTGAGGGACCAACCCCGCCCCGTGCACAAATTTTGTGCACCGGGCCTCTAGTTTTGAAATAAAACTCATGCTACCTACCTGTCTCCACCTTGCATGCCTTTGTGTCTTTTCTTTATGCATTCCTTTGGTTGGTAAAGAAATTTGGCTCGTATTTTCTTCCTTCTTTTTGCTTGTTTACTTTAAAAGGCATTTCCTTCTCCAACAGATATGGGTTTAGAGTGTCCAGTATGCAAAGAAGATTACACAGCTGAAGAGGAAGTCCGGCAGTTACCCTGCAACCACTTCTTTCACAGCAGTTGTATTGTGCCGTGGTTGGAACTGGTGAGTACAGACAACACTTACCTGTGACAGGCATCTACGCCAGTCGCATCTTGTCGGGAATGCTGAAGCCTAAGAGTGTAGTTAATAGTTAATGAAGATTAGATTTTAGTCCCCGGCTAACTCTTAGTAACACCATTACTGTTTCTTAAATTACTGTCTGGCTATAAGTAGGGGTTAGCAAACCTATAGCCCACAGGTCACTGTGGCCCGCCATCTGTTTTTGTAAGTGAAGTTTTATTGGAACACAGCTATGCTTATTTGTTTACAAATGGTCTCTGGCTACTTTCATGTGGCATCACTGAGTAGTTGCGACACAGGTGGTATTTAGCCTGCAAAGCGTAAAATATTTACTCCCTGTCCCTTCACAAAAAAAGTTTTCTGGCCCCCGCTCTAGATCATCTCAGGTCACTGATTCTGGTTAGTTCTGTTGGTGGTATGTGTTGGCTGTTGTTACAAGCTCTCTCTGCGTTTAAAGTTCTGTTTGGGAGATGTCCTGGTGTTAGTATCTCAGAACCCAGTGTGCACTGTGTGAGAATGCAAAACCTTTTTGGTTTTCTACCGGCCAACTCTCAGGATTTTCTAGTGTTTAGTACCTGCAACTTCTCAGGTCAAGCTGTTTACATGGACTGATATCTTTCTGTTTCAGCACGATACATGTCCTATATGTAGGAAGAGCTTAAATGGTGAGGACTCTACTTGGCAAACCCAGAACTCTGAGGCCTCTGCAAGCAACAGATTTAGCAGTGACAACCAGCTACATGACCGATGGACTTTCTGAATCTAAAGACCACGTCTGAGCCAGGGCTGTGGTAGTCTTCTTACTACAGCTGTGAATTGTATCAAAACAAAATAGTCGGTGGATTTAGGAATCGTGTAAGAAACCCCAACCCATAATATTAATGCAGAGTGTTTTCTTTAAATTTCAAGTTAGCATCTATAGATGGAATTGTATCTAAAACCAAATGCCTCTTATTGCTGAATTCAGAGTGATAATTTTATAAGTGTGAAACTTAATTATGTGGGTTTCCCCTGCCAGAATAGAATTAGCTCCTTAAAGTCTAGCTAGGGTCCTGCTATCTGCCATGTTGCCCTGTAATGGATGTTTTCACCCCCTTGTCCAGCCTCCATCCTACCATTAGTGTATTTTATGGTAAATACAGTGGAACCAGAGCCCGAAAGTCCTACTGATGAAAGTCCTTCTGTTTTAATTATACAAAAGCATGTACTCTTGGCCACATTAGCTATGAATTAAGGTCAGATTAGTTCAGAAATCTAAGATTAATGACTGATTTTTCTTGAACCCTCAGCAAATCAAAGAAAAATTACATTTGGAAGGAGTAAATGGCTTATCATTATACTCTGATTTCTCTTTTAATTTTTAAAGACTACTTCAAAAACTGCAGTTTCTGCAGAAACCAGCTAACATGACTTAAGGGTCTTCTGTTGGTAGGAATCTAATCCTGGTTCCTTTTTGCAAAAGAGCAGAGCAGCATACAGGCAAAGAAGGACACATGTTTGAAAATCTTTGGTTTGACGTTTTTTAATGATCCCCATCTCGCTGTTTACTGTGTTTTGTCCTGGCGACTTTAAAATAATTTCCCTCACAGAAATAGAATGCCTTCATTGCTGCTTCTTTTCACTGTTTTTTAGTAATCCATTGGTATTTAGGAATTGAGATTTTTACATTGTCTTATTTTAATTTTTTAAGCCCTTTGATCATCTCTGAAACCTTTGTTAACTTGGTTCTGGATATCCTCGGAATCAAACTGATTATTGTGATTATGTCCAAAACAGCCTGGTCTAGGAGAGGTAGGCCTTACTTTTTTTTAGCCTGTGTCCCATCTACACGCATATGCTGTTAGGTGCATTTGAAAAAGATCAGCAATGTCTTTGGAATCTCAAAGTCTCAAAGGGAAATGATGGGTACTGTTGGTACACCCAAAAGGGTTACAGAGAGGCACTGTCAGTGTGGTCATAGTTTGGAATGATCAGAACAAGAAGGCCTCTTCTTGGTGAGTCTCTTTCTTGGCTCCTGTCTGTCTTAGTTTTTGTTGACTATCATGCACTATACTCTGATTTGGGGGGATTAGGGAAGGGGATTAGAGATATAGATGATATCTCTAATGGTAGATGATAGGGGAGGGAAGAGAGAAAATAGAAAAGTAGCCTGCTGAAGTAATAGCCTGCCTGTAAAAGTTGTGTCCATAAGGTCTGATTCAGGTTGGACCAAGAGGAAATAAAAGATTTTTTTATATGCCTCTCATGTCATACCTCTGTAGAGTTTGTTTCTTCGGAGAATGTGAGCTATTAACTAAGCCTATTGAAATCTAGCCTCCAAATAAACATTGCTTTTGAGGGGAGGTGAGAAGCTGGAGGGAGTGTGAGGTTTATTATGAATATTTAATGACCACTATTCAACTGTCTCAGAAGAATTGTGACAGCCTGGAAAATTTTGTCTGCCTGTTAAGTGCCTGGAGATGCCAGAACAGGCATTTGTGTTTTTACTTACAACCAGAGAACTAGAAAGGATCTGAGTAGCTTCCTAGAAGGATGGAAACAAAGTGCTGGAATAGGGATTTACTTTCTCAGTACACAGAGTAGCCAGTAACAGTCTCCATTATCTGAAAATTTCTTCACTTTTTTACTCTGATGGAGGACATGCTGTTCCCCAGACTCCTCCCACTTAATGAATCTGAAGTGCTTCTTCCTAGAATAGGAGGCATCTCAGACTTCAGGTTAATTTAGGTTAAGCAATATATTTGGGTTTTATAAAGCAGCAGAACTAATAGGATATGTGTGTGCTTGTGTGTATACATGTATAGCTTTATAATGAATTTGCTCAGGTGATATGGAGGCTAAGAGGTTCCAAGATCTTTCCAGGCTGTCAAAATTTTTCTGAGAGACAACAGTGGCATTCGAATTTGATTCCAAACACCTGATCATAGGTGATTTGATGGAGTACGTTCTAGTTGAAAAGCCGGATGATTGGAAACCCAAGGAGAGCTGATGCTTTTTTTATTTTGAGTTCAAAGGCAGGACAGGGCTGATGAACCAACTCAGGCAGCGAGGCAGGAGGAGCTCCTCCTTGCTAGCAGGACTGTCAGCCTTTTTGTTCTATTCAGGCTTTCAACTGATTGGATGAGGCTCCCCCATGTTAGGGCGGGAAATCTGCTTTATTCAGTCTACTGATGCAGGTATGAATCTTATAAAAAATACCCTCATAGACACACTCAGAAATAATGTTTGTCTAGGTATGTTGACATCTCATGGCTGAGTGAAGTTGACACAAATTAACCATCACAGAAAAAAATAGAAATGATGCACACAGTAGAATGATCCTTATCCCACTTAAATTTAGCCAAATTATGGGAATATATGTCTTGTTTAGAGACCTTAGTACTAGGGTTAAACAGTAGGAGCAACCTTCATGGGATGAGGACCAGTTTGCTGTGTGCATCATAGCTATTTTTTCTCTTCAATTTAAATCCACCTGGAAATCTGAGATACCTCCCATTCTAGGGAGAAACATTGCAGATTCATTGGCCTAACACCACAACATGTCTGGGGTTGAGACATGCAGAGTTTGTTTCTAGGAATGCCTTGCTCTTAGATAAGATGCAGTGCTTAAGGCAGAGGGCTACGTAACCCAGACTTTTCAGGTGTTTCATTCCTTTGTAACTGGAAGGCTTACAGACTCAGGAACCTGGAGCAGTAATAGGACTCGAAAGACGACAGCTTTCTCTGATTGTCAAAGAAAAGAGAAAACTGTTGCAATTTCAGATCTTGAGCCCTTAGATTTGAGGCTTTTATATTCATATTAAATGTAATATGAGTCCCAGCAGAGCTAAACATATTGTTTTTTTATTTATTCATGAATGTCTTTATCTTCCTTTGGTCCATTGTGATCTGAAACAGGAGGGAAGAAAACTAGCATGTAAGTCAGAGACATGTCCCAGAAACTGGTAGACTTGAAAATTGAGAGGTTATATAGGGCAACTCCTTTCTGACCTCTATTAGGTAGTTTCCAGATGGGTTAGTCTAAGTCATGTTCCTCTGGATTAATTCTGACTGGGCAGAACTGGGCAGTAGAGTGGGAAGGGCAAAGTGGTGCTTTTAGCTGGTAGAGCTTCGACATCTTGAAAGTTTCTAAGCTAATGAGTTTGGAGCAGAGAGAAGGAATAATCTTGGTACAAACATTACTTTTCCTTCAAAGTTCCTATTGTCAGTTCTCTGAAGAGTTGAGAAACTTGCAGAATCCAGAATGACATTTTGTCCCTATTGGTATAGCTCCTTGATTCTTTCCTTAAAGTACTAATTTATAAGAAAAAAGGATTATTCTAGGTGAAGGATATGGAAATGGCTATAAATCAAATAGCTTCCTTAGCTTATTATAAATTTTAGTTGTCAATATTTACTATATAACAGTTGAGCCAAGTACTTGTCAGATATTTCCTTGAGGTAGTACTCTTTGGTCCAATAATTAACTCTCAACTTAGTTAGAAGGTTTTTGGGGAACATTCTCCCTGCCCCCCCCCCCCCATAGGTATCACTTTGATTAAGTGGTTATTAGGAGAAAAAGTTTTTGTTTGTGTCTTTGTATTCGTATATATGTGTGTGTATGTATATATGTATATATTCACAGAGACACACACACACATACATGCACATTTTACTGTAGAAGAAAGGATGTGATTGATGGGCACTGAGGTGCAGGGAGCAGTGGCCCGGCAGAGGCCTGGACCCCCACAGCCGGTTGCTCTCACTGCACACCTTGGCTCCTGTGTTCCTGCGGTTCTGTTTTGGGACACTGTTGGCCTGGCAAGCGCCCTGTTATCTGGTGTGGTGAAGGGATTCAGTAGAAGTAAAAGTGTAGTCATTGATGAGGTTAAGAATAAAGGACTTTTGAGAAAAGGGTGTTTATCATCCATTGCTTCTGTATGATATTAAGTTGAACTCAAATATAATTTGTTTTTAAAATTTTTTCTTGATAAATTATTGTTGCCAATTGACTTCTCTCATGATTTGCGTGCTTCAGTTTCTTTCTTCTTGGTGTCTAGGTGCTGCTTCCTCAAGGAACTAATTAAATATATCAGTTTAACGAGGGGGGAATGAGTCTGTGTCTGTTAAAAACAATAATACAGCAGCATCTGGGGTTTTGGAGGTGAAGGGCACTTCAGGGTTGCTAGAGCTGATCTCGGCAGGCCACTGACATCTGTGAAAGACGACAGGCTTTAGGAGGAAAAGGAGGAGGGTGGTAACAGATGATGCTGGGGGAACCTCTGTTTGACCCCTGGTGGGGAGGTGGGAAGACCAGAGTGCTGTTTACAAGAATAAACCAGTGGGGATTTGGGAGTTAGGGGGACCAACTGGACAGACTTCTCTTACTGTGAGTTTCCAAAATGAACCTTGCTTGAGTTCTGGTACAGGGAGTTGGGGGAAAGACGTGATGGGGTAAACATTCCAAATGGCTATCCTATGGGAGGAAATTGTAGCTTGTAGTAATGTCAGAGTCTCAGCACTTGGTTGGGCACCATAGGCCGCTCCAGGGATTTAAAATAGAACGGGCAGAATGCATTGTGTACAACTGGAGAGGTTTTCCAGGGCCAAAGTAGAGCCCTTCTCTTATCCAAAGGACATACCTGCCAGACAACGGAGTTACATGCATCCAGCTCTACGATCTTACACATGAGAACTTAGTCTTGCTGATTACACTTAGAAGGGGTCCACGGAAGTGGAGTCCACATGTTGCCTTTCCTCTTTCAGCTAGGATACTTCTGTCTGTGAATTACGGGATGCAGGCTTGTGGTTCTTTACATTTTCTAATAAGATGTGCTATTTTTTAAGGTCCAAGAGTTACTAGTTTCCTTCCCAACGAGATGATAGTTGTATTTTCAGTATCTTGGTGAATAAATGCATAACAAAAAGCTGCTAAGATTTTAGTAATACTTATAAATCAATTCGTCTTTAGTGGTCACACCAGAATCGACATCCAGTTGAAACACAGTATTTACTTATTTGAAAGCTATATTTCAGAACTTCACTTGCCCAAGTACACATAGCTGGTATGTTGCAGAGCCAGGTCTTTTGACTCCATACCTCGTTTTTTTACCTTCATAAAACAAAATCCAAAATCCTTTGAGTTTGAGGTTCAAGACCATCACTAATAAGGGTCTTACCCATCTCTTTCAGCCTTCTGTCTGTGTTCCCACAAACCTTAGCTCCCACATTTGGCAGATCCTGGCCAAGGATTGCAGGTAAGGTGTTTCCTTTTGATGGTTTGCTATTTATATTTAGCTACAGTTAAATTGTCTGTGTTCGCACCTCTCTATTCATGTAGTTCTTCCTATCAGGCATGTGCTATCCCCCCCCCCACCCCCTCTTTGCTTAACTATGACAAGAGGTCATCTGTTTAAGGAGAAAGAGGATTTGTGAATTTAGGAGAAAAAAGGATGCAAATATTGTTTTGGGCATTTATATAAAAAGAGAAATGACCAGAGATGTTGATAAGTACTTCACTGAAGGTAGACAGTTGTGATCTGTGGCACATCTGGTCTGCACAAATCTTCCTCCATCAGTGCTACGTGGATTGCTGTCGAACACCAGCGCTCTCTTCATTACTCCAGGTTCATGCTGAGTCGAGACACTGGGTCTGGGTCTGTCTCTCTCCTCTCCTAACTCTCTCTTGCTTATTTCTTCTTCCTTCCCTTTAGTGGTAAACAACAATTTCTTCCCCAAAAATTGGTGTTCTCACTTGGTTTGACTTGCTTCTTTTACTGTGTTTGGGGTGGGGAGGGGAGGAAAAGTTCTTCTGGGGACCCAAAAACACACGTACGTATCCTGTGTCTGAGTGGGCACTGTACCCAGCCACTTGTGAGAGCTGCTCTTTACTTACTGTGACTGAGCTGGGAAGAAAGGCAGGCTTGCTCTGGCAGTGAGTAGGGGAGGTCAAGGGATCCACTCATTTGTCCATTTTATATTCCCTAGATTCTTGGAATGTTCCCCTGTGCCCTGTGTTATTTTCCTCTGTACATATTGTAATGTGAAAGATACCAAGGTAAACATATCTATCTTGCTGTGATTTTAAAAATGATTTCTTCTGGCAGGAAGCTCTTACAGAGCTGTAGGAAGAAAAAGGAAAGTTTGTATTACTGCCACACGACTTAGAATAGCAACAAAATACCTCATGTAAATTCATCCTGGGGTGTGTGTGTGATAGGCGCTCATGGCTAGAGAGGGAACAGAAAAGGAAAAATGGAATGCATGGTATGTGTTGTGTCTTACTACTAAAGTTGCATTTACAAATGTCACATTCTGCTGGAAGTGGGAAGGAAGCTAACCACCAATCTCTCCTTGCCGGAAGGTAGGGCAATCAAAGAAGTAGATGCCACTCACAGTTCAAAGTAGGTTTTCCATGTAAAGCACTGAATGGTTGGCATGGTGATAGGACAAGGGTACTCAGTGAAATTAGTCATGAACTGAGGAAGGTACAGACCTAGGAACCTCCCTCATCCTTTTTGTCATGTGTAAACATGCTAACTTGATCTATGTAATTCCTCTAGGCCTGAGAAAACATGTACTTTTTTTCCTACTGAATGCTGCCTCTTTAATAATTCTGGTAAGTCTTGTTGGGGGAGGGAGAATAAAGAAAAGGAATGAACTGTCAAAACTTGATTCTCTTCATCTGACTGGAGAAGGGAAAAGAGTTTAGAGATTTTTTACTCTGGCATAACTTGGGACTCAGGTAGTAAGTGTAGTAGATTGAATGACTAGACTTATTTCCTCTACTTTTTTTAGGGCATTTATTCTATATGAAGGAGTAAAATTTATTTTACTAACAGTAACCTAACCACCTGAGAGAATTTAGATTTAATCCTTTTCTATCTAATAAAAGAGTAATATTTAAATTGACCATCACTCCAACACACAAGATGGCTGCCTCTATGTGGTCAAAGATCCTGCCCCCATGTGGACACAAGATGACCGCCACAAGATGGTCAGCAGGGGAGGGCAGTTGGGAGGGACCAGGCCTGCAAGGGAGGGCAGTTGGGAGTGATCAGGCCTGCAGGGGAGGGCAGTTGGGGGGGACCAGGCCTGCAGGGGAGGGAAGTTGGGGGGGGGGGGACCCAGGCCTGCAGGGGAGAGCAGTTGGGGGGGACCAGGCCTGCAGGGGAGGGCAGTTAGGAGCAATCAGGCTGGCAGGGGAGCAGTTAGGCATCCATCAGGCTGTCAGGGGAGTGGTTAGGGGGTGATCAGGCTGGCAGGCAGAAGTGGTTAGGGGCAATCAGGAAGGCAGGCAGGCGAGCAGTTGGGAGCCAGCAGTCCTGGATTGTGAGAGGGATGTCCGACTCTCCATTTAGGCCCGATCCCCATTTAGGGTTCCAGATTGGAGAGGGTGCAGGCTGGGCTGAGGGACACCCCTCCCCCATGCACGAATTCCGTGCACCGGGCCTCTAGTATATAATAAAGAGCTAATGTGCTAATTAGACCAGATGCAGAATGACTAGAGGGTGGGGCTGGGAGGGCCTCCTCTTGCATGAATTTCGTGCATCAGGCCTCTAGTAAAGAATATGTCTACAAGGTCAGACTGCTTGATGGCTATTCACCAGCTGCTTCTTGGAAACTGGCACAGGCTTACTAGTACGTTTGGCAGGTCCTCACCAAGGATCACAAGTAGAGTCACATTTCTTTTGATGGTTAGTAGGTAAAGAGTTGGACTAAGGGAGTGTTAGGTCCTGTTTCTAGAAAGGTGAGGAGGCGGTCTCAGAATGGGGAGGTAAATGAAGGAATTGAGATTATAGTAGATAATTACTGAGGGCACAGGGTGTTAGTGAGAAGGACCTGTATTGATTCCTGTGAACCGGGCAACATTTCACCTCTTTGTACCCATTTTCCTGATGAGTAATCAGGAATCTGCCTGAAAGGGTGGTAGGAGGTTAGAATCACTGTGTAAAGCCTAGCCCATCATGCAGATTCTTCAAACAAATTTATTAAGAGCCTATATGTGCCTGGCACCTTTTTTGTTTGTTTTGTTAGGGTAAACAAGACAGTCCCAGCATTTATAGAGCTTACATTCTGTGACAACCAAGTGGTGGTTATTTATTGATTTGAAGAATGCCTAAATAAAATGGAATTAGAATGCAAGGACAGACAAAACCCTGCATCTGATTTATGCAAAAATGTAATGGCAAAGCATTGCAAGTTCGTCTATTAGGGAAAACCTTGATTCCTGTTGATAAAGGGTGCGCAGAGGCCTGGGCCAGAAGTGCTGAATATTCTCAGTCTGGCATCAGCCTTTGCTGAGCAGCTGCACTGTTCAAACCTCACCTCCGGACCAAGTCTGTCTCTGCCTGTAGAGGGCCCCCTGGGAAGGCACATGGGCATTTCTTTAATTATTGTCAGCTGAACTCAGGGCCATAGGCAGAGCCACGCCCTGGGAACATGCTTCCCCAAAAAGGCTGGACATGTTATCAGCTTGGCCTTCATATCAGCCCAGGTGTCATCCTAGCGGACTTTGATATGTAAATCCAGGCAAGCACCAGGAATGCTAGGGCCTACTCAAGAATGCAGATAAGCTCCTTTGATCCTAAGTTTTGGTGATACTTCCTGGTATTTGGGGATGTAAAATAAATGTGCTGTGTGTGCTCCGGGGTCCCCTGCCTCTCCATCAGAGAGGATGGCGTCCCACCTGGCTCCCAGCTTTGTTTCTATCTTTCTATCTGGTCTCTTTCTCTCTTTTATTTCTTAATCCCCAGCTCCTCCACTCAGAATCGGACCCGTTCCTTTTCCGTGCTGACGCGGAAAAGAGAGAACACCTCTACACTGCCCTTGTTCATTTTCACATGATAGCCTCAGCATGTAGCCCTCTGTTCATTAGTGAATACAGGCAGCTGTATTTAATGGCCTCTCCCACAGGCCTTTGCTAACAAGTCTGACCTCCTACCCAAAGGAGAGCCTGATTCATCCATGTTTCCCTAGTTAGTCCCTTTGGGTCAGTTTTGCTCTCATTGGTTCGATGTTTTCCTGTGGACAGTGGGGGGTTGCCAAGCATTTCCCTTCCCCACTCGGCTTCCTTTCCATCCTCTGGATCATAACATAGATGTCCTTGCTCGGGGTGTTTAAGCTTCATCTGAACATACCTTGAAGGACCATCAGGCTGGTGGCCAGCATCACCCAGACCTCTTGCAGGACGCTTGGACTGAGAGGGCCGTTACCGTGGAGAGGGCCATCACTATGGCTGGACTCCTGCTGTCCTGTTACTTTCAGTCCCGTCACTGTGTAGTTCCCTGTCTCTGGTTCAAAAGAGAATCGGGAGCAGGGAAGGGTTTCAGAAATTAATCAAAAACGTCCTTTTGCATCACCTCATCATCTTTTGGTCTCCAAGTATCTTAGCATAATTCATTGCCCAGATAAGTTTTTAAAAAAACTTTTGTGGGTGGTGATGATGATGATGATGATGTACATTAGCATCAGTAAGTAAATATGGAATCTACTGTTTGTCACACTGGGAATGCAAATAAGCCTGCCTTGAAGGAACTCTAAATTCATACCAGAGAGACAGACAGTTAAAATAGCTTAGTCACCTTGGACTTGGTCTCATCTAAAAGCTATCTGTGGGGTGGGTTAAGCAGTTCAGCCTAAGTTAAAATCTGGGCTTTGGAATAGATCTGGATTTTTTATCCCTCACTTACTACTAGCTGAGTGAATTTACACAAATTCCCTGTGAGCCCGAGTTGTCACATGACAAGAATAGTGGCTTTCTCAAAAGATCATGAAGATTAAGTGAAGTATCACTTAGCACAATGCCCGGCACAGGGAGCACTCAGTGAATGGTAGACATTGTTTATTGATACTGTTACCTGTCTGGCCTCATTTCATCTTCCAAAAGGAACCTTATTTCCACACTTGGTGAGTATCCACATGAGCTGACCGTGGTACTTATGTATTAGAACATGAATGCTAGGTTACAAGGAACAATGACTTTGTTGTACCCCCATTCTGTTATCTAAGGCTTGTGCCTGGGCTGTCCAATACTTACTTGTTCAGTGAATGAAAGGAGGTTCCACTAGTGAGTGAAGTTAACTGGAATAGTGCTAAATAGTAGTGCCAGGTTAAGTAACTTAGGTTTTGTATCAGAGACAATGAAAAGCCATTAAAACCAGATGGTGGTGCATCATGTACAAACTAAAGGCCCGGTGCATGAAATTCGTGCACTGGGGGGGAGGAGGGTCCCCTCAGCTCGGCCTGTGCCCTCCTGTGGTCCAGGAGCCCTCAGGGGATGTCTGACTGCTGCAGAGGTGGGAGAGGCTCCCGCCACCACTGCTGAGCTCACCAGCTGTGAGCCTTGCCTCTGGCTGAGCTGCGCTCCCCCTGTGGGAGTGCACTGACCATCAGGGGGTGGCTCCTACGTAGAGCATCTGCCCATCGTGGTCAGTGCGTGTCATAGCGACTGTTCGTTCTGCTGTCATGCTGAAACTGGCTCTCCGACATCCCCTGAGGGGTCCTGGATTGCGAGAAGGCGCAGGCCAGGCCGAGGGACCCCACCAATGCACGATCAGGGCCGGGGAGGGACGCAGGAGGTTGGCCAGCTGGGGAGGGACTGCGGGAGGGCTCCAGGGCATGTCCAGCCCATCTCAATCAGTCCTGATCGGCCGGACCCCAGCAGTAAGCTAACCTACTGGTCGGAGCGTCTGCCCGCTGGTGGTCAGAGTACATCATAGCAACTGGTCGACTGCTCAACTGTCTATCCCCTGGTGGTCAGTGCACATCATAGCAAGCAGTCGAGCAGCCTTAGCATATCATTAGCATGTTATGCTTTGATTGATTGAACGGCCTACCAGACGACCAGACACTTAGCATATTAGGCTTTTATTATATAGGATTAGCATTTTAGATGGCGGGTGGCAGCATGGATTGGAGGCAGAGACCATATTTTAGAGCTGATGGGCCATTTATTAGGCAACAACTCAGTGCCTGGCCCTGCGGTTGGTGGGAGATAAAGATGAGTAAGACAGTTGGATCTCAAGGGGCTCACCTGTTAGGAGGCTATTGGGATGTTTTAAGAGAGATGATGACCTGGAGAACACCAAAAAGAAAGGAATGAATGTGGCAAAGAACCAGTAGTACTTAGTAACTGAATGGGGGAAGGGAGTAATTGGGTGCTGGAAGGGAAAAAGGAGGGACCAAGGTTTAGACTAAAGTATGGACAGAAATACAGTCTCAGGAGGATGGGTTTGAGTTTGAGGAGATGGTAGGGCATTCAGGAGATGAAATCCAGTTGTCAGTGGAAATGTTAAACTGAAACTTAGGGAAGAGTTGAGAGCTGGAGAAGTTGATTTGTGGGTCAGCTGCAGGGAGGGGCAGGTAAGAGGGTGGATGAGAACTTGGGGGAGAGAGAGCGTGAAAAGATGGAGGGGGAATGAGTCGGGGAATGAATTCCCATGTTTGAGAGGAGGAAATACAAGCATAGAAGGAGAGCAAAGAAGTCAGAAAGGTAGAAAAAACTGGGGGAGCACAGCCACGGAAGTCAATGGAGATGGGAGTTGATCGGGGAGAATGGACGTGCTGAGTGCTGTAGCTAGGTCTAAGGAAGACATACCAGGAAGCAAGGAAGGGAAATACAACTCAACCTTGACTGAAGTAGAAGATTTGGATTGACCACTAACCACAGAAGAGGATGAAAATATTTGTTAAAAGGCTCTGGGCCAGGTTTCTGGTTTGGGGGTGTGTGTGTGATTTATACCTAGTTTTCTTAAAGTTAAAAAGTAATTATTTGGAAGTTCATAAAGAATAATAGCAGTGCCCTGGTATCCTCAGGCTTATTCCCCAGAGACCATCACTCTCAATTCTTTGAAATGTTTCAACATATTTCTAAATAATATGCTCATGTTACCACTTTTTGATGATAAAGTTTAGGTATTATCTATTGACTTTGATTGAAGTTGAGGATTTAAACCTGTCACAGGCCTCCTGAGAGCTGATCTACCAATCTATTTGTCCTATAAAGTTTCTTCCAGAGCCCTCTTTCTTTTGCTCTCTGCTGGACTAATTGCTCTTTTGGGTCCTTTTCATTCTAGAATTTCCTTATCATCTTTTCTGTTAGGTTCCTTGTTTCCGGGATCCCATTTTGTCCACTCTACTGATTCACTTTCTAGTTTTCCTAAAGCACATTCTCTGGTAGCTTCTTAATGAAGATCACATAGAAGACAAGTTTTGAGCCATTGCTTGTCTGATGGCGTCTTTACTCCTTCCTCACATTTAATTGGTGGCTTGGTTGGGCATAGACTTCTAGGTAGAATAGAATTTTCTCTCTGCAAGGCTTGCCCCTTTGGGCATGTAGGAACAGAGTCGCTCTCTGCTGGGCAGATGAGGAAGCTGTAGGTACAGCTGAGGCTGGAGTGGTCATATTCAACCTGTGCCAAAGTAGTAACAGCAGGGAGCAGAGTGGAGGAGATCTGTAGGGATGAGAGGCTTTGCTGCCTCAGTGAGATCAAGGCAGGAACTCGGCTTCTGCTGGCTTTCTGGTTTCTGGAAACGAACTCATAAAGGCCAGCTATACTTCTTGCTTTATTGTCTCCCTACCCCCACCCTCCCTAATCTATTGCAGCTGGAATGGGTTTCTGTTTCTTACAACTAAATGGTCTTTAAGACAGCCATCCATTTTATCTCAAATCTCTGTCCCAGCCTGAAGGCTCAGTGCCAGCGTTTAGATAGACAGCCACATCTCTGAGAGAGCCCCATTGGGGAGTGGGAGGCCTACATCCGCCTGCATTTACTGGCCTGGTCAGTGAGTGGCATCGGGTAAGTTGCTTTACCTACTCGTGACTCAGTGTCAATAAAAATGGGATGGCCACCTCAGTAAGATTTTTTGAAATTGAAGACAAAATGAGATTACCTACTTAGGAAAGCAGCGTTGGCCAGTGGGGGAGAGGGGAAAGGATTGGTAATGGGAAGGACTCTTCCTCGAGGAGACTGCCTGGTCAGGACCTGAAATACCTACTGTCCCCAGCTGTTGACGCTGCTGGGGTCCCGTCTGTGGTATTCGGGGTGTTAGGAACTCACCTGTGACTGAAACAGAGAAAAAATGACCTTGAAGGAGGATTTCTGGCTTCTGGCTTTTGGCACAACACTGGTAGGTCCCACTGGCCGATGGTGTGACTTCGTTTATGGTGAACACCAACTGAGATGATCTTTCACTGACACCATCCGTCTCAGGAGAGCGTTTCAGTCTCAGTTGCTCCAAGCTGGTCTCAGGAGAACAGTCCGAAGGCCTGTCCTTGCACAAAAACACTATGGCCCCCTCAGCCTCTTCATTCTTATGCCGCAAGGTACAGATTAAGCTTAGTCGCCTTCCTTGCTGGGAAGCTGAGTTGAGGATTTGCATGCATCCTGAAATGGGAAGAGAAGAATTAGCCGTGGGAGGCTGGGAACACATGGCAAATGAAATTCACTTTATTTCTAAGTGTTGAGGCAGAGATGGGGGCTGCCCCAGGCTAATAAATGCCATCCTCTTAGAAGAGTTGTCTATGAGTTACACCATGTCTGATGGAGACCTGCAGTCCCAGCTACTCATTTATGGAGGAATGGTTTGCGATTGATCTTTACTGTCCATCTGGAACCTATAGGCCTTTAACTTAAAGTGCTTGTTTAACATACCTCATCCTTGAAATAGCCCTACAGACAGGTGTTCCCATTTTACAGATGAACAAATAGGAAGCACAGAGTGGTTAAATGGGTTTTTGGAGTTGGCAATGTGGTACCTGGATTTCATGAATTTATCGAGTTTATGAGCCTGTAGGAACCTCAGAGGGAGGGCCAGTTTACCAGGCTCTTTGCAACACACAGCACAGATGCAATGTCTGATGGGTGCATGATAGGGTTCTAAGAAAGAAAAGGAAACTCTGTCACCCTTGCGTTAGCCTCAAGAAGAGCGGGTCCCTTCCTCACTAGGGAAAAACAGTGGGAGCCATCCCCCCCAGGAACCCAGGGTTCCCCCGGTGGCTGCTCTGCTCTGGACTTTGGGATGGGCTGTCCTCACCGCCAAGCTGGATGTCCACAATTGCCAGCAGAGTGGCCAGGGCCAAGCAGCCTCTGCCAGATGCCATCGGCGTCCTGCAGGTTGTCAGCAGCTCAGGGACTCGAAGCAAGTGGCTCTGCTGATGTCCTTGGCCTCGCTTTCCTGAAAGCGCAGAGGGAGCCCTGGTCAAGGCCCTGGCTTCTGTCGGCTCGACTCTGATGGAGGTGGAGGGGTGGTGGAGGAGAGAGACACGAAAAGCTGTATTTTCAGGTTTTTTTTTTTAAATTAAATTGGATTTCTGGGTCAAAGAATATGAACATTAAAATGTCTATATATTATCAAATTTCTCTTTAAAAAGTAGTTGAGATTCAGATGTTCAACAATAATATTTGAAAATCTACATTTCTTTATGTGCTGGCCAGCACTAGACATTATATCTTTTACATTTTGCCAATGTGAGGGATGAAAAATTAGTTTTATTTGGCATTCCCATGACTGGTGAGGATGAAGATCTCATCAGATGTTTATTGGTCATTAATATTTCCTTCTGTATTAATTGCTTGTTCATAGTATTAGCATTTTTTAAACTCAACTTTTAGAAATTTTTTTGTATTAGGGATATTAACTTGTCTGCCATTTTAAAATTTAACTTAAATTGTAATATATTTTTATTGATTTCAGAGAGGAAGGGAGAGGGAGAGAGAGAGAGATGCATCAGTGATGAGAGAGAATTATTGATTGGCTGCCTCCTTACACGCCCCACACTGGGGATTGCGCCCGCAACCCGGGCATGTGCCATGACCAGGAATCGAACCATAACTCCTGGTTCATTGGTTGACCATTTTTTTAAACAAATATTTCCTCACAATGTGTTGTCTCTTGACTTTTTTTTCCATAGGAACAATTTACATTTGTATCTTTTTAAAAAAAATCATCTATGTTTTCAGTGTTAAAGTTTCCCTCAGGCTCAGATTATAATTTTCTTCATATATATGTATGTATATATATTAAGTATTTTAAAATACTGATTTAAAAAATGTATTTTATTGATTTTTTACAGAGAGGAAGGGAGAGAGATAGAGAATGAGAAACATCGATCAGCTGCCTCCTGCACACTCCCAACTGGGGATGTGTCCACAACCAAGGCACATGCCCTTGACTGGAATCGAACCTGGGACCCTTCGGTCCGCAGGCCAACGCTCTATCCACTGAACCAAACTGGTTAGGGCTAAAATATTGATTTTTAAAGGGAGAGGGATAGAGAAAAAGAAACATCAGTCAGCTGCGCGCACGCGCACACGCACACGCACACACATGAACAGCCCACAACCTGGGCATGTGCCCTGATGGGGAATTGAACCGTAAACTTTTGATGCACAGGGCAATGCTCAGGCATCTGAGCCACACCGGCCAGGGCTCCAGGGCTCTTCCAATATTTTTATTGTTTTACCTTTTATGTTTATGGCTTCTAATCCTAGCTAAGAAAATTTATTGCCATATCAAGACAAACCCAAACTGAATAAAAACCAAGACCAAGAAAATACCTGAATTTTCATCAGTAGGGAAATGAGTGAATAAATTTTGACTCATCCATATAATAGAATATTATTAAAAAATGAGTTCTATTTTTTTTATGGACCTGAAGGGATGGGTGTCCATAATATACCATTATGTCAAAAAAGACATTTCTGAGCTATGTATATAAAAAATACATTTTTATTTTTAAAAATCCTCTGTAGATGTTTTAAAAATATATTTAAATACTTTTATAGTGTTTAACTTTTTGACTAGATAAGTACATTCACAGGGTTCAAGTTTCAGAGAGGGGTATGCAGTTAAAAGCTTCCTTGCAGTTCCCACCCCTGAGTGACCTACCACCCTTCCCCACAGCCGCCCAGCGTTGCCTGATTTTGTGGCTCCGTCTACAGATAACCTGTGCATATGTAAACAGTTCCATATGTGCCCCCTTTTAAAAAGCCAGTAATAAGGAAGAATGATGACATACAATACACTTTGTCCTACAGTTTGCTTTTTTCACTTGCCAATATTTTCTGGAGACCATTCCATATCAGTACATGAAACTTGCTGCACAGTAGTCTTAATTATGCAAATATATTGATATAGGTTCTTGTTAGTGAGCCTTTTGGGTATTTCCAATTTCTTACAAACCCTACCGCAGTGAATAACCATGTTCATACATCATCCTGCAAATGAGGAATCTCTGGGAGTGGCATTGCTTGCCCACGGGCATGTGCATTTGCTGTTTTGAGTGATGCTGCTATGTTGTCCTCCGGAGGCTGCATTCCAGTGCCTCCCCCCCAGCGGCCCGGAGAGTGGGTCCTGGGGTGTTCATGATGGATGTGTAGGAGCGCTTCTATATTCAAAAATTAGTTCTTCGTGATGGGAGGTGGAGATACTTTTCTGGTTCGTCATTTGTTTTTTTACGAATTTTTTTCATATCATTAAACTGGTCACCCTGTTCTTTTACTTTGATGGCTCTCAGGTTTTGTGACATGCTGTACAGGCCTTCTCTCCCGAAATTGAAAATACTCTCCTATGGTTTCTTCCAGTACTTTCATTTCTTCCTATCTTACGTTAACTAACATATTTTGGTCTTTATGAAATTTATTTTGGTGGAAAGCATGAGGTACATACCTAATGTAAATTTTTTCAAGCTAACCACCAGTGATTCCAGTACCTTTATTTGAGTAAAACTTCTTTTCATCATTCACTTGAGATGCGTTGTCATATACACTTGTGTATGCATGCCTATTTCTTTATATTTATTGAGTTTGTATACATGCCTGACAAATGTTAGTAGATTTATATTTTAATTCTTAGAAAATAATGTATAGACTTGATATTTTATTTTAAAATGTTTAATCATTTTTTGTAGATTTAGAATGGTTGCCACCCCAAAATATGTCCATTTGGAATATTGATTATTTTGGGCTGGTTAATTCTAAGGGAAATCTCCATTTGTAAAGGCGTTTCCTTCACTGGACCAGGCCTCCCTTCACTATCTGTGGATAGTGGAGAAGGCTTGCACTTAAATTTGCAAACAATCTAAACCTTGTTTACTGTGCTTTTCCCTAACGGACTCTAACCCAGCATCATCTTCTGTCTTTAGCTGGAGGTGGTATTAAAGGTGCAGGCTTGCACCACTGGGGGGAGTTAGTGTTCCTGGGCCTATCCCCGTATCCAGGAGTTGAGCATATCATTAAACTTTGTTTTTCCCCTGCTAATCTGTCTTGTGTTCATTTGGTTATTAGACCACCAGCCAGAAGAACCGTGAAGGGTAGAGGATGAAATTTACTCCTTGACAGTTGTATATAGGGTAGGGCAAAAGTAGGTTTACAGTCATGAGCACACAAAACAGTTTGTTGTTATTTATTAATTATTGTATTATTTTCCATATGAACAACTGTACGCCTACTTTTGCCCCACCCTATATGTTTATAGATTACAGAGTATGGAGTACAAAGGTACATAGCAAATTGTTTATATTTTTACCCTCAGAGATGTGTTGTGAGGGAAGTGTGAAAACCTATTATTTTTCATTATACCACTAGAGGCCTGGTGCATGAAATTCATGCATTGGGGGTGGGGGACAGGGTACCTCTCACAGTCCAGGACCCCTCGCTCCTTACCACCTGGCTCGCTGCTCCTTAGCACTGCCACAGAGGCTGGAGAGGCTCCCGCCACCACGACTGCCCTCGCCAGCTGTGAGCCCAGCTTCTGGCTGAGCGGCACCCCCCCTGTGGGAGCACACTGACCACCAGGGGGCAGCTCTTGTGTTGAGCGTCTGCCCCCCTGGAGGTCAGTGCGCATCATAGAGACTGGTCGTTCTGGTCCTTCTGCCGTAATGGTCACTTAGGCTTTTATTATATAGATTTTAAGTTATTTGACTTGCTAAGATGAGCTTGTAATACTTTGATAATTAAAAAATTGAATACAGCCCTAACCGGTTTGGCTCAGTGGATAGAGCATCGGCCTGCGGACTGAAAGGTCCCAGGTTTGATTCCGGTCAAGGGCATGTACCTTGGTTGCAGGCACATCCCCAGTAGGAGGTGTGCAGGAGGCAGCTGATCGATGTTTCTCTCTCATCTCATCGATGTTTCTAACTCTAGCCCTCTCCCTTCCTCTCTGTAAAAAATCAATAAAATATATTTTAAAAAATTGAATACAGAATATATATGTGTGTGTGTATGTATATATCTGTATCTACTTACCTTTCTGTCTGTCTACACACAACACATTTGGAAATGTCACAATGTAAGATATTCACCTTGAGAATGGTATGGGGAGTTTAGGGACCAAAGGGACTTACGGTATGTTTTTTATATACTACATATTTTTACAATGAAAGTTTTAAGAAAACCTAGTCACACTAATCTGAGGTTAAATTTAAAATGTGTCTGTTTGTGGGACAGAACTAAAATGCTGGATGTGAAAAGAATCAAGAAGGCAGTCAGAATTCAAGTTCTAAGGTAATGTCCTTAAAACTGAATGCATAGCCTTGGAGGCATTAAAGACTTTCAAAGAGGTGTGTGGGCACAATTAATTAAATGAATTAATTTTCAGATCCTTAACTTACAGTGGTATTTCTTCCTAAAATGGATTTGCATGAGAAGATACCTGTGCTGGAGGCCTCCTGCTGATTCTCCTTTCCCACCTTCACTTTCCCACATTAGAAACGGAAGGCAAGACCCCTCACTCATCCTGGCTCTTCTCTGGGACATTGTCATGGGGTATAAGGACCGTCAGGGAATCCCAGGGATGATTTGAATTATCAGGCCTAATGGAAGTTAAAAAAATCCATTTGTAAATCAAGTGGTTTCGAATTCTTTGTTTTTAACAAATTGAAGAGATGGCTAATGGAATTGTTAGCCAGGGATAGACTGGAATTTCCCCCCAGTGTCCATTTCCCCTCTGCCTCCCTTTTTGAGAAACCCTCCTGCCCACCTCCACTGTGTTTTAGCAGAGAACATGCCTGCCTGCCTGGAGACAACCTTTCCCAGCCTCCTTTATAATGAGGTGTACCTATGTGACTAAGTTCTTGTCAATGCAAATTCAAGTAAAAGGAAGTGGTACTGATAACATTGTAATTAACCTAGTTATTAATGTTAATAGAGCAAAAAAAAGTCAATATTCTGATCAAATCTTATATTCATTCCCACTAAAATCCCAAGTGAAATGGCAATGTATGAACATTAGTCAACATAATAGAGAAGTATATATCTCAAAATTCTAGCATCATTCAATGATAAAATATAAGGTCATTTCTATTAATACAAGGAGCCAGGTAAAGATGCTCCATACTACCTCTGTTATCTTACAGTGTTCTGGAAGTATTAGTCATTGCATTTAGACAAGAGGGTAAAGTGAGGGATATAAATATTGGAACTCTTGAGGCAGAATTACTATTACTTGTACATGATCTAACGTACACCTGGAAAACCCAAGAGAATTAAGGATATTAGACGAAAGGTGGAATATATGAATAGACAGTACACAAAAAAGGAAATGCAATGAAAAGTTGTTCAGTCTTACTGGTCAAATTTTTTTAAATTCAGAGTTCAGAATTTCAGAATTACCATCCAATAGACGAACAAAAATAAAAATGGATAAATCCAGTTCTAGTAAGGGTGTGAGGGAATAGGCACAGTCATTTACTCTGAATGAAAACGTACCCTATGCCTTTGAGCTCATGGTACAGAAGTAAAAGCAGGGTGTGCTGAAGTGTAGGTATGAGGACAGTCACTGCCGCAGTGATTAGAATACCAACAAATTGGGAAAACGGTGAAGGCCCATGGTTAGAGAATGGTTGAGTGAATTATGGCATATCCATAGTATGAATTATTATGTAAGCACAACTCACATAAAATAATGTATAAACATAGCAAAAATAAAATTTCATAAGGTATCTATAATAATAAAAGTGTAATATGCTAATTAGGCCAGACAGCCGAATGACCTTCTGGTCATCCTTCCGGATGACCTTCTGTACGAAGCCGGGGCTTCAAGGGCTGAGGCTAGCCACCACGGCTGCGAGGGCAAAGCCCCTTGCACGAATTTCGTGCATCGGGCCTCTAGTTCACTTATAAAATGAATACATAAAATAATTTTTCCTACATACAATTGATAGAAAATATGATAGAAAGAAAAATCCCACACATTATAGCAACAACAATAAAATACCCATAAAATGCCCAAGAATTTAAAATGGGTTTAAAATGTAACAAGATTGCTATATGGGACTATAGGATAAACAATATAAAGTGCTATTAAGGAACATAAAAGAAAATGTAAATGGAGACAATTGCTAATTTTCTCTATATTTACCTATAAATTTGTTAGAATCCTAATAAATCCTAGCAGCAGCCCAGTGGTCTGGCCCCTGATGCTCCCCTAACCTTGACCTTTTGCCCCCCTCCTTGTGGTCACACTGAATGCTGCACCATGTCTCCACTAGAACATCCTGCTGACTCTTGAGACAAAGCGTTGGAAGTTAGCGATACGCTTTTGGACTAAGCACATGGAGGCTTACTAGTACACGCAGTGTGACCAGCTTGAAATCACAGCTAGGATTCCAACTCCAAGTTATGCGGGTCTTTGAGAGTTCCATTTCCTTTGTCCCCCTTCTCACGCCTATCCAAGCCGTTCAGGTAGGGTTACAACACGAGGACTGTGATGATAATAATGAGGCCGTGAGTATCATAGGAGCCGGCAGGAGAAATCTGAATGAGGGATCTTGAAAGGCCGCGATATGGCCACGGAATTAGGCGTTGGCAGATATTTGTCGGCGCTGGGGGCCGGTGCCCATGAATACAGTGGTGACGGAAGGTGGGGAGTGGGCTGGGGAGATTCGCTTCCAGTCTCGGCTCCGCACTGGCTAGCTGTGAGCCCTGGGGGAGGTCAAGTCCCTCCTCTGGGGTTGTTCCAGGGTGGGAGGGGCGGGGGCAGGGACTGCTTTCAAAAGGAGGGCGGCACACAGGCTGGTGGGGAAAGGATGCTCCTCGAATCTGTGACCTTGGTGCCCGGCGGACCAGGCACTGCTGGTTCTGCACCCTGACCGCTAGAGGGCGCCACCTTCCAGTTGAAGCCGGAGATGCACCTCCACCCCTCCCCACAGTCCATCAGCCCCAAATTTGCAAAGTGTGATTCCTTGAGCCTCCGGGGGTTTGGGGGGTGAGGGTGGGGGTGGGAGGATGCGCTCGGGTCGGCCTTGCGCGCGGCTAGCTTGGGAAAACCTAAACTAGTGGTGGGGCGTGGGGAGTGCAAGATCAGGTCTGATGGGTTGATGAGTCCTGGAGAGAAGCTGTATTACAGTTGCAACTCGCCCTCTACGGCCCCAAGAGGCGGGGGAGGGAAGCCTGGGGACTTTCTGGCCTCTTCTCCCTCGTAAGTCGTGGCGAACCCCTCATCGGGCAAGAATGAGGGTGCACATTAGGCTGACATTCCCCCTTCTGCCCTCCCCGAGGCTAGGCTGGCTGCCCAGGTCGTCTCCTCGCCCCGACCTTTAAAGGGGAGGCACCTGGAATAAAATCCAACGTTACCGACCTCGCTCAGCCTCACATCCACGCGAATGTTGTGACAGTTAAATGGCGCCTAAAGCTGGGCCGGGGTTCCCGCGGAGTGTGCACTGCTGGTGGGACAGCACTGCGAGGAGGAGGCGCCCAAGCCAGACCAGCCTCGGGGCTGGGAGTTAGCAACCGGCTGCACAAACACCTGTCTGCGGATCTCCCACAAAATTAAAGGCGCCCAGGACCCGAGATGGGGCCGCCACTTTGTCACAACCCCGACTCCCTAGAGTAGAACCGTTTGTTGGTAACCCTTAGGGTCCGGAGGCCCTGGGGCCTCGTCTGCTCTGTCTCAGCTCCCTCTCAGCACCCCAGAGCAGGCCTCACCCTGACCTCAATGTGCCATGGGCCCTTTAGGTTGTCTGGTGACGCCTGTGGATCCTCTTCTCAGAATAACATTTAAAATGAATAAAACAAAGCACAGAGGATAACAGAGCTGGAAGAATGTGCGAGAGAGGACGGCGCGTGCTCCTTTAGACCCGCCATCAGCCCCGGAAGTGGACATTTCAGAGTGACGGCCGTCATGACATCTGCGGGGTCTGTCACAGCTGTAATGAGGTTTGATCTGTGATTTCTACTGATGGCCAGTTCTGTGGAGCCTTGTTGCCTGTATTCATAATGGAAGGACGGGCTTTCAAGTAGAGACCAGTGAACGTGAGGATGAATGTTTTCCCCAAATTCACAAGTCCCATGAACACACCCACGGCCCCAGGTAAGAAGCTCTGCTGGCAGCTTCCTCAGTTTGCAACGAGGGAGACTGAGGTCTCCTGATTCCTACCCAGGTCAAAGGTCTTCCCGCTAACGTGCGTAACTCTGAGCCTTGGGGAGAACTATCTGTACACCATTACTTTCACCCTGGAATTCCCAGGTTTACGCGGCCGAAAACATGCCAGTGGCCTGAACCCCCCTTGCTGGCATCACCCCCAGAGCACACATCTGGGGTGTGTACCGCCCTCAGAGGTGCCTCGCAAGGCCAGCTCCCAGCCCAGGCAGCCCAGTGGCTTGTCCCAGGCTTTGAGGAGTCCAGTGGAGAGCTGATCAATGCTGGTAACTTGCCTTTAGTAACTAGCTCCTTTTTAAAAATATATGTATTTTTATTGATTTCAGAGAGGAAGGGAGCGGGAGAAAGGGAGATGGAAACATCAACGATGAGAGAGACTCATTGATCGGCTGCCTCCTGCACTGTGGATCGAGCCCGCAACCCGGGCCTGTGCCCTGACCGGGAATCAAACCGTGACCTCCTGGTTCACAGGTCAACGATGCTCAACCACTGAGCCACGCCGGCCAGGCGGAACTATCTCCTTTTTGTCGATAAGAATGACCTTTGTGATTTGTCCCCCATGAGTACTGAACAACACAGAGTGGCCAGGAGATTTTAGAGCAGAAGGAAGGATTTTGGCTCCATCAGGTTGGTTACTCCCAGAGCTCACCCCGATTTCCCTCCCATAAACACCCCGTGTGGTTCTTTCCCACGTGAGGAAAGTGTCCGAATGCCTGAGTCCCTGACAAGCGTGAGCTTCTCTTTCCTCGGCCCTGAGAGAAGGGACCCCATGGAGCCTGTCTTTGCTTGAGCAGCTCTGTCACCGCCCACCCCGCTCCCGCTCCCGGGCCAGGCCCCGCGGCCCCGTTACCTGCCGACGAAGCTTTCCTGCTCTGGCTGGTGGCTCTGGTGGGAGCACTTGAATGCGCTCTCAGCTCTTGCCTGGTTCTTCGTCTTGTTAAAACCCCCTCTCACTTCCGGCCTTGCTCTGCCTTTATTACTGGTATCTATGATCTTTGAAAACCACAGAATGGGTTTTTGTGTTTTTTTAAGCAACCAGGGGTCTTCCTGCTTCTCTCTTCACCGCCACTGTGACGTTTTTTCTGTCCTCCCTCCTTCTCTGTTGCTTTCTCCTTTTCCTCTTCCTTTCTCTGTGTTAGAAATAGACGACGGGGCTGCGAGGGCTGAGAAAACCACCCTTGGAAACTGTCTTCTCACCTTGGGAGCCAGAGATTTTTCACGTGATAGTTCGTGGGGCTAAGACTGATAATGGAGTAACTAGAAGATATGAGGACATTCTGTGCTCTTAGTTCAAAGAAAGGTGCCAAGTCTTTTCCTGAGAGAAGGTTTTGCTTCCGAGTAGGACATAGAGGGCAGGGCATGATCCAAGGAGGACAGGGAGGCAGAAGGGTGGGGGGGGGGGCGCACCCAAATGGTCCTGTATGGAGCGTGAGCAGGGCATGACCTGTGACCCCTCACCCATGTCTGTTCTGTCCTCCTCCTTGGTAGTCAATGGCTGGGAGGTGGCGGGGACTCTTCCTGGGTTCTAGGATTGTACCCTTTGGTGGAACGAGTATTGATTTGGATCTAACTTCATGAGACCCGGCCGGGCTCAGTGCCGGCGGGGACCCAGCGCACCAGGGAGCAGACCCCTGTCGTGAGCGCCGACCCGTGCTGGGTCCCTGGGAGCCCGAGGGCTGTCCTGAAGGGGGCTGGGGAAATGCTCCTGCCCGACCTAGAGCCACTCTCCCCCTCGTGTGGAGGGGGCCTGCTCTGCGCTTCCCTGTGGCCCTTACACACGGCGCTCCGGCCCCTCCCAAGTGCTGTCGGGGGAGGCAGGCACGGGAACATCTGCTCTGCCAAACCATTCAGCTCCACCAGCGGAATAATCAGTCCAGGAGCCGGGGGAGGGAAACGCGTGTGGGGAAGGGGCGGGAGGGCTTTCACTCCATTTACACGGCCCTCACCATCCTGGTCCCGGGGCCAGGCCCCTGCAGGGCACGTGGCCGCATAGACATCAACTGCTAAGCGGGCTGGCATCTGGTAACCCGGGTCCTTATTGCTGCCCCTAAATGGTCACATGCGTGACTTCTGTTTCTCGTCACCCGGAGGCTGACTGCCATGAACATGAAGGGAGCTGAAGCCACAAGCGCTGTCGGTGCGGAGGGTGGGGCCGCTTGAGCACCTCAGGCGTATGTGTGTTCTCACTTGTGATTGCAAAACCCTCACAGTTTTGCAAAGACCTCAGGGCTCGAGACGGAACCACAGCGGCTTCTCAGCCTTGTGCAGCACCTGTCCATCTTGCCACAGTTGCAGACATGATTGTTGAAACGCTGCTTTTGATCATTCCTCGTTGAGCATGAGTGTTAGGGATCGTGTGGTTGGCATGACCGGGCTCTGCAGGAGAGCTCGCTTTGTGGAGAGAGGCCCCTCCCCAGCGACCAGGCAGAAGGCTCCCAGGGCCTGAGCACCCAGAAGCGAGAGAACGCGAGAAAGGAGGGGAGGACGGGGAGAGGGGAGGGGGCTGCGGTGTGTGCCAGACACTGTGAGGTCTCAGGGGACAGAGTGACTTTTGAGTTGAGCTTTGAAAGAAGGCAGGATTCCAGACGGCCAGGGTGAGCGTTTTTCTGACCTAAGAACAATATGTACCAACAGGTACAGGGACGCACTGGGCTTTTGGAAAGCAGTGCAACTACTGACGTGGCTGGGACAGAGGGTGCTGGTGGGTGTGCTGGAGGGGCAGCCGCTGGCCCCGAGCCCCCCAAGTATCCTGGCAGCCGTGGCTGTCTAGGTATCTGAGTCTGATGACACAGTTTAGAAATGGACATGTTGTTTTCAAGATCTTACGGGTAAATGTTCCACATTAAAAGGAACTCTGCTTGGATGTCAAATCATATATTAAAAAGTATTTTTATTGGGTTCAGAGAGGAAGGGAGAGGGAGAGAGATAGAAACATCAATGATGAGAGAGAACCATTGATCGGCTGCCTCCTGCACGCCCCACACTGGGGATGGAGCCCGCAACCTGGGCATGTGCCCTGACCGGAATCAAACCGTGACCTCCTGGTTCACAGGTCAACGCTCAACCACTGAGCCCCGCCGGCCGGGCTGACAGCCTGTTTTCATCTGACTGCTGTGGAACTGTGAGGGCTCAGCGGGAAGGACGGCACAGCTGGCCCATGCTGGCAGGTGCAGAGGCGTCTACGCCAGCAGCTCTCACCCCTGAGCGGGTATCGGAATCACTAGTGGTTGTTCACACACACGTTTCCGATCCACTAGGTTCCTGGCGGGTGTGCATTCCTAACAGCTTCCCATGTGCCTCGAAAGCCGTCTCTGCGCCCTCTGCTCTGCCCCCTGCAGTGGTGTGCGGCTCCTCCCCCACACCACCCCCTGCTCTCCGTTGAACACCCCCAGGTGTGGACACCTGCTCCTCGTGCTGCCCTCCCTCCGTAGCTTCCACGCGCCGCTCCTCACTCTGGCGAGGCCCACCGACACGCGTCTGGGCCGCACGGGAGTCGGGCCGCCTGGTCACGGACTCCCCCACTTACGTGGTCTTGGGCAAGGCACTGAGCTTCCCTGTGGACTGGGAAGAACAAACGCACTTACACAGTAGGACTGACGTTTAGCATGAAATGAAAACGTATGGAAAGCAGTGAGCATGGTGCTTGGCACATAGTAGGGACGGACTCCATGCTGGCTGTCACCGTTGCCTGGTCTTCCTGTCTGCACAGCCCATCCTGTCTCTGCGGGGAGTTAGTCCTTCCGGCTCAGCCCTCCTTTCCGGGCTGGGTGTCTCGGCTCCTCCAGCTCCTCTTTGTGGCACAGTTTCAACTTGCCCTTCATCCGGCCGCTCTTCCCGACCAGAATCTGTTGTGTCCACCTCCTTCGTGGGGCGGGACTGGCCTCGGCACAGTGAGTTTTGTGCGTTCCCTGCAGCCAGAGATCACGTTGCTTTTGTGACTGGTTCCCACTCCTCACTCACCACGCAGGCTTCCAGGCCACGTCTGCAGCCGAGAGCTGAGCTAGTGCCGTTGCCCATGGGGCCCCCCCCGGGCTGCCCCCCCTCCCCCCGTGGCTCTTGCTGTGTGTGTGTGTGTGTGGGTGTTGGTGGGGAAAGCACCTCTGATCCTTGGTTCAGTTTGGGGCGTACGGCGCCTGTGACTGATGGGGCAGTCGGGCTCCGTGAGGAAGCACATCGGAGGCCGGAGGAGGAGAGGCTGGGCTACCCTCCCTGCCGGCCTGGCCCCGCCCAGCTGCAGGTGTTTCCCCCGAGGGGTGAGTTGACCTGTGGCTCAGCCAAGAGTTTTCTGGAAGGAAACCAAGCCTCGGGCCAGAGGGCACTTGGAGCAAAGCTGTGTAGGCATTTCCATTCCCACTCCCAGCTGCGGCGCCCACGGGCCTGTGCCCGGGGTCATTGGCAAATCATCTGAGGAGGGAGTCAGGGCGGTTTACTGTGGAGAAGGGGCGGCAGCTTCAGGGGTTTGAGTATCAAGATGACAGGGCAGATCTGGGAAGAAGGCCTTTCTTAGGCTCAGTCCTCACTTCCTGTCTGTAGTGAATGGCTCACAAGGATTATTGACCTCAAGTTCCATCTTATTTATTTATTTATTATATTTTTATTGACTTCAGAGAGGAAGGGAGAGGGAGAGAGAGATAGAAACATCAATGATGAGAATCAATGATTGGCTGCCTCCTGCACGCCCCCTACTGGGGATCAAGCCTGCAACCCCGGGCATGTGTCCTTGAGTGGAATCAAACCCAGATTTTGGTCTGTGGGCCTATGCTCTATCCACTGAGCCAAACCGGCTAGGGCTTCCATCTTATTATTTTTATTTATTTATTTTTTAAATCTTTACTTTTTTTATTATTTAAAATATTACACATAGTAGTACATATATCTCCTTTTTTCCCCCATTGACCTTCCCCCAGCCTCCCCTACCCCCTGTCGCATGCCCTCATCCCCCCCCCACCCCAGTGTCTTGTGTCCATTGGTGTGCTTATATGCATGCATACAAGTCCTTTGGTTGATCTCTTTCCCTCCCTCCCCAGCACTCCCCAGCCTTCCCGCTGTAATTTGACAGTCTGTTCGGTGCTTTACTGCCTCTGTATCTATCTTTGTGTTCATCAGGTTATAATGTTCTTTATTATCCATAAATGAGTGAGATCATGTGGTATTTTTCTTTCATTGCCTGGCTTATTTCACTTAACATAATGCCCTCCAGGTCCATCCATGCTGCTGCAAATGGTAAGAATTCCTTCTTTTTTTATAGCAGCGTAGAATTCCATTGTGTAGCCGAAACCGGTTTGGCTCAGTGGATGGAGCGTCGGCCTGCGGACTGAAGGGTCCCGGGTTCGATTCCGGTCAAGGGCATGTACCTGGGTTGCGGGCACATCCCCAGTGGGAGGTGTGCAGGAGGCAGCTGGTCGATGTTTCTCTCTCATCGATGTTTCTAACTCTCTATCCCTCTCCCTTCCTCTCTATAAAATATCAATAAAATATATTTTAAAAAAAAACAACAAACCATTTGATTTAAAAAAAAAAAAAAAAAAAGAATTCCATTGTGTAGACGTACCACAGTTTTCTAATCCACTCATCTGCTGATGGGCACTTAGGCTGTTTCCAAATCTTAGCCATGGTGAATTGTGCTGCTATTGGGTGCATATATCCTTTCTGATTGGTGTTTCTGGTTTCTTGGGATATATTCCTAGAAGTGGGGCTTCCATCTTTTTAAATAGAAGGTGGAGAAAAAGCTGTCTGTCCAAATCCCTGTGGTTCCCGGAGAGTCTGTCCATCCCTGCTCATAGGAGACGCCAGATTCCCTGCCGCCCGGCCTCCCGCCGGTGCCCAGGCCCGGGCTGCTGCCCCCTGCTTCACACTGCCCTGTGCGGGGCGGGGGGGGGGAGGGGCGCGGGCAACCTGAGCGTCTCCAGGATGCACCCGCCTGATGGCAGAAATGCGTCAGGTGTGGCTCCGTCTGTCCTCTGGGCGGCCGCCCCTCACCACGCCCAGGCCACACTGCGCTGTGAGGACACACAGGGACAAGGCCCCTCTCCCCTCCCCAAGGCCACCCTGCCTCCCAGACACAGTCACAGGCACAGGGCCTGTGGCTGAGCCCCTCCTCCGCCGCCGCCTCCGCAGCCACTGCCCCTGCTGCCCCTGCTGGGCTCCATCCTTGGCCGAAGGGGTTAAGGAAAGGAGCCTCCCATGCTCCTGCCCTCTGCCTGCCCCCCCCCGCCCCCCCGCCCCCCCGCCCCCGCCCCTGCCCCTGCCCCCGCCCCTGCCCCTGCCCCATCCCGCCCCGCCCCTGCCCCCGCCCCTGCCCCATCCCGCCCCGCCCCTGCCCCCGCCCCTGCCCCATCCCGTCCCGTCTCCCCACACGGCGCCAGGAGTCCCAGCCTTCCCGGGCCTGATCGTTTTCACGTTTCATTCCAGCAAAACCGCAGCGTGAAGCCAGGGCTCCTGCAGGATGGCCGAGGAGGAGGGGGCTGGGCCTCAGGTGCACCTGCCACAGGCGGCACGCTCAACGTCCGCCCGAGAGGGAGGACCTTCTTCTTTTATTTTAAATGTATTTTTATTGATTTCAGAGAGGAAGAGAGAGGGCGAGAGAGAAAGAGAAACATCAATGATGAGAGAGAACCATTGATCCGCTGCCTCCCGCACACCCCGCTCTGGAGATGGAGCCTGCACCCTGGGCACGTGCCCTGACCGGGGTGGGTGGCCTTTCCTCCGCGCCCCAGGCCTCTAGGGTCCTCACCCGCCTGTAGGGACGAAAACCAGGAGATGGAGGCCTGATTCTTTGAATCAGAGACTCAACACTGTGCCCTCCAGGGCGTTTTCTTTCTTTCTTTTTTTTTTTATTCTTACAGTTTAATTTTTGTGCACACATTTGCTTAACAATCCCTGAAGGTCTAGGCCAGGTTCAGGTGACTGAGGAGCCTTTAGAAGTAGTAGTATTGCCTGGAACTAAGGAATGCTGAGAAGCCAGTCTGGAGCAAACTGGGAAATAACACCTAAAAGCAGGTTGGGAAATTCCGACCCAGTAGGTTATGATGTTTCCTCTCTCTGGTAGCCGGGCTGAGGCATACCTGGCTGCTAGACCACAGGAAAGGCCGAGAAAACGGGGTACAGACCACCCAAAACAAGCTCAGCCGATCCACCGCGTGTTACGGTACAGGTTTCCCAGTTCACGTCCCCTGCGGTACAATCCACCGCGTGTTACGGTACAGGTTTCCCAGTTCACGTCCCCTGTACTCAGTGGTGAGCTTACAAAACTTTTGTAAGATACGCCCGCTGTCAAAAACGGCATCACTGCCATGGTAAACCAGCAGCTATACGAGCCGGTGTCACATTTAAGCCGCGTCGAAAAAGACTGTTTGGCCACAGAGAGCAGCATTACGTCCAACATGCCAATCCATGTTCCGGTAGATCCTTTCTGCTTTTGGAAGTTGGCTAATTTCTCTGTGTATGATGTCCAAAATGTGTTCTTTCTGGAGAGTATCCTCATCTGATTCCTGGTTTCCATCCTGGGCTCTCCCTGCAGCCTTCCATGCTTGCTCGGCCTTCCTCGGCCCTGCGGCGCACTGCAACCTTCACTTCGCTCATGCAGCACAGACAGCCATTTTCCCAGGGTGTTTTCAACATGATCCGGGGAAGAAAAAGAGAATGTTTAGCAAAGGAGCCGCTGACGAGGGTGGGCTTGCAGGCACTCCTACCGCTGGGGGGGGGGGGCGCGGGGGGGGCATAGCTCGATTCTACCTGAAGGCAGCTCGATGGTCCATCCTCATTGTGACTGGGCTTCCGAGAAGAAATTGCACCGCTCCAGTGGACACTGAAAGCAAGCATCACCCCCCGCACCCCGCCCGCCCCATCCCCTCCTGCATTAGAGCAGGGGGGAAAGCAGGGGTGCACGGGTAGTTTGCTCTCCGAACAAGCGTGTCAGGGAGCCCAGCCGGTTTGGTTCAGCGGATGCGTTCCAGGGTTCCAGGGCAGGAGGACTAGGGAAACTGAGCAGGAAAGTTAAAACAAGGCCCAACAGTGTGGGCGACATGCAGCCAGCTTGTCACTAACAGCCCTATCTTCCCCAGCCCAGCACTCAGAGCAGATGGTTAAAAAAACCTCCCTGAGGAGAGAATGCAGAAAGGGAGAGGGGCGGGGAAAGGAAAACCCGGCAGTGCCACTCCCTAAGCGGAGCAGCCAGCAGCCTCAAGGCTTGCCAGGTGCTGCTCGGACTTCTGGGAAGGCTACATACAAAGTAGAAAGGGGCCTTGAGAATGAATCTGCACCAAAACAGTCAGCAGCGGGATTGTGAGGCCTGTGGACAGGAGGGTGTGTGACGCCCCGGACCCCCGCCCAGCCTGCTCTTCACATCAGTTGCTTGTTTTGCTTTTCCAATAAAGGGGCATGCATGCTTTCATAAATGGGCTTTTCACCATGCAGTCACGATCTCTCCTATAAATTCATTTATATGAGAAGACAAGGATCGAGGTTGGAAACAGCCCTCTCCCACGGACTCAGGGGCTGTCCGGTAACACCTCTCTGGTGTCAGTGAGAGGTGCCTGTCACAGATACAGCACTGGCCCCGAGGACTGAAGGGTCTGGGTTTGATTCTGGGCAAGAGTTCATTCCAGTCAAGGGCATGTACCTTGGTTGGAGGATCGATCTCCGGGCCTGTGCGGGGGGCCACCAATCAATGCGTCTCTCTCACATGGATGTTTCTCTGTCTCTCCCCCTCCCTTCCACGCTCTCTAAACATCAATGGGAAAATATCCTCGGGGGAGGATTAATAACAAGAATGCCAGGGGACACGGGGACCACTCGGAGGGAGGGGATACTTGGAGGCAGGGGTGTCTTGTAGATCATGCCACAGGCTTCGAACCACTGGGCTTGATTCTCTTTCACTGGCCGTGGCCCCAGCTTGGTCCTGGATGGGATGGTTCCCAGTCTCTTTGTGAGGGGTGGAGTCGGTCTGCAGTGTGGTCTTCACTGGCACTTTGTTCTCCTGTCCCCAAGCTTGTCCCTCGGGGGCCCTGAGAAGTTGACCCTTTACGACAGGGTTCAAACTTCTAGATACAGAGAACAAACTGATGGTTGCCAAATGGGAGGGGGATTGGGTGAAAAAGGTGAAGGGATTAAGACCTACAAATGGGTAGTTACAAAACAGTCATGGGGTGCAAAGTACAGAATAGGGAATATAGTCAATCCTAGTGCAATAACTATGTATGGACCAGGGGGTACTAGAGTTATTGGGGGAGTCACGTCATAAATCATCACTATGCTATTCACCTGAAGCTAATCCTATATAATAAAAGCCTAATATGCTAAGTGTCTGGTCGACTGGTCGGCTGTTCAACCAATCAAAGCATAATATGCTAATGATATGCTAAGGCCTCTCAACCGCTTGCTATGACATGCACTGACCACCAGGGGGCAGACGCTCCAACTGGTAGGTTGGCTTGCTGCTGGTATCCGGCCCATCAGGACTGGGCAAGACGGGCCAGACAGGCCCTGGAGTCCTCCCACAGTCCCTCCCTGGCTGGCCAACCTCCCGCATCCCTCCCTGGTCCTGATCGTGCACCGGTGGGGTCCCTCAGCCTGGCCTGTGCCCTCTCACAATCCTGGACCCTTCGGGGGATGTCGGAGAGCCAGTTTGGGCCCGATCCTGCAGGCCAGGCCAAGGGACACCACTGGTGCACAAATTTGTGCACCGGGCCTCTAGTATAAAATAATATTGAATGTCATTGGAAACACGGGCAGGAGGGGGGGCAAACGTCCCAAGGACCACCGAGTTTCTCAGAAAGAGGCAATAGAGACTAACCTGTATTCTGAGTGCCTGGACTGGTACCCACAGGAACCCGGCGCGGCCTGCTCCTGCCTGCGCCTCAGCTTTGCTCGTGGTGGAAAAGGATTGTGTATTCTGACACCTCAGCTGGGAAAAGGGAGAGGGAGGGAACACACCCGAAGTATCCTTTGCAGACAGCTTGCAAGTGTTATAATTCGCCGCTCTCCAGGGGTTCTCAGGCCGCCGCTGACCTGCTACCTGGTGGGTGAAAGACTAGATCAGCAGTCATGTAGGGCCACAGTGTGTGAAGCAGCAGAGGAGAGCGGCTTTGCCCGCCCCCACCCCGGCACAGCTGTAAGCCATGACCTCAGGTCTGCATGTGGACCCCGGCCTAATACATTTCTCCAGAGGCTGCAGACTACACAGCCGGCTTCTGCAGGTGGTGGGTGAGGCCGGAGCAGCAGGAGGGTGAGTGAAAGGGGAGACTCAGGACAGGGATGGAAAACCCCTGGAGCCTAGAGTGCCGGCTCTGAGTACGTTAACGAGCTGCTAAAAAACGAGGTGATGCTATGGTGATCAGATCTGAAGTTGGAGTGAAAATTGGGGGCTATCAGAGATGGATCTCAAATGTGAAGGTGGAGTCGGGGAACCTGTACCGAGCCAGGCAGACGATGGAGTGGGAAGGGCTGGCCTCGCAGTGAGAGCAGAATGTAAGCCACGGCTCTGCTATGAACTCGAGTGCCTTTGGCCAAGTCACTTTATCTCTCTGGATCTTTGTTTCACAGTCAAAAAGTGAGGAGGTACAACTCAACAAGAAATTGAGCTGCCGGATTCAAAAATGGGCAAAGGACGTGAGCAGACATTTCTCCAAAGAAGACATACAAACGGTAAATAAGCACATGAAAGGATGCTCCACCTTATTCATTTTTAGGAAAATGCAGCGTAAAGCCATCAGATGTCACCTATACCCATCAGGATGACTATTATTTAAAAAGACGCCACAGAAAAGAGTAAGTGTTGGTGAGGATGTGGAGAGACTGGACCCCGGTGCATTGCGGATAGGAATGTAAAATGGTGCAGCTACTGTGAAAACCAGCATGGCAGTTCCTCAAAAAATTAAATATAAAATTACCATGTGATCAGCAATTCCACTTCTGGATATATACCCCAAACCATTGATAGCAGAGACTCAAACTGATAGTTGTACACGCATGTTCATAGCAGCATTGTTCATAGTAACAAAAGGTGGAAGTAATCCATTTATTGCCAGATGAGTGGATAAATAGAACGTGTTGTATACATACAATGGAATATTATTCTGCCTTAAAAAGGGAGGAAATCTGATGCGTGCTACAACACGGATGAGCCTTGAAGACATTTCTAAGTGAAATGAGCCAGCCACAGAAGGACAAATATGCACGATTCCGCTTACCTGAGGTGAGTAGTCAAATCACAGGCAGAGAGGAGAATGGTGGTTGCCAGGGCCTGGAGGGGCAGACCATGCGCAGGGGCTGCTCAGTGAGGGTGGAGTTTCAGGTCGGGAAGATGAGAGAGTTCTGGGGATGGATGTGGTGCTGGGTGCATGGGACTGTACTGAATGCCTCTGCACTGTATACTCAGAAATAGTTAAGATGGTAAACGTCACCACATTAAAAAGCACTGAGGTAACGGGTGGGCACAAGTAGATTTACAGTTGTGAGTACATGAAACACAGTTCATTTTTTTTAAGTATATATTTTTTATTGATTTCAGAGAGGAAGGGAGAGGGAAAGAGAGATAGAAACATCAATGATGAGAGGGAATCATTGATCGGCTGCCTCCCGCACATCCCCTACTGGGAATCGAGCCTGCAACCCGGGCATGTACCCTTGACCGGAATCGAACCCGGGACCCTCCAGTCCACAGGCTGATGCTCCATCCACTGAGCCAAACCAGCTAGGGCACCACAGTTCATTCTTGTATTATTATGTATTAATTATTGTATCATTTATTAGTATTATTTGTCTTCTCATTATTATTATTTCATATCATTACTTATGACTTATCGTTTAGGTACTTATAACTGGTAATTTAACCTACTTTGCCCCCCCCACCCCTTTATAAGTGGAATCCCAGAATGAAAATAAACAACTGCACATAGCAACATGGATGAATCTCATACATATCATATTGATGAGATAAAACAGCCCAAGAGGAATATATCAGAGCCAATTATTGAAAAAAGAAAACACACACCACTCTTCCCTCTGTTCTTTGTCATGAATCAACTGTTTTATTTGAATGAATGCGTCTGTGTTGAGGCTTTCTAGAATATTCCATTGGTCCATTTGTCTGCTTTCTGTCCATCCCAGACTGTAGCAATTACTGCCACTCTACTGTCTTGTTACCCATTAGAGCAACTCGTTCCTTCTTCTTATTTTTCAGAACTAGCTCATCAAGGTCAACCACAAGCAAATAACCAAACAAACCCTGGGGGATTTTGATTGTAAATACACTGATCTGTCAATCCATTTGGAGAGAACTGACATCTTCACAGTGCTGAAGCTTCAATCCACGGATATGGTATAACCTCCATTTATTTTAGTTTTCTTTAGTTGCTCTCAATGATGTTTGATCGTTTTCTAAAAGTATGCTAGAGTATTGATCCCCTCAACCTTTGGTAGTCTGGGCAGAGCCTGGCCCGAAGCAGGTCACTCCCGCCTTGGACAGACAGCTGTTTACCCTCGTGAATTATACAACTGTGATTAACTTCTCTGTGGGACACGGTGGGAAACATTGGGAAGCACCGAGAAGTCTTTCCAGGTTTCTGTTTCTGACCATTTGCACAAAACACTGTGTTGTGAGTGGGCAAGAATGCCACCAAACACCCTGAACTCCTAAGTGGCCAAAGTGTACTTCTCCCGTTCACTTCTGCGAGCCTGCCTGTACCATACGTGCCCATAAACGAAGGGGCTTGTTCTTACAGAAACACTGCTAATGCCATTCTCTACTGAGCACTTTCCTGGTCCTGGGACGTGCACACGCCTTCTTCCTTAAGGCTTCAAGAAACACTATGAGGCCCCGGCTGGTGTGGCTCAGTGGATAGAGCGTCGGCCTGCGGACTGAAGGGTCTTGGGTTCGATTCCTGTCAAGGGCACATGCCCGGGTTGCGGGCTCGATCCCCAGTGGGGGACATGCAAGAGGCAGTCAATCAATGATTCCCTGTCATCATTGATGTTTCTATCTCTCTCCCCCCTCCCTTCCTCTCTGAAATCAATAAAAATGTATATAAAAATTTAAAAAAAAAACACTATGAGGTCGTTAGTAAGATTTGTATTTTACAGAAGAAAAAGCTGGAGCTTTGAGAGGCAAAGTGACTGCGAAATGGTGGATCCATTTCCTCCAACATGACAGACTAGATCATCTGAACACCCTCCCTCCACAAAGTTGGTAGAAATACCGGGTGAAATATAGAAAGCCATTTTTTAAAAATAGATAGTTACACTTGGAAGAAGCTTTCTTCACGGGGTCACTGTGGGACAGGAGAGGAGACCAGGAACGGGGACCGGGCAGAGCTGAGAGCCTTAAGCAGCCCATTCGCAGGGGAAGGATGTGGCGAGGAGCGTCAGTCGCTCACTCGTTAATTCGAGAACGTGCTGAAAGCTCGCTCTAAGCTGGACTTGTGTCCCCGGCATGTGGGCCACAGTGACAACACATGGATCTCCGCGCCGGGCGCCTTCTGTTTTGGTGAGAGAGACAGAAAACACTGAGTGAATGGCATCAGTGTGATAAAAGGGGGTCTGCTTATGGAAAAAACAGAACAAGGGAAACGGTCGGGGAGAGAGAGGACACCGCGAGGCTGGCCTGGACTCGGGAAGAAAAACAAACTCCGTCCTGCAAGTTCCCAGCCTCGACGTGCCTTTCGGAGGGGCTGGGGCTCTGGCTGACCGGAGTTCTTTGACGATCTGGAAACACTGAGGCAAGTAACTAACACATTGGCTCTGGGTTGTTAGTCCTTCCCTCCTCACCTTGGGGCCGGGAGAGCTGCTGCCTGACGAAAACAAAAGGAAACCCTCCAGCCGGGCTGCCAAGCGTTCCCACCGATAAGGCCCAGACGAACTGAGCTCACAATAAAAAACACAGAGCTGTGAGTGGCAGGTTTAGGATTCAGTACAGCGCTGCTGGACGCTGACGCCGCACCCAGAACTCTGATCTCGGTGCCTGCGCGCAAGCTACGTGAGACCGAGCTGTTCTCTGCAGTCACTGTCCGGCCTCACATCTGAGGGCAGTTTCTGTTTGACGGTTTCCTTTAAAAAAAAAAAAAAATGTTTTTATTGATTTTTAGAGAGAGAGGAAGGGAGAGGATGGAGAGATAGAAACATAGATGAGAGGGAACCATCAATTGGCTGCTTCCTGCACACCCCTCCTGGGGATCGAGCCTGAAACCGGGGCATACGCCCTGACCCAGAATCGAACTGGTGACCTCTTGGTTCCTGGGTTGATGCTCAACCCCTGAGCCACACCGTCTGGGCAGTTTGTTTCTTGACGGAGGGGCTGGCCAGGCTCCCAAGGCCGGTCCCACAGTCTGCTCACCGATGGCCTTCATCATATCCCCTCCGGATGGGAAGGGAGCTGAGGCTTGGGAAGGGGCCCATGTTCCCGTTTACCATACTGAGGCCGAGTCTGAGAAATCGCTCTCTCTCGCTCTTTTTTTAATCCTCACCCGAGGATATTTTCCCCATCGATTTTTAGAGAGAGTGAAAGGGAGAAGGAGAGACAGAGAGAAATACCAATGTGAGAGAGACACATCGATTGGTTGCCTCCCGCATGCCCCTGACCAAGGCCGGGGAACCTGCAACCCAGGTCTGTGCCCTTGACCAGAATCGAACCGGGGACCCTTTAGTCCACAGGCCAACACTCCATCCACTGAGCCAAACCGGCCAGGGCAGGGCTGCCTTTTCTGTGTGTGTGTGTGAGTCATACAACTTTTTTGTTTTTGTTTTAGAAGTTTCAAGAATAAATATTACTTATGCTCCTTAATTTAAAAATTATGGTGCTATTTACATGTAATAGAATCCATCTGTTTTAGGGGTACAGTTTGGTGAAATTCAATGATTGTAGACAATTGCATAGCCACCTCCACACTCAAGCTGTAGAACAGTTACCTCACTTCAAAGGTTCCCCTTCAGGTCCTTGCTTTTCGTTGTTACTACTCACCCGAGGATATTTTTTCCATTGATTTTTAGAGAGAGTGGGAGGGGAAGAGAAAGAGAGAGAGCGCAATATTGATGTGAGAGCGATGCATCGATTGGTTGCCTCCTGCACATGCCCTTGACCTGGAATCAAACCTGAGACCCTTTAGTGCATGGACCAACACTCCAACCACTGAGCTACACCAGCCAGGGCTAGGTTCTTGATTTTTTAAAAAATATATTTTATTGATTTTTCACAGAGAGGAAGGGAGAGGGATAGAGAGTTAGAAACATCGATGAGAGAGAAACATGTATCAGCTGCCTCCTGCACACTCCCCACTGGGGATGTGCCTGCAACCAAGGTACATGTCCTTGACTGGAATCGAACCTGGGACCTTTGAGTCCGCAGGCCGACGCTCTATCCACTGAGCCAAACCAGTTAGGGCTAGGCCCTTGATTTTAAGAGGGACATTGACAAATTGGCCAGGGTCCAGGGCGAGAAGTCCTGAAGTCACGGCATAGGCAGACCACCTTGAGGAATGAGGTTTATGGAGAATGTCCAGTCTTCCAGTATTTAAAGGCTGCGATGTATATAAAGAGTGAATTGGGGCAGCTCAGAGGGAGCCGTCAGGACCTGTGGGTGGGAGTGGGAGGTGTTTTGACTCAATATAAAAAAGAAATCTCTAGTCCTGGCTGGCGTGGCTCCGTTGGTGGGAGCGTCGTTCCGTACACTGAAAGACTGCAGGTTCCATCCCGGTCAGAGCACATTCCCAGGTTTCAGGTGTGGTCCCTGGTCTGGCCGTGCAGATGAATTACTTTAGGTCAAACACCTGGGAAGTGGTAGCGTCAGAATTTGCACCCAGGTGTCCTGATCTTAAGTCCAGATTTCCCGCTCTCCCCTTTGCTTTGGAAGGTTGCGGAGGCTCCGGGGCATAGGGTCCAGGTGGGGATGACCTGACCAGAGTCAGCTGCTCACATGGTCGTCATTTGTGAGCGTTTATTTACCCTCAGGCTTGGCCATGCCTTTGCTGGGGGCAGCCCAGGCCCAGCGAAGACCAGGGCCTTTCCGGTGTGGGTAGAGGGGGTTACCCCCTCCTCAGCCTGTGGCTCGCTTTGCCTCACTGCCTGGAGCCATCTCTTGCCCTGATTTCCAGTGTGGGCTGAGGATCCAGGTCAGCGAGGAGCTGGGAGCTGGGTTGGCCTGTGTGGGTGCTGCTGATCGGGATCAGCTGCTGGCCTGTCTGGGGCCTGGGGCTGAGAGGAGCTCATAGAAAGGCCTTCCACCTACCTGGCCGGGTTTGTCTGCGAGGCTCTGAGTGTGAAGGGGAGACAGCTGAGAATAGAACAGCTCTCAGGTGAGAGAGGGAGTGGGAGAGGGACAGCACTCTCAGGTGGGAGGGGGTGGGAGAGGGACAGCACTCTCAGGTGGGAGGGGTGGGAGAGGGACAGCTCTCAGGTGGGAGGGGGTGGGAGAGGGACAGCACTCTCAGGTGGGAGGGGGTGGGAGAGGGACAGCACTCTCAGGTGGGAGGGGTGGGAGAGGGACAGCTCTCAGGTGGGAGGGGTGGGAGAGGGACAGCTCTCAGGTGGGAGGGGTGGGAGAGGGACAGCTCTCAGGTGGGAGGGGTGGGAGAGGAGCAGACTCAGGTGGGAGAGAGTGTGTGGAACAAGAGGAAGAGCGCCTGGGCGATAGGAGCCATTTGCTGCTCGATTCCCAGGGAAGGAGCGAGAGAACTGCCACTGCCGGTGAGAAAGGCTGGGCCTGAGGGGCTTTGCTGCATTGACTGGCCTCCTGGCCTCCGGCCTCCTACGGGGGTGGCTGCACAGGTTCCTGCGCCCCAGCAAGACCTCAGTGGAGGATGGTGCTCAAGTGACCCTCAGCCCTGACCCTAGGATGGGAGGCTCCTGGGCGTGGGGTGTTAGCTGGATGTGACCAGGCATCTGCCGCGGGGGGGGGGGGGGGGACCCGAGGGGACCCGAGGAAGGCAGAGGCACCTCCTCCCGGTCCTTCCCCTCCTCTCTGCCCTCCTCTTGTCCGGGAGGAGCTGGTAGGCGGTGGCATCCCGACGGTTAGGCTGGTGGGTCAGTGCATGGGTTTGCCCAGCTCAGCGCCCAGCCAGCTGGCAGGAAGCAGGACAGAGGTCACTTGAACTCAGACCATGTGTCCCTGTTAAATACATCAGCTTTTAAATCAATCTTTGTTCAAAGTCCAGCGAGTTCCAGGCAGCAGCTCACCAGCAGAGTGGATTCCCCGGTGGACCCGGCAGCGAGCCCTTCCTCCCAGATCCAGGTAGGCACGGACTCTGCGTCCCCGACGAGGGGCTGGCCACCAGGGCCTGAGCCACCGTCTTCCTTCCCTTTCCCTTTTCTAAGTGGGGGCTGACCGTCCAGAGCAGAAGAGAGGCTGGTGGGGAAGGAGCCCGGAGCCGGGCCCGCGGGTGGGGGGGTGTGTGAGGGCTGCTCTGGATTCTCTGCTTGAGATGCTCCAGCTCTTGCACGGAGGGCTGCTTCCCAAGGGGCAGGCCCACTGGTCCTTGGAGAAAGCTTTCCCAGGCTGCGTGGAGGTTTGATGTGCGGCCAAGGGGAGGGAGACAACAGACCTCACAGGCCACGGGGAGATCCTCACGGCACCTTCCCGCTGGGCAAGGCTTGGGGGTTTGAGGTTTTCTTAAAGGACACAACCTAATGCAACTGGATAATAAAGAAAGGCATCGCTCTTCTCTTCAGTCCATTACGGCCTGAGACGTGGGGAACCAGAGGGTTTCTAGGCTGAATATTAAATGGAGATCTCCAGGCTCTACCCTTGGGAATGCCTAGTCCTTTGGGTTTTGTGTGGGTCTGAAAAATCTTGGTTTTATGAAGACTCACCCGGATGATTCCCGTGTGCGTGCAGGTGTGGGAGTGTCGTTCCTAAGCAGAGGGGTCAAGGGACTGCAGTGTGGCTTTGTCTGGCCTCAGGGCTCAGCCGCTGAGGAGAATCCGGTCCTGGCTGGCTCGGTGAGAAGGCATTCCTCTGGCCCCAGCCCCGGGAGGCTGCGCGCTCCCACTCCCCACCGGTAGTCCCAGGGCTGCCTGTCCAGGTCCTGGTGTCCAGTCACCTGGAGTCACATGCTCTTCCTGAAGCGAATGGCCCAGGGACTTTGAGTTTGTGTGTCATGACTAAGTAAATTGGTCTTATCTCGGATTCTTTTGCATGTTCTTTGCACCATAAACGAGGAAATTGCTAGTAATGCTGTCATGTCCATAGACAGCCGCCTCTCACCCGGGAAGGAACGTGGGGCGGAATCCCGATAACCTGGGCTGATGCCGCTGTTAGTGACAGGCCAGCAGACAAGCCGCTTAGCCAGCGGGAGCCTCAGTTTCATCGTCTGCCACAGGCTCACGTCCTTCGCTGAAGGCTGTACTGGAAGAAAAATTATAAATGTGTGTTTGAGCAGAAACACAAATGTGCTTACATTTCTTTTTTTTTTTAATTATCTTTATTGTTGAAAGTATTACAATTGCCCCCCACCATCACTGGCCCCCTCCATCCTGCCCCCGAAGCCTTCACCACACTATTGTCTGTGTCCATGGGTTATGCATATATGCATATAAGTTCTTTGGTTAATCTCTTCCCACCCCCATTCCTGCCTTCCTTCTGAGATTCGTCAGTCTATTCCATGCTTCTATGTCTCTGGATCTATTTTGTTTATCAGTTTATTTTGTTTGTTAGATTCCACAAAACATTTCTAATAATGTTTCCAAAGGCTCTGTGGACGAGTGGGAGAAACAGGCTAGTCAGAGACCTTGTCCCGTCTGTTCATCTCATCGAGCTTCTATTTACTCATCTATGATAAGGAGTTGAGACTTCACAGTCACTTCTGTTCTTTCCAGCCCACCAAGTAGAATAGATCCTTTGAAGACTGGCTCCTTCTCGTCACTTGGGTATGAATTACAATGCTAGCTCTCCAGTGTCCCCCTCCACCCCGTCACCGTATCCCTCATAAGTAGCCATCCTCAGAAACCATCTTGTTTACTTCCTAGATGCCACCTTTGCCAGGTGTTCAGCTTCAGGAGAGCAGGGATCTTGTCCGTTGTGTTACCTGCTGTCATCCCAGCTCCTAGGACACCGGCAAGAGGAGATGCTGAGATATTTGGGTAAATGGAAGGAACTGCAGGATAGAATCAGGATGTTTTCATAAGTTGCTCCCAAGGAGAGGAGGCTGAAGAATTCGGATACTCTCTCAGGTCATCTGCGGTCCCAAGTCTGATCATGCGGGAATAGCTGTCTCTATTTTACATCTTGATTAAATGATTTTCGCATTTGTTGCATAGGAATTTGATGAGAGTAGCAGGTTAGAGCTAAACACATTTTCCTTACATCTCGGCCGTGCCTCACCTTGGTCCTTCACGAGGGACTGCTCAGATCTCTCCTATCTCTGCCTGGTTGGAGTTGTGGCTACACGATTAAGGGTATGGGTGCTGCAACTGGAAGCCTGCATTCCTGAGCAGGCAGATTCTTCCTCTCTAAGTCTCCACTTCCTCACAGTCCAACAGGCATAATGGAACCTAGTTCCTAATGTTCCGAGGACTGGATGGGAGACTTTGTGCCTAGCACACCTGCAGTGTATTCTGATGATCTTCACACAGCTTTGTGAGGGGCATGATCCGGGGAAGGAAGGACCCTGGGAAGGAAGGAAGGACCCTGGGAAGGAAGGAAGGACCCTGGGAAGGAAGGAAGGAAGGAAGGAAGGAAGGAAGGAAGGAAGGAAGGAACCCACCCTGGGAAGGAAGGAAGGAAGAAAGAAAGGAAGGAAGGGAGGGAGGGAGGAAGGAAGGGAGGGAGGGAGGGAGGGAGGGAGGGAGGAAGGAAGGAAGGAAGGAAGAAAAGAAAGGAAGAGAGAAAGGAAGGAAGGAAGAAAGGAAGAAAGGAAGAAAGGAAGAAAGGAAGAGAGAAAGGAAGGAAGGAAGAAAGGAAGAAAGGAAGGAAGGAAGAGAGAAAGGAAGGAAGGAAGGAACCCACCCTGGGAAGGAAGGAAGGAAGGAAGGAACCAAGGAACCCTGGGAAGGAAGGAACTCTGGGAAAGAAGGAAGGAAGGAAGGAAGGAAGGAAGGAAGGAAGGAAGGAAGTAACGAACCCACCCTGGGAAGGAAGGAAGGAAGGAAGGAAGGAACGAACCCACCCTGGGAAGGAAGGAAGGAAGGAAGGAAGGAAGGAAGGAAGGAAGGAACCAAGGAACCAAGGAACCAAGGAACCCTGGGAAAGAAGGAAGGAAGGAAGGAAGGAAGGAAGGAAGGAAGGAAGGAAGGAAGGAAGGAAGGAATAAATCCTGGGAAAGAAGGAAGGAAGGAAGAAGGAAGGAAGGAAGGAAGGAAGGAAGGAAGGAAGGAAGGAATCCTGGGAAAGAAGGAAGGAAGGAAGGAAGGAAGGAAGGAAGGAAGGAAGGAATCCTGGGAAAGAAGGAAGGGAGGAAGGAAGGAAGGAAGGAAGGAAGGAAGGAAGGAAGGAAGGAATCCTGGGAAAGAAGGAAGGAACCCTGGGAAGGAAGGAACCTGGCAGTGGCAAGGAGCTTTGATAAACAGGAAAGGGCACCCACTAGCTTTTCTTTTCTTTTTAAATATATTTTTATTAATTCAGAGAGGAAGGGAGAGGGAGAGAGAGAGAAACATCAATGATGAGAGAGAATCACTGATCGGCTGCCTCCTGCACACCCTCTACTGGGGATCGAGACCACAACCAGGCATATGCCCTTGACCAGAATCGAACCCCGGACACTCAGTCCACAGGCCAAGGCTTTACCCACTGAGCAAAACCAGCCAGGGTGACCTGCTAGCTTTTTAATGACAGGGAGGGAGAGCTGCTCGTGGTCTGAGACCACCAGCTTCTAAGGCTCCAAGCCTCACGGACACTGAAGCTCCTCTGGAATGGACAGGACTGAGTCTGAGGCACTTTACAGTCTAACCGTCATCCTTGCCACATAAACCTGTTCTCCGGGTGCAGGGAGCCACTCGCCTGTGCCGCTTCTTTTGCCCGGGATGCCTTCCTCCTCGCAGCCTCACTGCCTGAGCTTCCTACAACATCGTCCTCCTGTTGGGAGGCTGGGGAGGTGGTGGGAGGAGCCCAGACTCAGTTGGGTTGGAATCCAGGTTCTGTTGCTTACCCTAATAGTCATGGGAAACCACCTTACTAGTAACTTTCCAGAGTCTTTGTTTGTTTTCTTCCTTATAAAATGGGCCATTAGGGTTAGGTGAGAACTCAAAGGTACCTCAGCTGGTGCTTGGAGCCTCATGGGAGCTCAATACATATGTATAACAATAACAGCAGGTTTACTTTTTTTCTTTTTCAATTACAGTTGACATGCAATATTATACTAGTTTCAGGCATACAACATAGTGATTAGATATTTATATAACTTACGAATGGAGTGATCACCCCGATAAATCCAGTTCCCATCTGGCATCATACATAGTTTTTACGATATTAACTATATTCCCTATGCTGTGCTTTACATCCCTGTGACTATTTTCATAACTGGCAATTGGTACTTAATCCCTTTCACCTTTTTCACTCATCTCCCAACCCTGGTGACCCTCACTTTGTTCTCTGTATCAATGAGTTTGTCTCTGTACAAAACATTTACGTTTCAACATTCAGCACCCACTGCGCTCTGGGCTCTGTGAGGGCAGGACGGTAACGAATCTGGATTGAGCCTCGGTACTTTCATACTGTGCTGGTCAGGAAAGGATTTGTAAATAATCTAAAATTTGAACTTGGCCTTGAGGATGGGTAGGTCTTGAATTCATTCACTTGTGAAAACGGTTTGCTTAGGGCCTACGCTGAGTGGGGGCAGGTCTCGGGCAGAGCAGGGGCCCGTGGGAAGGCAGGCTCGGTGCCTGCGGAGTAGAGCTGCACCAGGTAGGGCTGGGTCAGGCTGAGCCTCAAAACCAGAGCCAGGCTTCTGGGGGCCTTGCAGACGCCACCGTTCTGGGGCCACCCGTGCCCAGCCATGGGGAACCCACCGTGTCCTTCCACATGGCTGCCCATGCGAGCCCTCGAGCTGTTTGCAGACAAAGTCCCAAAGACAGCAGAATACCCTGGCGCTCTCAGCCCTGGGGAGGAAGGATCTGGTTACAGAAGTTCCTGCTTTCACGGAACATTCCGGATTTATGTGCCAGCTGGTGACCTTACACCCATGATGGCACAGGAGGCAAGTCCGTCTACGGGGAGAAATTTGATGACAAGAATTTCATCCTGAAGCACATCTGTCCATGGCAAACGCTGGACCCAGCACAAGGGCTCCCAATTTTTCTCTGCACCCCCAAGCCTGAGAGGGGGGGTGGCAAGAGTGTGGTCTTCGCCAGGTGAGCGACGGCAGGGAGGGGGTGGCAGCCAGGGAGCTGGGGTCCAGGAAAGGCAAGACCAGCAGCAGACCACCATTGCTCACTGTGGACGCCTCTAGTCAATCTGACTTGGGTTTTATGTTAACCACCGACCATTCCTTCTGTCGCTCAGGAGAGCACCCTGCACCCCATCTGCTTCGAACGTTCGGTCACCTTCATGCTCTTGCTGCAGCTCGTTGGGTTCCATACTGTCCTCACCATTTCGCAGTCCAGCTGGATCGCAGAGCTCAGTGTATGATTATGAAATAAAAAGTAAACGACAACAAAAAATGAGGGGGTAGAAATGTAATTCAAAGGATCTTGTAAGACAAGATGCCAGTTTAGGAGGGTACCTCTGTTCAGCCAGCTCTCGGGAGGGCCTGGGCATCTTCAGGCACCAGTTCTCTCAGGAGTGGACAGTGGTCCTTTCTCTGAGGCATCTCCGTTTCCACACAATGTTGACTCCATCCCTCTCCCAACGTACAGAACCCTTAGGTAAGCAAGTGAAGTGTGGAAGACTTTGAACTCCAGCCTGTAGTCCTGCCGTATAGGACATAGTGCTGTTCACATGTCCTACACGGTGGCCGGGGCAGATGTAGTACTAGAGAGCCAAATTAACTGAGGTAGACAGATTCCATCCCTTATCAGAAATCAGAAATAAGAATTGAATAACTTGCCCGGCATGACTCAGTGGTTGAGCGTCAACCTATGAACCAGGAGGTCATGGTTCAATTCCGGTCAGGGCACATGCCCAAGTTGCAGGCTTGATCCCTAGTGTAGGGTGTGCAGGAGGCAGTCAATCAATGATTCTCTCTCATCATTGATATTTCTGTTTCTCTCCCGTCCTCTCTGAAATCAATGAGGATATACTAAAAAAATAGAAAAAAATCTATATTAAAAAATTTGAATTACTCACTGGACCTATGATCACTCTTCTCCACATAATTCTCCATGAAATGCATTTCATTAATTTCCTGCATTTGAAATCTATTGGTTGGGAAGACCAAACAGTAACTATCATAGTGGGCAAGTACAGTTAGAAAATACATATTTTAGGGCCCCACTTATCCTATTTTTAAATTATTAATTCAAAATTAATACACTTGAGTGTTTGAATTTCCACTGGTCTTGCTTGATCAAAGGAGGAATCCAGGTGGCCTTAAAGATATAGGATCTGCTCTCGGTAAACTATTTCTGAAGAATCAAGTTGAGCTGCCTTCATCTCTCCCTTGCTGGCGACACCTTTAAGTGCCAGCTGAGCCCGCTGGGACTCCGGTCGTGCTGCTGGAGGGAGCAGCCTGTGCTGAGGCTGGTGCGGGGCAGGGAGCCCGGGGTGCCGGCTGCTGGCCGTGGGGAATTCCCGGCCGGTCTAGAGCTGCTGACAACATCCCCAGTCTCCACCGATTACGTTTTCCAACAAAAGTCTAGTGGTTGCCTGACCACGCTTCACACATGCACGCAGAGGCCGGCGGAGAAGCCTTCCCCCAAGGCCACGGTGTGCGCCTGTGCCTGCTCACGTGCCGGGAATGCTGCTTTCTCTTCGCTGAGGTTCCCGGGATTCCATCCATCAGCGGGGGCTTCAGTGCACAGTGAACAGCATGCAGGTTGGATGTGACCGAGGGCGCTTGCCCTCTCTCCCCCTCACGCCTCCATGAAGCAGAAATCATTTACTCCACGGTTCATCCCAGGTTGTACATTCCATAGACTCAGTAACTAGGGTTAAATATTATTCATCTACTGTTTTGCTACGTGTTGCTGTTTAGTGTTTTCCTGGCTCAAGGGCTGGTTACATAACTGCCTTTTGAGGAGAGGCTGTATTTTCTTTGTAGTCAGATACTGACTGCATCACTGATTCCTAATTCCTATTAGATAAGACGCTGGTGAGACCAGAGTACTCGTGACTAACAGCGGTGAATCACCGTCTGGTAGGGTAATCCTGTTACATCTGGACTTTGGGAGATCAGCAAGGAAGGTACTCCCTGGGCTGTCTCTCCCGATGGGAGTCACCGGGCCTGGCGATCGCTGGCTTACACAGCACCCGCCCTGTTTCCCACCTCCCAGCAGAATGCTGCTCATCCCACATCCTTTCTCTCATCTTTTGGAAATTCAGTGGTGCTGTCTTGTGAGTGAGCCTGTTCCCTAGTTCCTCCCTGGTGACCATGATTCATACATGGGCCAGATATCTCCATCTAAGGCAATTGCCCCTCACTTCATCTTCTCCACCCTTGTCTGTTCCGTGGTCCCTTTGCTGGGGGACCCTGGGCTCACATCTGCTAGGGCCCATCTCTTGCAGGTGTGGGGACTCTGGCCAGCTTCGTCTGAAGTTCTGTGAAAGCTCCTGGGATCCCAGACCTCCCTGACACAGCATTTGGTGCCATCTTTGCAATCCCCTAGCTCTCAGTCTTTACGATACTTCGGGGCTCAGGGAAATCTGAGTTTATTATTTGAGCTTTAAAATTTCATGTTGAACAAAATCGTCAGCTTTGGCCTTTTAGCAGCTAAAACGAACTTTGCGCCCTAGCTGGTTTGGCTCAGTGGATAGAGTGTTGGACTGCAGACTGAAGGGTCCCGGGTTCGATTCTGGTCAAGGGCACATGCCCAGGTTGTGGGCTGGATCCCCAGTAGAGGGCGTGCAGGAGGCAGCCAATCAATGATTCTCTCTCATCATTGATGTTTCTCTCTCTCCCTCTCCCTTCCTCTCTGAAATCAATAAAAATATATTTAAACAACAACAACAAAATGAACTTCGCAGAGGTTGTCTGAAGAGAGTAGACAGAACCCGGTAATTGAGGTGCTTGCCCACCCCTAGTCCATCATTCAATCTCTCCTTCTCAGCTTCGAGAAGAAACCAGGAGCGCTGCTCAAATGTTCTTTCAGAAAGCAGGCTCCCACGGCCGCAGCACTGCCCCAGAGGACAGGGAGATGGTGTGCGTGGACGGGCTCCATATTCCAGAGGTTGTGCTTCGATGCGTTACATGTTCTGTCTAAGGAACTTCACCTTGTCCGTGTGCATTTTCTGTTCTGGGCGTACTTCTGTCTTCAGCTCAAAATGAAGGAAGTCACTCATGTTCTCACAGCTAGCGCATAGTGACCCAGGATTAAAAACTGGGTTTAGACTTAACACTCTAGTTTTTTTTTTTTTTTTCATGTTCTTGACCTAGACGAGAAGGCTGGGGAAGATGGACAGAAAAATGCGAACTCCCTTCGCATCAGCCACGTACCCATCCGGCCGCTGCAGGCTTTTCCTTACCGGAAACTGCTCTGTTCTAAAGATCTTTAAGATGACTTTTCCCATGTGAGCCCTTAACTTTTGAAACTGTTCCCCCAACTCCCTCTTCTCCCCTCTCCCTGTGCACCAGTCCCTGAAACGCTTGTCGCTCCTGGCTTCTCTTACCTGCAATCCACACGGACCCACAGTCTCACGTTCCAGCGCTGTGCTCATGGTGCACGTAGAAACCCGCACCTCCAGCCTTCTGCATCTCAACGTGTCAAAACCCAACGTGGCATAGCAATGACCACTTTCTCCTTCTGTTCTTGTTGTACATTATGGTGAGAAAAGCCATGAGAAACCATGCCGTTTGGTCAGCTATAAATTCATGAGATCTATCTATCCATCTAATATAAAAATATATTTAATCTAAGTGGTTAGAATTTCTTTATTCAATTTGTGGACCCATTGTAGTGAAACCGTGCTTTGCTCTTGGAAATCCTTTAACTGCCACCCCAGTGTATAGCTGTTTAGTTTACATGGAGTTTCTTAAAATTCTGAAATAGCTGCCAGATTTTTAAAATGGGAGCATTTTGCTGGATTGAAGACTTAAATGTAAGACTCAAAACCATAAACCCCTGGAAGAAAACATAGGCAGTAAAATCTGATATTTCTTAGCCATATTATTTTCTGATATATCTCCTTGGGCAAGGGAAAGAAAATAAAAAAGGAACAAATGGGACTACATTGAACTAAAAAGATTTTGCACAGCAAAGAAAACTGTCAACAAAACAAAAATACAACCCACTATATGGAAGAATATATTCACCAATGACAAATCTGATAGGGGTCAATAGCCAAAATTTATAAAGAACTCATCCAACTCAACACAGAAAAAAACAATCTAATTAAAAAATGGGCAAAGGATCTGAATAGAAACTTCTCCAAAGGAGACACACAGATGGCCAATAGGCACATAAAAAGATGCTTAACGTCACTAATCATCAGAGAAATGCAAATTAAAACCACAATGAGATACCACCTCACACCAGTCAGAATGGCTATCATCAATAAATCAACAAACAAGTGTTGGCGAGGATGTGGAGAAAAGGGAGCCCTTGTACACTGCTGGTGGGAATGCAGATTTGTGCAGCCTTTGTGGAGAACAGTATGGAGTTTCCTCAAGAAATTAAAAATGAAACTGCCTTATCGACCCAGTGATTCTACTTCTGGGTATATAACTGAAGAAACCCAAAACACTAATTCACAATAATATATGCACCTCTATGTTCATTGCAGCGTTATCTACATTAATAAAAGAGTAAGATGCAAATTGACCATACCTTTGCAACGTCCACCAGCCAATCAGGAGTGAGTATACAAATTAACCCAACAAAGATGGCCTGCTAATTTGCATATGCAGGTGCCAAGCAGCCGGGGGCATTCCACACCACCCCAGCCGCTCCAGGCCTCTAGGCAGCGTGGGAAGGCAGAAAGGCGGCTCTGGGCCGGAGCAAAGGCAGTGCCAGCAGCCAGGGGAAGGAAGGCCCATTCTTGCATGAATCTTCGTGCATCAGGCCTCTAGTTTACAATAACCAAGATATGGAAGCAACGAAAGTGTCCATCAATAGATGAGTGGATAAAAACATGGTGGTACATATACTGTATACAATGAGTCATAAAAAAGAATGCAGTCTTACCACTTGCAACAGCATGGATGGACCTAGAGGGTATCATGCTAAGTGAATAAGTCAGTCAGAGAAAGATAAATACCTCATGGTTTCACTTATATGTGGAATCTAAAGAACAAAATAAACGAACAAACAAAATTGAAACAAACTCATAGATACAGAGACCAGACGATGGTTGCCAGCGGGCAGAGGGGCTTGGGGACTGGGTGAAAAAGGTGAAGGGATTAAGAAGTACAAATTGGTAGTTACAGACACAGGGATGTAAAGTGCAGCACAGGGAATTAGTCAATAACATGGTAATGACTATGTGTGGTGACTATGTACTGGAAGTATGAGGGAGAACACTTTATAAAGTATATGATTGTCTAACCGTTATGCTGGGTGCCTGAAATTAATACAAAATAATATTGAATGTAAAATGCAATTGAAAAAAATTAAAACGGGGACATTTTGCATCAATTTCTTGAGAAATCGGTCCCACCGGGCTCTTCCTCACAGGAACTGTGAGTTGCAGCTAACCCACAGTCCTCTCCTGGCGGCTTCACTGACTTACCAGTTTGAGCCCAGTGGCTATTTTGGTCCATATTCTCAAAGTTCCTGTTTTCCTGTTTGCAGGAAAGATGGAAGCTGAGGTAAGTGACCTTATTTTCCCAAATATATATATTTCAGAGAGGGAGAGAAAGATAGAAACATCAGTTATGAGAGAGAATCATTGATCCACTGCCTCCTGCACCTCCCCGCCTCCCCCCCACCCCCCCCCCCCCCGCCACTGCGGATCGAGCCCGCAACCCAGGCGTGTGCCCCGACTGGGAATCGAACTGTGACCTGTTGGTTCATAGGTTGACACTCAACCACTGAGCCATGCCAGCCAGGCCTTATTTTTCTCTTTATCTCATTTTCCTCCTGCCTAGCAGAAGTATTCCATCTCATCAAGCTAAAGCCATTTCCTTGCTCTCCATATCCTCATCCCTTACATACCAACATGCTGATGTTTTCTCAACATTAAGAATAAAACCATCCACCAACCCTGCTTTCCCTTCAAGCGACTAGCCCAGCTCTCTTGTTGATCTGTTTTAAGATGCGTCAGTATTCTTTGCCTCTGGTATTAACTCTCCACTGTTTATTAGTCCCTTATCCATCTTGGACTTCCATTTTCTAAGCTTAGTGGCACTTCCTGCTTTCGATATCATTTGGCTTTGTTAGCTATCCTACCCTGAAATTCGTCTTTTAGTTCCGACTCTGCTGTCGGTGATTCCTTCTCTGCGTCACCTTGTCGCTAAGTACAGGCGTTACCCAAGGCTCTCTCCTTGGCCCTCTTCCTGTCGTGGTCTCACTCGGACCCTTCGCCTTGCACAGCCGTGCAGACTCTAGTCCATCGTCTCCTGAGCTCCGGGCCCACCCTTCTGTCTGCCGGCAGGATGTGCTGCCAAGTTCTCTGATTTAAACCCATCTCATTCCTCATGACCACGCCACTGTGGGATGATATACCTTCCTGCCAGTCTCCAAGGCATGACGTGGTTTTCTTTCACGTCTTCCCTTTCCAACAGCCAGCCCAGTGGGTAGCATCACTCAGAAGCTCTAACAATCTCCTGGCTGGCATAACAGACGATCACAGACGGGGTGGCTTAACAACAGGGATTTCTGTTCTAGAGGTTGAAAGTCTTAAGATTTAGGTGTTGGTAGGTTTGGTGTCTCCTGAGGCCTCTCTTCGTCACTGTGTCCTCACATGGCCTTTCTCCGAGTAAATGGACTCTTGGTGTTTCTTTCTCTTATAAGGACGTCAGCCCGACTCTTATGATCTAATCCTATATGATAAAAGGGGAATATGCAAATCAACCGAACGGGAGAACGACCGGTCGCTATGACATGCACTAACCACCAGGGGGCAGATGCTCAACGCAGGAGCTGCCCCCTGGTGGTCAGTGCGCTCCCATGGGGGAACGCTGCTCAGCCAGAAGCCAGGCTCATGGCTGGCGAGCGCCTGGTGAGTACAGCAGCGGTGGCGGGAGCCTTTCCCGCCTTCTCGGCGGCGCTAAGGATGTCTGACTGTGGCTTAGGCTGTCAGTCGGACATCCCCCGAGGGCTCCCAGACTGCTAAAGGGCGCAGGCCGGGCTGAGGAACCACCCTCCCACTCCAGTGCACGAATGTCGTGCACCAGGCCTCTAGTTTTACCATAATTATCTCTATATAAGGCCCTGCCACCAAATACAGTCACATGGCGGATTAAGGCTTCCACATGTGAATTTTGGGAGGGACACAGTTCAGTCCGTAACAGAAAGGTCATCTAGGGCTTGACAGGCATCAAGATCGATTTGTAGAAAAAACTGGGCTCGGGAGTAAGTTCATGGAAAGTATGCAGTTGGCCCTACGGAGAAGCCGGCAGCAGGAGAAATGACTGCTGAGCGAGAATATTCTCGGAACTCGGAACCGAGGGGCGCCCAGAGCACAGCTGCTCAGACGGAGCTGCGGCCCCAGAGGCTTCACGGCCCAGGGACCTCCTCGTGCAGCAGAAGCCCCGAACCCGCAACAACACTGCACACAGGTGCATTCGGGGTGGGGGTGGGCCCGAGGCTCTGAGCTGCCTGGCCCGGGGCCTCCGCACCCAGGTCACGGCCGTGTAAGTAAGTGTGTTGAACATCTGCACGGTCCTGTCGGAGGCATCTCCTCATGGAGAAATCTGAGGGCACAGGGTGAAGAGGGACCCAGCCTGCCACGCAGTCCTCCCACTCGTGGCCTCTGCGCGCTCATGGCTGCCACAGCGGGTCAGCTGATCGAACGGAGGAGGGTTATTACCACAGCCTCTGCCTGGCCGGCCTCCAGGGCATCTTGGCCCCCGTCCATGCTGGAGCCCAACTCTGACCCGGTCACGCTCCGCTTACATGCCGTGGGTGGTGCCCGCTGACTATCAAACTGAGGCCCGATTCCCTGGGCTGGTATCCAAGGCCTTTACAGTCTAATCTGTCACCCGAGCCCCTCCTGTCGCTGTCCTTCAGCCTCAGTGGGTGTGAGCCCATCTTTGATCAAACCGAGGAGCTTCCCGCCGCCACGCGTGACGCCCACACGATTCTCTGTGTCTCAGACGTTCTCTTCCTACCTCTGTGCCTGCTGAAGTCATCGAGGTTTAATGGCCCGACGCCGTTTGTGGCTTCCCTCCACTTGTCTGATGTCACGGGTCTCGGGGCATCTGTACGCGGCTCACGGTGGTAGCTGTGTTGGTACTGAAGCTTCTCCCTCCTCCCTTTTGGACGAAAAAGGCCCTTGAGAATAGAGGTGGTGTTTTGCTTTATCCCATCAACCACTGAACAGTGTTTTGCATGCAAGTGTAAGGCGAACATGTGTGGCATTAACAGATGAAACCTGTTCATCGGTTGGTTGCCTCCCGACCCAGGTACGTGCCCTTGACTGGGAATGGGACGCAAGACCCTTCAGTGAGCAGTCCGAGGTTCTAACCACTGACCCACACCGGCCAGGGCGATCTTTGCCATTTTGTAGAGAGACGATTAAACTAGGCGTCAAGAGGGCTGGGCTCTGGTCCAGCTCCAGTCCTGGGTCTGACTAGTCCACATGCGGGGTCCTGAGTCAACTCTCAGCCCCCGTCCCCCACTGCGCCCCCCCATGACCCCCCGCAGCTCTGCAGAGGGGCCAGAGGCCTGAGCCCGGAGCGGCTCCTGGGGGCATCGAGACCCCACAAGTGAAACCAGACGGCAGAGGTCCAGCTGAGCTGGCCGAGGCTGAGAGGAAGTCCATTTCCCCTCGGTCCGTGCGCAGGGCCCCGCAGCGGGCTAGCTGGGGGGAGAGACGCCATCTCACTCAGTCCCGTGGGGGGCGGCTGCAGCGAGGCGCGCCTGCCCTGGGACCCTGCGTGTAAAACGGCTCTGTCCTGAGACAGTTGCCGTATGTGGAAACGCCCGATCCCAACATCACATTGTGAATGTTCATTAGCTCACGCAGCACAGGGGGCGGGCTAGGAATGAAGGGGTGTTCTTCCGTGATGCCTTGAGAAATACTTGAGAGCTCAAGGTCAGTGGGAACCTGAGGACAGAAACAGTTCCCAGTACAAAGGGGACCTGCGGGGAGAGCTGCAGGGTCTCGGGTTCCATTCCTGGGCAAGGGCATGTACCCGTGTGCGGGAGGCAACCCACACTGATGTCTCCCCTCTCTCTTCTCCCACAAAGCAATGGGAAAAATACCCTCAGGTGAGGATTAACAAAAAAAGGGCAAAGAAAACAAATGCTTTTAGGACTCCAGGAACCACTGCACAGCGAGGCTTTGGAGTTTTGATCAGCTTCCTCCACTGGTGCAGCTGAAGGTGCTAAGTATGTCTCCAACTTGGCGCGGGCACCAGCGTTAAGCCTTTAGTGGCTGAACTGGGGGAGGGCAGGTGTGGGCACAGGAGGAACGTGGGGCCCAGGCAGTCACCGTTTTCCAGCCGCACCAGCCCTGCTCTCAGGGTTGCTGTTGGTGGGAGTTGCCCAATTCGCTGAGCTTCAACCACCCATGTGAAAAGAAGCTTTGACCTCCAGCGCCCAAGGCTTCAGAGGCACAGGGCAGATCTGAGTGTCTAAGCCTTTAAACAAACAGATGGAAACAGCTTGAGGTTTCGCCCAGGAATAGTGACTCGTGTTTCCTTGTCTATCAGGCTTTCTCATCGCTATTGAGACATGAGAACACTTGACCTCTTCCCTCCTCCCCAAGCACAGGACTAGTTGTACTAGCAAGGCAGTGTCCCTGTCCCGCCCGGGAGAGATCAGTGGGTGTTTTTTTTTGGGGGGGGGGTGGTGGGGGGGCTTAGAAATAAGCATTTATAAGCTCCTCACAAACAGCTCTCGGTGAAACACGGCCTCCAAGGGCTTCACTTCGATGACGCGGCATGTTTGGGGTTTTGGAGGATTTGATGAGGTTTCTCTGTAATTACCTCCCAACGTCAGAGGGCTTTGCTTTTTCCCCTTCAAGGCTTCTCGGTGCTGTGACCTTGGGAGCCGACAGGGATGGAGAGTTAAGTTTGGATACAGATGAGGATTTGAGCTGAAAATGTCCCTGACGCTTGCAGCTAGCCACTCGGCAGGAAGGCTAGTAGAAGGTCAAAGTCGGAGGGGCCCACACAGCTGCTTGCATGTGGAACCCACTCTGGGATGCATTCCTCTCCCCTCACTCCCTGCTCCCCGCTTTCCGCCCAGAGCCGCATCTTCCTGGCGGTTGGTCCTGACTCTGCTTTCCAGGGTTCAGCCCTGACCAGTGCCCATGGCCGACCATGGCTCCCCTTCCCCTGACACTCAGTGCGAGCCTCCGCTCAGGCCTGGGCCCTGGGTAAGAGGTCGCTTAAAACATGGCCTGTTTGTTTATTGTTTCCTTGGCTCTTAGCCTTCATGCCACCGGCGGTGTGGCTGCCAGGCCCTGCCGTGACCACGTGAAAAGGCCCGGTCTCAGGCCGTGGGAGGCTGTCCGCCGGCTTGTACTGTACACAAAGGTCAGAGGTGGCTATCTCCGATCGGCACGGCGTGGCATCCAGGAGCCCGGAGCACTTCGCTGCCTCTTCTCCGTCCTTCACCCCCACGCACCGTCTGGTCCTCAGTTCCTGTCCCTCAGGAGGGCAGGGACCGCCAGCTTCCCCCTGGCAGGGAGCTGTGAGGAGGGCGCACGGGGCTTCCCTGCAGGCGGTGTAACCAGCAGGGTGCTGTCTGCTCTTGCGTGGGCAGCCTGGCCTCATTCTTACTCTCCGAGGAGCAAAGGCGCTTAAGCCAGGAGGGTTTGGGACGCTGCCAGGAGCCTTCCTCTTAACCACTGGAGCCAGAGCTGCAGCCGGTGGTCTCCACACGCGTCCTGTCCGCCTTGGCCCAGGACCTGGCTCCCGCTGGGGCCGTGGGAGGGAAGGATGGGTGGAAATGGAAGCTGCTTCAGGAGCGGGAATCTGACCTGGCCATGGGAATCCCTCTCTATTGGGCAACCCCGCTCTGCTCTGCCTAGAACGTTAGGGTTCCGGAAACTGACTTTCTACCTCATTTCCAGTGTCTCAGGCCAGCTCTGAGGCCGGCTGCTCTGCTTCTTAACTGAGTCTTCCTTGTCCTGTCCTGTCTCACCTAAGTCCAACGAATCCTTCAGGTCTTGGAAAAGTCTTCCTCAAGTAAGCCGTTCTTCACTCTCTCACCCACTCCCTACGCCCAAGGCCTTCTGTCCTATTCTCCCCTCTTACCTGTTTCTTTCCTAGCGGATCATTCGCCACGTGTCATTGTAAACATAGTTCTCCCCGACATGAGAGGCACCTGGGTCTGTCTTGTCTACAGATTTATCCTCAATGCCTAGAGCTCGCCAGGCACTTAAAATATTTGAATGAAAGGGGGCTTGTCTTTTCTGAAGCATTTTAGGTCACGGACCTAATTTTTTATGTCAGGGGACAAAGAAGAATTTGGTTTTGGAGCTATTGCAATGAAAGCATCTGTGTCTAGTACCCGCACAAACATATGCACCTGAAACTCAAGTAAAAAGGTTATCTTTGGGGAAATAGATTTGGAAATCATTAGTAAGTCCTGGAAGGAGGCCTCCTATCCCCCCAATGTTGCCACTCAAATGGTCTGGATGTGGTGTGATTAGAAGAGTAAAATTATAGGGGCTGGAGGACAGGGTTCTCACTCCAACTGGATTTTCTTTCCCACAGATTTACCCATTTATCTTTCACCACAGAAATGGCCTCCGCCTTCAGCCCCCGAGAGTGTAAGCTGTCCAAACAAGAAGGGCAGAGCTACGGCTTCTTCCTGCGGATCGAGAAGGACACCGACGGCCACCTGGTGCGGGTGGTGGAGGAGGGCAGCCCTGCCGCGCGGGCGGGGCTCCGGGATGGAGACAGAGTTCTCAGGATCAACGGCGTCTTTGTGGACAAGGAGGAACACAAACAGGTGTGTGTGGGGGGGGCATTTGTGGAAGCGCCTCCAGGACCTCTCCAGTCCCCAGTCTTCGCTGATTATTGTTTTGGGGTCAATAGGGATTTCCTGGCTGCCACTGGCAAGGCAGGACACCCTGATGGCTGTGCTTTCTGCCAGCGAATCAAGTCTCCCCCTCTAAACCGAGAGCTGTACACATTATTCCTAGATTTCAACAACGTCCGGTCTGAAATGCATTGCATATTGCCTAGCACAGGAACTAATTTCATATTCATTATTTTGTTAAATCCTCATCACAACCCAAGAGGTACATATTACCATTTCACAGATGAGAAGTGGAGGCTCAGATAACTTGTGTTCATGCAGCGAACATATGGGAGTGCCTGACCTTACCCCAGCTCTGCCTGCCTCCGTGCTGTCTTCATAGACCCGGGAGGACCTGTTGTGCTCTAAGGTGGCATTTACCCCTAGAAAGGACTGGCCCTTTTATAAAAAATATTTTATTAATTTTAGAAAGGAAGGGAGAGGGAGAGATAGAAACATCAATGATGAGAGCGAATCATTGATTGGCTGCCTCCTGCACGCCCCCTACTAGGGTCAAGCCCACAACCCCGGGCATGTGCCCTTGACCAGAATCGAACCCGGGACCCTTCAGTCCGCAGGCCGATGCTCTACCCACTGAGCCAAACCAGCTAGGGCAGGACCGGTCCTTTTAAGAGTCCCCTGGGTAGGGGCGGCCACACTCTGGATTCCTAATCTGCACAGGGCTCTCAGGAAGGCTGAGGTGGAGATGGCTGGGCATTGTGTACTGACTATTTGGGTGTCAGGGATCCGCTATCAGAATCCCCAGGGCCAGGTAATGAGCCAGCAACGCCCCTCTGGTGGTTAACAGGTTATTGGTTAAAGTTGTCCTTTCTCCTAGGTGGTGGATCTGGTCCGAAAGAGTGGGAATTCAGTGACTTTTCTAGTTCTGGATGGGGATTCCTATGAGAAAGCCATGGAAGAAAAGGTAGACTTGAAAGAGTTGGGTCAGAGTCAGAAGGGGCCACGTCTGAATGATAAGAAACTGGCCCCTGTGATGAACGGAGGCACCCAGGTGTGGACCCAGCCACGGCTCTGCTACCTGGTGAAGGAGGGGAGCAGCTTCGGCTTTTCTCTGAAGACCGTCCAGGGTAAGCTTGAGGGTGGGGCACAAACAGCCGACTTTCCCGGAAAATGATGTTGGCGATGAATGACTTCTTTGCCTTAACTTTTCAGTTGCTATGGATACCCAACAGCAGCTACACTCTCTCCCTCCTCTCCAGCCCTCCCTGGCTTTGCACAATTGTGCAATGAGGAATCAAGACATTGGACAGCAGCAGGGTTTGGGGGTGGCACTGGGTGCTCCTGACGCCCAGAGTTTGTTAGGCTGAGCCTTTGAGGCCAGAGGGTTAGAGCATTGATGCTTCTTTGGTATTCTTTTCTAGCTTCCTCAGGGTGAGGGTGGAGGGAAAATTGGGAAATAAGCAAGAAAAAGGAGGTTCTTCATAATAGCTACTTAAAAAAATGTTTGTTATTGATTTCAGAGAGGAAGGGAGCGAGAGAGATAGAAACATCAAGGATGAGAGAGAATCATTGATTGGCTGCCTCCTGCATGCCCCCAACTGGGGATCAAGCCCACAATGAGGGCATGTGCCCTGATCAGGTATTGAACTTCGACCTCCTGGTTCATGGGTTCATGCTCAACCACTGAGCCACACCGGCTTGGTCATAATAGCTACTTTTGAGTAAGAATACCTCTTTTCATCTCTTGGAGTACCCAGGTTGTCACTCATTTATTCGAGAAATTCTTGTTGAGGATACTGCAAAAACCCCCACCCTCCTATGACATTTAAGTAGTACCCCCAGCTGTGGCCCAGCCTCAGTGAGGTGTGCCCTTGACCCCTAGCTGAGAGGTACATAGTGATCTGAAAACCTCCAACCATCAGGAAGTCCTAGAAGTTCTGTTTCTGGAGTCTCAGAGGTGCAGGCTGACCTGTGTCCAGTTGACAGTGGTTTTATTAACCTGGTTTCTGTGGGATCAAGGCTGGAACCTTGTGGTTCCTCCTCTAATGCTGCTCCTCCCATGTTCTGGTCCTGGAGAGGCGCTGGTTGTGCATAACTTGGTAAGTGAAAAAGGGCAAATCCTAGAAAACCTGTAGCGAGAGATACAAACCAGAGAGAAGAGGCATTTCTCAAGCTTGCCTGTTACTGGGCAGCCTGGCATTTCTCGGGAGTCCGTGGTCAATAAAATGGTAAAAAACAGGTTCTATTCATTTGGCCCTTGGACCAGTGGGCATGGCGAATGGTTTAGATTAGCTTCACAAAGAACATGTTTTCTTCATGACGAAGATCTAAGGAGGAACAGGAGAATTGTGTTTAGGAAGGCAGAGTTTAAGTTAGTTACTGTTATTCCTTGCAAATAATGTATTTAGTCATTATAAAGCAACTCTTTACCTCGACTGAATATCAATATCTTGAGAAAATTGACAGAATTACTTTGACATCACACCACCTGCGAATCTGATGGCAGGCATGTATGCGCCCCTCCCTCCCGCGCCTCTGTCCCCTTCCGCCTGCGTCTGTGACATTCACGGTCTGGGATGGGTGATGACAGTGCTGATTGAAGAGGACGGAATGGAGTGGGTGTCTTCCAATTCCACAAATGCAAAGAGAGGAGGGGGTACGAGTCAGTGAGGCAGCACGGGTGGGGTTTGGTTCTTTCTGGTTCAAGAGGCAAGTGCCACCTGAGATTCCTTTTGTATTTAGTTGGGCTCAGAAATTCTGTTCAAATCAACAGAGACCAATTGAGTCATGGCTGTGGCAAGCTTTGCTAGGAGCTGTAGTTATAAAGCTAAATAGGAAGCTGAAGGCTATTTGAGTTAGCTCTAAAATGGGACCTTCTAATATTACATTTTTGGGAGAAAACCCGTTAACTGTTGTACTTCCTGTAACATCAGTCCTCCCCTACTCTCCTTCAGGTACAAAGGGGGTGTACATGACTGACATAACGCCGCAAGGTGTGGCTATGAAAGCGGGGGTCCTGGCTGACGATCACCTGATCGAAGTGAACGGAGAGAATGTGGAAGATGCCACTCATGAGGAAGTGGTTGAAAAGGTACTTTTCTTGCCTTCTCTTTCACTCGCTCTCATTGGAGGTGACAGGGAGCAGGAGTGGCAGCTTATCACGGGAGAAACGTAACGATGGGAAGCTGTCCTTTTGTGTGAAGAGCAAACAGACTCGCTGGTGGCTTAAGCAGAGTTTAGGATCTGAGAATAAGGCCTTTGAGAGATTCATGTTATTTTTGAAGATAAGTGATTTAACTTTAACTTTTAAATCTTATTGTACCTGATTGGGAGCACCCTCTGAATTGATAGTAAATTTAATGTTGACCCCATGTTACTAAACTTCTTTAATACAAGCTGCAAGACAGCCACTGTGGCGAGGAACATAGAGCTACAGCTGGGGAGTTGTGGAAGGCAGCTCCCCCAAATCCTAGGCCCCAGCACAGTCCTATGACCCCTGGAAAACAGTCCGGGGTCTTCCTTTAAGATCCTCTGGAACCTTCTCCTGGTAGAATAATCCTTCACAATCGAACTTTGCCTTTTTTTCTTTTCCAAACTCCTTTTGCGGCTTTCACCTACGTACCTCTCTGGGTTTTCTGAATTCCAGCTCTTCCTGGGGTTCAGTTAGCTTCTGTGTAGGGAGCTCATCCTTAACAAAGGCAAAAACAACAGCTGTGGGCGTGGAGGTGGATAAACACCAGCGAGGTGGCGAGTTAACAGCTGGAACTTACGTTTCACACCCTACGTTTTCTGTTGAACCTCGAGACCGTGTACAGAGACTTGCCTGTTTCCCAGCGAGGTTTCTGGAGTTGAGGTTGGTCCTCACCTGTGTGTGTCGTTGCAGGTGAGGAAGTCAGGAAGCCGTGTCACGTTCCTGCTGGTGGACAAGGAAACGGAGCAGCACCATAGAGAGCAGAATATCACGTTCAAGAGAGAAGCGGCCAGCTTGAAATTACTGCCCCGCCAGCCCCGGGTTGTTGAGATGAAGAAGGGCAGCAATGGCTATGGTTTCTACCTGAGGGCAGGCCCGGAGCAGAGAGGTGAGGCAGGAGGAGAGCAGGTACTTGGCAGAGTAATCACCCAGCTCTTCATCCCAGTCTGACCCAGAGCGCCATTAGGCCTGCACCCCAGCACGGAGCGGGGAGTGAGGAGCTGGAAAGCACAGCTAGGTCAGTTTCTTTCTTTTTAAAGAAAATTTATTGATTTCAGAGAGGAAGGAAGAGGGAGAGAGAGAAACATCAATGATGAGAGAGAATGATTGATCGGCTGCCCTCCTGCACACCCCCTCCTGGGGATCGAGTCCGCAACCTGGGCATGTGCCCTTGCCCAGAATCGAACCCGGGACCCTTCAGTCTGCAGGCTGACGCTCTATCCACTGACCAAAACGAGCCAGGGCGCTGGGTCAGTTTCCATGTCACCTGGGAGCCTGATCCTGGGCACCCCCGCAGGTTTCCATAGCAGGAGGATAAGGCAGAATTTTGGATCTGAGCAGTAGTGTGCTGCTAAATTGGCTCTGGGGTGGGGGCAGGCCCAAATTTATGGCATTTGTTGATGTGTGTGGTATAAATACCCCCACCGTGTCCAATTTCAAGCTACCAACATGGCACACAATGCAAAGTTGAGAAGTGTTGTGCACAGCTGGTGCTCATGAGCTGGTGAGGCAGCTGCAGCACACCGCCAGGTCTGAGGCACGGGTGTGGGTTGGGATCTCAGACTCAAACAGAAGCAGGAATCTTTCTGATTCCTTGTAACTCAACAAGTTAAGTACAAAGGTCCTCCTAGGGAAGGTGAATACATCAAAGAATGTAGGTTCAGGCCATGTAAACTGTCATACTCCTGGAGGTTTACTATTTTTATTTTATACTAGAGGCCCAGTGCACGAATTTGTGCACGAGTGGGGTCCGGCTGGCCCACAGACTCCCGGTCGAGGGGACAATTTGCATATTAGCCTTTTATTGTATAGGTTGTTTACATGAATTCATCAAATATTAATTTGGTTGATATTATATAAAAACATCCTCAGGGCCTTTGAGAATATCAAGTGAATCAGATGAATTCTTCAATCAAGGAGCCTCCTAGTTAGATGAGGTAACACATATGTCCATTACTGAAGGAATTCAAGGTTGGAGCAAGCTTTTCTCACTAGAAAGGTACTGGGAGGCCTCATAATACAGGAGCCACTTGAGCTTGGGCTTTGTAGTGTGAATAGAATTTGGACAAGAAAGGCTGTCACAGAAAGATAGGAATTGTGTGAACAAAGCAAGGAAACACAGGCACAGTGTGATTGACATCCAGTGTGAAGCACAGTGTGATTGACATCCAGTGTGAAGCACAGTGTGATTGACATCCAGTGTGAAGCACAGTGTGATTGACATCCAGTGTGAAGCACAGTGTGATTGACATCCAGTGTGAAGCACAGGGAACCAAGTTAGGAAGGTGGGTTGGAGAGGGACAATGAAGGATCTTTAATGCCCGGTGGAGGAGTTTGGACTTGATCCGATAGTCTGAGGAATTAAATGTTTTTTTGAGCAGTGCCAGAGAGAAGAAGAAAATTAAGCCTACCGTATCTTGGGGGCTTAATTATTTCTAATAATTCTGCAAGAATTGCTGAAGTTGAGGGCTTGGAGAAGATGCAGGAATCATATAAGGTTAAACTGGGATCAAATTCAGGTCTGTTTAGTTCCAAAGCCAGTGCTCAGGCTGTTGCACTGGGGAGTGACCTGGGCAGACACTGCATCCAGATGAACGTGAAGGAGAAGGCAAAGATTAGGGACAGGGAGAGCAGCTGGTCAGGCGCAGTAGAAGTTTAGGTAGAATTCAGGACAGGAACTAATTAATACAAACTGCATGTAGGGGAAGTGGGACTAAAGAAAAGTGTAGGATATTAAAGTGGCATCGAAGGACTTAGCAGTTGACCAGATACTGGGAGTGGGTGCTGAGGAAGAATCAGTTGTCAAGTGTCTGACGGGACAACGGTGCTCCCACCGACAGGTGACCAAGAGGAGGGGCCTGGGGAATAGATTACGTTGGGAGGGATCTGCGGGATATCCGGTTGGAGATGGCTAACAGCCAGCTGGAAAAGTGAAACGAAAACTTGTTAAAACTGTGTGAGGGCCAAAAACGTGGGAGCGATATGGAGGCATCTGGCGAAGATAGTTCAGGTTAGGAAAAGGCTACAGACACACCCTTAGCGTGCACACACAGGCACAGTCCCTCTGGGTTTCCTAGGGTTTGATTTCTTTGGTTTGTTCTTCACTCTTCCCTCCCCCTTTTTATGGCTTATCGTTTACCTAAGACATATGGATACAAGTATGCCCACCGACTTTCTGGGAACTTGCTGACCCTTAATGCTTAGCATGCTCCTTTGACAGAGTGAGTTTGAGACACTTTTAGTAAAACACGATTCTTTAAGACCCTTTCGTGCTTGATAGGCTGGGTTTGTTCCTGGAGTGAGACCTGAGCAGGGGATGAGACTGCACAGGGGGCTTACAGGCTTCCTCGAGGCCAGTGGGAGGGACAGTAGTTGTACTCAGCAGGCCTACTCTATTTTATTAGGGCCTTGTGCTCTGGCAGGAAATCCTAGTTTTTTAGGAGTCTTTCTGATAATTTATTGTTTTGGGGATGGTTAGGTCAATTCATCAAAGACATAGATTCTGGAAGTCCAGCAGAGGCGGCTGGCTTGAAGGCCAATGACCTGGTCATTGCTGTCAACGGCGAGTCTGTGGAATCCCTCAGTCATGACAGTGTGGTGGAAATGATCAGGAAGAGTGGAGATCAGACGTCACTGTTGGTAGTAGACAAAGAGACGGACAGCATGTATAGACTGGTAAGTAATACAAGGTCATATATTCCTGCATTAAGGTGGGGTCCACTCACTAATGCCCTCAAACGTTGGCTAAGTTACCTTATTTTTAGCCAATGCTGTTTGGCCCATGAATAGCTTGTTTCTATCACCATGGCTACTCCATTCGTGAGCCCATTGTGTCAGCGTTGGTCTTCATTGTCAGCTGATGAGAGAGTCTGGCTGATCTCAACTGGCTGGGTCATCGTCTCTATTTGGTTAAGTTACCACTTTGATCTTCAGCCTGGAAAGTGTATAACGACCATCATTAAGGCTGCTTTGAAGCTCAACGTGGCAGTGATATGAGAATGCCATGTGATTGGTAATTAAGTTTTAAGTCCTTAGACTCAAGATTTTGAAAGAATTTGCATATAATTGCAGAATTACTTTTGGTGGTCTGAAAAAAGCTATGAACAGTAGCCTGGAAATAGGCAGATGTAGCCCTAACTCTCCTAAGGAGGGAGCAATTGGGTTTTAAGCTATAGACCAGAAAGTTCCAGCCACCCCATGTAAAAGCCTAGACAGGGCTATTGAACAGCTTGTAATAATGTGAAAGGCTATTATATACAAGCAGCAGACTTATTTTTGAGGTGTTCTATGGGATGTAGCTTGATCAGATAGGGAAGTGGTCGGGAGCTAGCTTTTGGCTTAGAAGCTGCTGGGAACAGGATAAGCCATTTCTGCAGTGGCTCCCACTTGGTAGAAAAGGTCAAGCCAGAAGGTCACTGCCCTTGCTGTGGTAGAAGATTCTAGCATTGAGTCCTTTCCAACTTCTAATCTTATGACAGAATCAGTTAACTATCATTTTAATGTTTTGGTTAAAAAAGAGAGAACTGTGATCTATAAAGATGACTGTCCCCCTCTTCTTCCTCCCTCTTCTCCCCAAAGTAAGTTGCGTGGGCTGGCTGTTTGAGATACATCAGTGAATAAAGCAAACACCTAAGTCAGTTCCTGTAACATGCGAGACACCCCAATATTTGAATGAGAATAAATACAAACTCACTGTTTTATGTTATTGTACTTTGCCTAGGATTAGCTGCTACTGTCAGATAGTTGGTTTGCTTGTTTGGGTGGTGATGTCAAAGGCATTTTTGCATGTAAGGAGTGACTGATCATTTTCCACATTTTAAAGAGGGAGAGAAATGTAGAAAATTTGCAAGTGTATCACTGGAAGGACCGGAGTTAGCTGAACTGGGTAACTGAAAGGTTCTCAACGAGGTGCTACTCTCGTTTGGAAAGGAAGCCGCGGCCTTGTGGTTAGTGAGACAGATGGTAACCAGAGCCTCCAGATCTAATTTTAGCCAGGCTGCCGAACAGGGCGATTTAGGGGAGAGCACATTGTACCCACTTTCAATTGCTTCATTTTCCGCTCATCGCCTCACAAATGTCTTGGCACCTGTGGGCAGCAATTTAACTACTGATCTAGGATCTCAGCATACCCAAATCTAGCCTTTTAATTCTCTCAACTAAAACCCAGTCAGCTAAGCTCTTTTTCTTTTTTTAAATATATTTTTATTGATTTCAGAGAGGAAGGAAGAGATAGAAACATCAGTGATGAGAATCATTGATTGGCTGTCTCCTGCATGCCCTCACCCTCCACCCCCACGACTGGGGATCGAGCTTGTAACTTGAACATGTGCCCTGACCAGGAATTGCACTGTGACCTCCTGGTGCATAGGTCGACACTCAATCACTGAGCCACAACGGTTGGGCTAAGCCTATATATATATATATATATATATATATATATATATATATATATAAAATCAGTCATATGTTCCCTGTTTAATGCCTCTTCTATATTCAAGGCCATCACTGCCTTCTCTGCAGGGATGTTGTGGGAGCTGAAATGGACTAGGAATATATAAAGATAGTGAGAAGCTTGGCAAAACAGAAGTGTCGCCCTGGCCGGTTTGGCTCACTGGATAGAGCGTCGGCCTGGGGACTGAAGGGTCCCAGGTTCGATTCCGGTCAAGGGCATGTACCTTGGTTGTGGGCACATCCCAGTAGGAGGTGTGCAGGAGGCAGCTGATCGATGTTTCTCTCTCATCGATGTTTCTGACTCTCTATCCCTCCCCCTTCCTCTCTGTAAAAAATCAATAAAAAATATTAAAAAAAAAACAAAACAGAAGTGTCAGCTACTAGTTACAACAATAGCTAGTAAAATAGAGTACAATAGATCACAGTGCTGGAGAGGTAGTGGGGGAGAAACCATGTGACCATATGATTGCTGCCTCTGCCAATTCACTATTGTCCGCACTTGGATGTGATAGTGTCTTGTATCACTCTAAGTGTTTCAGGAGCTTGAAGTTCTTACTGAAGAGGAAGGCCAGATGGACCTAACCTGCATGAGCTGGAGGGCAAGTCGCTAATCCTCGACGGTTCAGTGCTTTGCTTACTATCACCAAGTCAGAAGAAACCAGCAGTTCCGTTAGGCGTATTTTTGGATCCTTGTACATCATTTTATTTTACGGATATGTGCATTTGTTTACATGTTTATACATGTTACTCCACAACCAAGCTCAATCTTCCTTTATCCCTTTCCTGGTTGCGGTAACGAGAAATTTTACAGCCCACAATCGTGTGTGTGGAAGAGTGGAACATGTATGGCACCTTATAAACTAAATCAGCACATTTAATAGTGTAATTATTCATATTTACAGTTTATGTTTTTCCCCCTTTATTTTCCAAAGGCTCATTTTTCTCCATTTCTCTACTATCAAAGTCAACAACTGCCTAACGGTTCTGTCAAGGAGGCTCCGGTTCCTGCGCCTGCGCCTCTGGCCAGCTCAAGTCCAGATCATAAGCCTAAACTGTGCAGGCTGGTGAAAGGTGACAATGGCTATGGCTTCCACTTAAATGCAATTCGGGGTCAGCCAGGCCCATTTGTCAAAGAGGTATGGTGACCTGGTTCCCGCAGCCCAGTGACCACAGCCACAACCAGGAGGGCGGGTTTCTCCCACTCACTGATGGCTTAGTAAACAGGGTACACTGAAGGCCTACGTTGAGTGTCTCGCTTAGGTTCAAATAACTGCTGTCATGGTCCCGGACCCTTTTAAGATAGCTTAGTACATCCTAAGCTCACATCCTTTATTTCTTAAACATCTGCTACACTCAGTTGTCTGTAGACGCTTTCAGATCAAGTAGAGCTGGCATGACTGTAGGTGACCGTCACCGTCAGCACTGACTGGGGGTGATGCTTGTTTCTGTGCATGCGGCATAATGCCTCTGCGCGGTAGGGACTGAGGGAGAGGACGGTCCCTAGAGCTCTCACGTTGGGCATGCAGAAGGGACCTATGATGTCTGATGCCTTTAACCCAGAAGACATACAACACGATAGTCAACCACTGTACCACCACCCGAGAATGGAAGCTGTGGCTTGCATAAGCAGAAAGCATTAGAGCACTGTCCTTAACTTCTGTACCTCAAGGAGAAGTAACACAGTGAGGAATCAATTCTCAAACACCTCATCTCCTCTGAAGGGAGCTAGTCTAACGTTCCCGTATCTGTGTCTGGACGTGAAAACTCCGACCCTCTGTTCGCAGGTGCAGGAGGGCAGCCCTGCCCAGCTGGCGGGGCTAGAGGATGAGGACGTCATCGTTGAGGTGAACGGGGTGAATGTGCTGGACGAACTCTATGAGAAGGTGGTGGACAGAATCCAGAGCAGTGGGAAGAATGTCACGCTCTTAGTCTGTGGAAAGAAGGCCTACGATTATTTCCAGGCTAAGAAAATCCCTATTGTTTCCTCCATGGCTGACCCACTGGATGTACCACTTGATTCCAAAGAAGAAACATGGGTGGAGTCAGAGCTCGACTCACACGTGGCAAAAGAACGAGTGAGTGGTGACACTTTTCTTTTCTTAAAAAAAAAAAAAATTTTTATTGATTTCAGAGAGGAAGGGAGAGGGAGAGAGAAACATCAATAGAGAGAATCATTGATCAACTGCCTCCTGCAGGCCCCCTGGGGACCAAGCCCGCAATCCGGGCATGTGCCCCAGCTGGAAATCGAGCTGTGACCTCCTGGTTCATAGGTTGATGCTCAACCACTGAGCCACCCCGCTGGGTAACACATGTCTATGGATTTACTCTCTCTGTGCCTTGGTTTCCTCCCCTATAAAACAAGGACACTTTGTAGGACTGTTACCAGGATTATATCGACTAAGACTATTGAAGTGGTTCGGATAGTGCCCTGTGCACACTACGCATAAAAGGAATGGTGGTGGTTAGACAGTGCCGTTTTTAAAATAACTGGTAGGTATTCAAGTTTTATTACTAGGGAAGAGCAAACATCATGCTGTCTGTATTTAGATTAGATAAATCCCATAGTAAATCTCAGTTTTTGTTGTCCATTTTCTTTTCATAGATGAACTTGAGGTCCAAGAGTGAACTGACCTATCCAAGTTCATAAAGGAAACATTTGGCAAAGCCAAGACTCTTAAAGTTTAATATTATTTTTCTTTCATTACCATAATGTAATTACTCTGATTGGTAATATAAAAATACTAATTTTTAAGGAACACCCCGTCGTAGTCTGGTTAGGCTGCTGTAACAAAATACCACACACTGGGCGGCTTTGTAAACAAAACATTTATTTCTCACAATTCTGGAGGCTGGAGGCCAAGCTCAAGGTGCCGGCAGACGGTGTCCGGGAAGGCCTCTCCCAGGTTGCAGACCCGAACTTCTTGTTCTGCCCCTTCAGGGTGGAAGGAGCTGGGGAGCGCTGGGGCCCTCTTTTCTAAGGGCACCAATCCCAGCTCTGCCCTCCTGACTCAATCACACCCAAAGGCCCTACGCTCCTGATTGTATCACCTTGGGGATAAGGGTTTCACCATATGAATTTGGGGGAGATACAAATATTCAGACCAAGGCACACAGAATAGCCACTGACCATATTGTAGACTTCTTAACAGAGAAAGTATTCTCGTTGTCTTTTAAGAATTCTGTAATATCTCGGCAGGCGGTCAGTTATAGAAAGGAAATTGGTTAGTTTCAGACAGCAGGCTGCAAGCAAAGCCAGGTGTAGCAGTCAGGTCACCTGGCTTCTAGTGATGACCCCAGCCCCTGGCTTCCGTCCCCGCTCCAGCACTCAGACTCTGCGCCTTCTTTCGCACAGGCCCACAGCACAGCCTCTCAGTCTTCTTCCAATTCTGAGGATACAAGGATGTGATGAGAACAATGGCTGTGGCTGAGCTGTTTCTGGGTATTTAATGGGAGCCCTTTCCAAGGAATGAGCGGCCACCATCTGCTGTCTCCGGTGAAGAACCCTCTGGAAACCGGTCCATCACGTGCAATTGTTTTCTGTCACTTGTCTCAGGGGTGGCTATTGCAGATGGCTTATTTACAGTCAACTTAGGAGAAGCTAAGGCGGGACCAGGTTCTTCTCATGTGATCTCTTTCAAGCTGCAACTTAACTATATTTCTCTGTAGGATGATATCCCTTACTTCTATGGGCTCCTTGAAACCAAAGATGATTCATAAATCTGTAAATGTGAAGCTGCTAATTAAAGGACTTGAGCTTCCTATTAAAATTATGCTTTTTAAAGAATGTGTGGTTACTAAAATAAATGCCATTAAAAATGTCTTTTGATTTGCTTGAACCTTCCCTGTTAGCTGATCTAACCTGAATTGTGTTTTTGGTAAGCATTTTATGCTTTAATTTTTGTTTTGCCTCTAGGAACCAAAAACAAAATAAAATTCAGAATAAGACCTTAGTAATAAATAGAGACTTCCTGGTAGTAAAATTAAGGATTTTCTTAAATGGCATTTCTGAGTGTTCTACAAATTTTCCAACATCTTCCTTTTACAGATGAAGAAATTGAGTCGTAGGAGAAAAAAGCGACTCATTCCAGTTGGCAGTTACTCATTGTCTTACCCACAGTATGAGGGCAGATGGGAAGAAAATAGGAGCCATCATTACTTAACTGAAAGTAGAGTAACTCACTCTTACCTGGTACGAAGTGAAAGGAAATCAGGAAAAATGGCACCCTTGACCTCTCTCTTGGTAGCATCTATTTCCATTGCACCCCATCCTAGCCCCAGGGAAGAAGAGACAGCTCTTGGTTATTTTAATGGGGTAAGGATTCGGGGAGGAGGGTGGGAAGCTAACTCATGTGAGATCATATAAGCAAACACGGAGCTGTCCTTGAAATAAAGCTAAGGCCAGACTTACAATCTCAGATTTTAATGACAGTCAGTCTCAGGGAAGCCAAAACCTTCTCCATGTGAACCTCGACTTCAACAGAAACCCCACACGCTTGGCCCAGCTCCCGCAGACTCCGCTTACCCCGGGTCCCAGTGTACTTCTCCCCGTCGCTTTGTGGCTCTTTCCCACGCCCCCTCCCAATGCTGCACCAGCCTCAAACGCACAGGAACCTCTCGGCTGAGCATCAGCTTCAGGTACCTGGCTCTCGTGCTCCAGCCAGTGCGACTCACGATCACTGTATCGTCGGAGAGGAAGGCATAAGCTGCAGGTGGAATATGCTACCACAGCATCTTGTTAAAAAATATTAGGCCTGGTCCCCTCCATTTTCCCTCGTTATATCTAAATGCTGACACCACTGGCCTGTTGGCAGTCTGCACAGCCGTGAGTTCAAGGTGTCATATGCTTCTCTGGGGCCTGCTTGTGAGCCAGGTAGAGGAACAGGATGCTGGAGAGAGCGCTGACCAGGAAGATCACGTCGAACCAGCGGTGGTAGAAGTTGAACTGCAGCTCCCCGAGGACTTCGGTGATGATGGTGCGGTACTCCAGGGGCATGCTCATTCGGATCAGCAGCACCGAGGAGACGAAGTACATGCCCTGGAAGTCAAACATGCCAATCCACACGTCACTTTGCATGTAGTGAGGGACGGGTCAAAGGGCGTGGTTGAATATTTAAAAGTATGACACTTCTGGTACTTTACAGGTGCGAAGATGAAGCTAGATTTTACCACTCACCATTATCTGTGCTAACAGCAGGACGATGACGTTGGAGGACTTGCTGCTAGAGATGGCGTAGAAGAACTGTCAGGAAAGGGAAGAGGTGAGGATGCAGCCCGGCTCTGTCCTGTGTCCAGAACGTTAAGGAGCGTGGCTGACAGTTAATCAAAGGTCTCACTCCCATGCCTTAATCCTGCGCAGAACAATTTGTAGGACTAAGGCTATAAAGAAGAGACTTAAGAGTGAAAAGGATTTAGTTGGTGGTTTTAAGTACGACATTGAAACACAAAAGGATTACAATGGCTGACTTTTAAGAGGCTCTGTGATCATCTGACTTGAACATCACTCGAAACCATTCAACAGGTTATCCCAGGCCCTTGTCATTGTTCCTGGGCTCAGAGCTCTTTACGCCTGGAGACCCTCTCTCTTCCCCTTCCTCAGCCTCTTCTCTCCTTTCACTCCAACAGCTGGGTCTGAAGTCCCTACCTCTTACCAGAGGATTTACCTTCCAGAAAGCCTTCCGATGCTGATCAGAAAACAGCTGAGCATTCTGCTTCTCCTACCTCCACATCTTCCTTACAGGTGACTCTCACAGCTATTCTAACCTCAAACACCCATCTCACTCATTCCTTCCAAGTATCTGCTGAACACCTACCATGTGCCAGGAGCTGTTCTAGATGCTGCTGACGTATCAGTCAACAAAACAGACTGTGGTCTCATTCTATGACCTTTGGTAAAAGTAGTTACCTGATTATATAAGTTCATCATCATCAATTCATGTATCAGTTTAACGTCTTAAAAATTCTGTTGTATGTCTTTTATTATTTATTTTAATACGTCTTTATTGATTTTTTTTTTTAGAGAGAAAGAGAGAGTGTGAGCGAGCGAGAGAAAAACAATGGTTGGTTGCCTCCCCCACGCACCCTTACCAGTGATCGAGCCTAAAACCTGGGCATGTGCCCTGACGGAATCGAACCAGTGACTTTCGGTGCACAGGACAACACTCCAACCAACTGAACCACGTGGGCCAGGGCTGTTGTCTTTTAAATATTTGTGACTGTTGTTTAAGATTTCAGAAGACAGAAATCTTAAATAGGTAAAATGATCTCACGGTGCACATGTCATTAAGGAATAATTACTTTGACTCTGTGATAGAACATACCTTGGTAAGAGTGATCAGCAGTCCTCTGATGGATGTGACAATGATTATTCCAACCAGAATGAAGGAAATGTGCTGGGACCAGAACTTCACCTGCCACCAAAATAGAAAGAATAAATCTGTTAAACCTCTGTTTAGAGATGTGAAGATTAAAAAGATGCATTCTGGCGCTGGCTGGTGTTGCTATGTGGTTAGAGCACTGACCCATGCACCAAAGGGGCACAGATTCAATTCCTGGTCAAGGGCACATACCTGGGTAGCAGGTTCAATCCTCAGCCCAGATAGGGGCACGTGTAGCAGGCAACCAATCCACACCGATGCTTCTCTCTCTCTCTCTCTCTCTCTCTCTCTCTCTCTCTCTCTCTCTCTCTCTCTCTCTCTCTTTTTCACTCCCCGTCCCCTGCCCTCCCTTCCATTCTCTCTAAAAAAAAAAAAAAAAAAAAAATCAATGGGAAGAATATTCTCTGGTGAGCATTAACAAAAACAAACAGAAAGAGGATGCCCTGATTGCTATGTGACTGTGAGAGGGAACGGCACGGGCCCTATCGGGTTAAAAAGAAGCAGGGAGGAGAGCAAGTGGCAGGGAAACACCTCCAGGGGGAGGAAGACCGCAGTGGCTCTTCGTTAGCAGACGGGATCAAGACGTAAGGACAAGTGCAGTGAAGTGATGAAAACAACACGAATAAATCAGAAGAAAACACACGCCTAACGTACAGCTTCAGTGTGATAGTGAGCAGCACAGACTAAAAGGAAACGAAACAGCAGATTGATGACGTGTATGATCTGTGAATGACAGTTCTCTGATCACCCAAAACGTTAAGGAACTTTTCTTTCCTAATAAAAGAATTAGACATTCTCGGCTATGGTCTAGGACCGTGGTCGGCAAACGGCTCGAGAGCCACATACGGCTCTTTGGCCCCTTGAGTGTGGCTCTTCCACAAAATACCACAGCCTGAGCAAGTCTATTTTGAAGAAGTGGCGTTAGAAGAAGTTTAAGTTTAAAAAATTTGGCTCTCAAAAGAAATTTCAGTCGTTGTACTGCTGATATTTGGCTCTGTTGACTAAGGAGTTTGCCGACCACTGGTCTAGGAAGTAGTCAACCTTCCTCTGAATCACATGACACCTTTTTCTCCTCTTGGACTGTTTCCTAGTGACAGGCAGCTTCGGGCCCTGTGCGTGATTCCGGGGGGCTGCTCTCACTACCACCTACCAGGTGTCGTTCGGAATTGTGAAGTGTGAGTGTAAGGGGAACTACAGGTGGAGTGCAGATACACACCAGCAACTGAACAGCCTCGAGAAGACTGATAAGAGCATTTCTGAAAACTCAGCCCAGTCAGAAATTTAAGAGAGAACACATCTGCCACACCAGTGAAGCACACTTCACAGCGTAATTCATGTAATTCTTGGAGGAAAGAGACCACGCTCCTTCAAAGGAAAAAGGATACACCACTGGTCTACCAAAATGTGTGTTTTGGCCCTGACTGGGTAGCTTAGTTGGTTAGAACATTATCACAATGAGCCAAGGTTGCGGGTTCAACCCCTGGTCAGGGCGCATACAAGAATCAACCAATGAATGCATAAGTAAGTGGACAACAAATCGATGCCCTCTCACCCTCCCTTCTTCACTCTCTAAAATCGATCAATCAATACAATTTTTTAAGTGTGCTCTAAGCTGTTCTTAAGGGCTAGAGCTCAATGTGCTCTGGTTCGTTTTTATATTAACCAGCCACCGGGGGTGTGTCCAGCTGAGATGGCCGCTGGGGGCAGCATGCCGCCTGTGGTGGGAATCACAGCACAGCTAAAGGGCCCTCAGGGGATAGGAACATAACACGGGTTTTATGATCAGCCAGAATTGTTGGCCATCTACACACCTGGAAAATATACTAGTTTACAAATAAAGATGTTACAGTTAAATTAGGACAAGAGGTACCCAGTGACGGTGGTATTCTAAAACAGGGAGAAGATGACAAAACATTGTGCACAGGTTACAGTTACCATCGGCAGCTCACAGTCCACCTTAATTAATTATCAAGGTAATTTTTTATAGCAGAAATCATCTAGTTCTAACACAGAATACCAATTAGTAGTTAATATTCCACCAGAGGAATCAAAGGCGAGCTGTGTGTTGGAAGATCTCACCGAGAGACGTATGTGAGCATGTGGTGGGGAGAGACTGGTGAGTCGTAGCTGGCTACAGAGGCGGAACTAGAAAAACCAGTAACCAGCATCCACGGCAGGAAGTCCCAGTCGTTACTATGTTTATGCCTTTTACAAATCTGGCATATGAATAAGTCAAAATATACGCAGGAGAATAGGAAGAACAATGACAGAACAAGTCCCCATAGTAAGGAGTTAGAATGTGAATTATAATTTATAGCAGATAAAAGAGAAAGAAACAACAAACCAGGATCTTGATACAACTCTTACGTCAAATTGGATCCCCAGATAATTCACAGTGATCTCAATGCCTCTTGTGACAGGATCAGTCTTCCCCACTCGGTCAAAAACGATATTAATGGTCGCCTGCAGAGACACACAACTTTACATTAGAGCATTTCAACAATCACCTACTATTTCAAAAAGGTGATCCAAAACAATGAATTAATCACCATAACATATCTTATTGCTGGATGTTCCTAAAAATGAAATTGGACTCTCAATCTAAATCAGATGTAAGAAATCTATTTTGGCTATCCACATAAAGACAAACCAAAGTCCCTATCTCCCTTTTCTGTAAAGAGAACAGGGGAATAGGCTATGGCACGTTCTCCTGAATTTGTCAGAGTAGGAGGTCGCACTGTGGGAGAGGAAGCCAGGGGAGGAGAATAAAGGAACTCCAGGGTCACTCCCCGTGGCGATTTCCTGAGTGCTCTAACAGCAATCACTAACCTAACAAAAAGAGAGCTACAGCTAACAAGGCAACAAAGCAGAGCAAACGGAGTTATGAAAAAAGCCAATTAATCCAAAAGAAGGCAGAAAAAAAGGGAAAAGGGAAGAAAACAGTTGAGACAAATAAAAAACATGTAGTATTATGGTTGTTTTAAAGCAAACCATATTAATAACCATATTACATGTAAATGGTCAAAACCAGGGGTTGGCAAATGCTGTAACTGTAGTATGAGAGTAGCCACAGATGATATGTAGACAAATAGGCTTGGCTGTGTTCTAATAAAACTTTATTTACAAAAGCAGGTGGTGGCTGGATTTCACCTGTGGGCTACAGATGGCTGACTGCTGGTCTAAACGTACCAATTAAATGGCAGAGATGGTCAGACTGGATAAAAAAGCAAGGCCCAACTAAAGGTTGCTTATAAGAAACCCACTTTAAATATAAAGTCCAAATAGGTTAAAAGGAAAAGAACTGAAAACTATATACTATGCCAACACTAATAAAAATAAAGCTGGAATGTCTATATTAATATCAGCAAAGTAGATTTCATAGCAAAAAATACTGCCAGAGAAGAAAGGGGTCCCTACATAATGATAAAAGGATCATTTCAGCACAGGGTTCATAATGACTCTAAAATGTGTATGTACCTAATAACAGAGCTTTAAAATACATGAAGCCAAAACTGATAGAACTATAAGAAAACAAACATTATTTTAAAATTGGCAAAAATTTGGATATATCATCAAAGAACATGAACAAATCAGCACATGACAAGTTGTTGAACATAATTAGGCGTTGGGAGTGTGAATTAAATACCATCTCATACCACAGAACAGCGGTCGCCCACGGTGAGGTCCCGAAGGTTGGCGACCGCGGTATTAGAATGCCCAAAGTTGGAAGGACTGACCCTCTGAGGCGCTGATGAGGATGTGGGGTAAATGGAACTCTCACACACTGAGGTGGGAATGTAATGGTTCAAGTTTGGCCATTTCTTCAAAAGCTAAACATACATCTGCCATATGACCCAGCTATTCCACACCTAAGTGTTCTCTCCCAAGGGAAAAGAGAGCATATGTCCATACACAGACTTGTACACACATGTTCACAGAGCTTTATCTGTAATATCCCCAAACTGGAAACAAACAGATCTCCACCAGCAGGAGGAGAGAAACAAATTGTGGTCGACCTAGACCTTGGAATCCGACTCAGCGATCACAAGGAATAAACTATCGATGCACACAGGAACGTGGATGGGACTTAAAATAATTATGCTGAGTCAAAGAGGCCAGGCAGAAAAAGTGTACATACTATAAGACTCCGTTTATAGGAAGTTCTAGAAATGGTAAGCCAGTGTACGATGACAGCAGGGCAGTGGCTGCCTGGGGACGGGGGTGGGGGCAGAGGCATCACGAAGGGTACAAGGAAACTCTGGGCAGTGGCAGTGGCACGGTCTCCATCTGGAGTGTGGGGATGGCTGCTGCACAGGCATGCACTTGTTAAAACGTACCAAACTGTACTTTAAACATGTGCATCTAGTCAATGTCAATTACATCTCAACAAAACTGTTAAAAAATATGCTCCCACTTGAGAGAGGGTGGGGGCTGAGTCCGAAAGGGGGAGGGCTAAGAAGGCCAAACGGGCGCTTACAAACAGCCACGAGGGTGTGGAGCACAGCACAGGGCATACAGCACGAACAGGGCAGTAACGACGCACGGTGCCCGGTGCGGACGGGACTTCCCGCGATTACTTCATGAACCACATAAACTATTACCCTTCACACCTGAAACTAACGTAAGACCGAATGTCAACTGTGATAGGAAGAAAACAGGATATGCTCCCTAAAGGCTGCGTCTCGGGAAAAAGCTTTCAGTAGCTTAGCTAATTGGACACTATCGTTACTTGTCCTTTCCCGCTGAAGAAATCAAGATTTTAAAATGTCATCTGAGTCCGTGGCTCAGTAGTTGAGTGTTGACCTATGAACCACGAGGCTATGGTTCAATTCCCGGTCAGGGCACAGGCCCGGGTTCCTGGCTCGATACCCAGTGTGGGGCGTGCAGGAGGCAGCAGATCAATGATTCTCTCTCATCATTGATGTTTCTCTCTTTTTTTCTCTTCCTCTCTCTCTCTCTCCCCCTTCTGTTCTAAAATCAATAAAAATAAATTTTAAAAAGTCATCTGAATAGGTACTGACACCAAACTATTTTAACATTAGATCCGTTAAATCCAGAATCTTCCTCTCATCGACACTGATCAAAATGAACACGCTCCTCTGTGCAAATACAGTGCCAGTGGAAGGTCACCAAACCAGAAACTCCCACCAGCCTCTTCTGTGACCGCACTGGGACCCACTAATACCTGCAGGTGAGCCACAGGTGAAGACGAGCAATCACAGAAAATGCCCGCACAGGGTGAACAGTAGGAGAGAGCCACACAAGAGTAAGAGCGGGAAACACACAGGCCGAATTTATCCGCAGAAGCACACTTCAGAACTTACTTTGGGCTAAGTGTTTAGGAATGCACAGATTATTAAAGGACAGGGGGTTTCTGCTCTGAGCTGCAGGTAGGAGTTGAATTACAGTCACATTCTCATGGGTAATATGGGAAGCAGAGTGGAAAGTAAGAAACGTTTTCATTTGCTTCATACACTTCATAATCTAAGACCTTACTGATTTCTGACACAAGAAAAATGCAACCTCCCTTTCCGGGGTGCCCTAAAAAGGAGAAGGAAAAGAGAGGCTCAGATATGGGAAGGATCGCCTTCTCTGTTGACTCAATTGGGTTTGAAAATTAGGTTGGAATTTAGTTCAATGCCTCCATCAAACCCACTTTCCTTTCTGCCATTACCAGGGAAAATTACCTGAACTCTGACAGGTGAAGATAATACACTTACCATGAAAATTTTCCAAACACAGTAAATAGAGAAAAAGTAACCCAGAAAATTAAAATATTTCCCCTTGAAAGTTTTGGAGTATTCTATTCTCTCCTGAGGGAAAACAAACACAAAACATGTGAGTCTCAGCAAAATGTAAGTTTATAAATAATAAAAATGCATTACTTGTTCAGGCTAACCAAAACCACACGTGGTAATAATAATACTAAAAAAGTAATAGTAGTGGGCAACATTTACTGAATACTGCTTTAAGCCAGAAAGTGAGACAAACATCTTCATGCATTATCTATTTTAATCTTCATAACTGAAGCTGAGAGGTTAAATAACTTCATAACTGAAGCTGAGAGGTTAAATAACTTCATAACGGAAGCTGAGAGGTTAAATAACTTATAACTGAAGCTGAGAGGTTAAATAACTTCATAACGGAAGCTGAGAGGTTAAATAACTTATAACTGAAGCTGAGAGGTTAAATAACTTCATAACGGAAGCTGAGAGGTTAAATAACTTATAACTGAAGCTGAGAGGTTAAATAACTTCATAACGGAAGCTGAGAGGTTAAATAACTTGCCCCAGGCCATTTAGCTAGTGAGGAGGGCAAGTTAGGCTCAGGTCTCCCTGTCCCCAAGGCTTCTGTTCACCTCTATCCTCTGGGGCTACTCCTGTGAAGTGATCCTCAAAAAGGACCAAAGTAGTTGGAACAACTTTAAGGAAGAGATTTCTGCATATTTAAATTGTGTTGCATTTTAGGTATAAATAGAAGAGTCACTTCTTGTCCTTAGATCACTTCTTGTTCTGAACCGTTAAAATGGGGCTGGGTCATGGCCGAAACGTGACTTACTGCTTTTACAATACAACTAACTTGTAAGGGAATAAAGAGCAATCAGGGGCGGGGGGGGGGGGGGGGGGGGTGGCGGGGTTGCCACCTTCCTCGCTGCTGCAAAGCCTCTTCTGACTACCCCACTGCTTTCCATTACTGAGAGCATTCCATTAGGGGTTTTGCTAGTGGAGCAGCAGTCACGGGGAGTGCAGACTTCCAATGCTTCGTGGCTAATAGTGAAGCTATGGAGCGTCTCTTGCCCTGACTGGCTATAGAGGACACTAAAGGCCTTTGAGTCTTGTTCTCACGTCGATCACATTGACAACAGCACACTTCCCTTCCCTTGCACTGTACCTTGGTAGCATGCAGATCAGCTGTTTCCAGAAAAAGCTGCCTGCTTAGTTCTTCCAAAGCATCCACTTCCTGCTGAATAAGAGTAAGATCTGGCACAGAGTGGGCATCAAGGTTTAAACCACATACAAGTTTCAAAAGACAGACATGAAGAAAGCATGTTTTTGGTTTCTCCTATAGTGTGGATTCTAGGAACTGCCTAGATTTTCAATTTCCGGCTACATCACTGTTACAGAAGTCCCCCATTTCTCCCCCGCCCTTGCTCCCCTGCACCCCGCCCCTGCTCCACCCCAGGCCTTCACCACACTATTGTCCCTGTCCATGGGCTGTGCACATAGCATACAAGTTCTTTGGTTATTCTCTCCCCGTCTCCCTCCACCCCCTTCCCCCTGAGATCTGTCAGTTCCATGCATCCATGCATCCGGATCTATTTTGCTCATCAGTTTATTTTGTTCATTAGATTCCACATAGGAGATCATGTGATACTTGTCTCAGCTGATTGGCTTATTTCACTCAGCATAATAGTCTCCAGGTCCCTCCATGCTGCCTCAAAGGGTAAGAGTTCATTCATTTTGTATAGCTGCATAGTATGCCATTGTGTGAATGTACCACAGCTTTTTAATCCGCTCACCTACTGATGGGCACCTGGGTTGTTTCAGCAAGGTCGTAGCTATTGTAAACAATGCTTCAGTAAATACAGGGGTGCAGACATTCTTTCTGATCAGTGTTTTGGGTTTCTTAGGCTATATTCCTAGAAATAGGATCACTGGGTCGATGCTCAACCACTGAGCCACACTAGCTGAGTTAATCTTTACTAACTTTTAATACAGCCTAGGATTTATAGACCTTCTTTCCTTCTTTAGAGACATGATCTTCTATTATCCGAACAACAAGCACATGAGATAGGTGTTATCATCCATTATGCGGACGAGGAAAGTAAAGCCCAGAGTCAAATAACTTGCTGAAAGTCACGCAGCTAACAGGCGTGGATGCACAGCCGGGCCTGCTCTTCCCATGACACTATGCCATGCCACTTTCCAGGCGAGCGAGGCCGTGCTATTCTTCTCTCGTTAGGAAAAAGGGCTCACAAGTTAGAGAATCCTGATGCTTTTGTTGAGTTGACTGTTACTAAGAGCTTCAAACTCAACTTTTGCTTTCATGGATTTTTATGTCATAAGAACAGTAAAGACGGCCCCTTCTGAAGCAGCACTGACTTTAATCTACATCTTCCTTCCGCTGTGATTTCCCCACGTTTCACAGATCAGCCCTACAGACCCTTCCTCAGCAGTGGCCGCTATTGGCACGATGCAGCCAACCGACAATTGAGTGTAACTAGTTAACGTGTCTGCCCTCTCATGATTAGGCGTAAGCTCCTTTGAGGAGGGAGGGGTATTCCTTCATCATTTCAGGAGATGTGAAATAACTGTTTCTTGATTAAATGATTTAAAGTAATCCTTTCTTTCCCTCTCCTCTCGTCACCCTACCTTTCTTTGGTCTAATTCTTACCTGCATTTGACTCCAGAAAGACATTTAATAATTTATAACAAGAACAGGCCACATCCTTTTCCTCCAGGTGAAGCAAAAGGGAATTTGTGCTTCCCCAGGCAGAGAAGCAGGATCATGCTACCTCAGTCCTGGGCCCCCAAAGTTTTGACCTAATAGCCTGAGAGTCACAAGGAGATTTGGTCCCTCAATTTGGGAATTAGTTTAACACTGTAATAGGCAGGGCCAAGAATAATCCATTAACCCAATCTCCTTGATTTTTAAACCAAAAAGTCACTGGAGATACACAGCTGCTTGAAATTTGTTTAGGAAACTGATTGCTTAAGAAATGGGCCCCTCTGGTCTTATATACAAACCGTCCCCTTAGGGAGCCGTTAGTGCTGGCGTCGTTGCTCAGAGCTGGGAAATGGGCCGTGTAGCGGAGAGAGCCAAGAAAGGGAGACCACAGTTCCGCTCTGTCTGTGCACAGACCACTGGGTGACAACTGCCTCTGGGTCTACTTTCTCTCTGTGAAATGGAAGACTCACTTTTTAGGACCCTTCAGCTCATGAAGTGATGATCATCTTGGGGTTGGAAAGATGGCTCTGTGCCTGGCCAGCTGGACTCTGGGTGCAGTCAGCTGCCTTGGGAGAGACTATCCCAATACCACTTTTGCCTCTTGCCCCTGGTCCGGAGTTGAGAAAGAGAATGCGTGGCGCCTTGGGTCCTACACTTCCAGGAGGACCACTCGTAAGTGACACCTATACGCGGCTGCTCGCTGTGCTGCGCACCTGAAACTACTATAATGCTGAGTGTCAAATGTAACTGGGGAAAGCATCAAGCAGAGGGATGGAGGATACTCTCACTTCCTGGAGCTGAAGTGGTAATGCTCTTTATCATCCCCCAGAATCCCGATGGCTTGTTATGCACCTCCCCCTTCTGGAACATGGTTCTCCGAGTCATTGCCATCCTGAAATGAAAAACAAACAAACAAAATTCCCAAATAACAAACCATCAAACAACTCGGCAAGGAAGCATAAACCCTCACAGTCATTCCCACCCACCTTCTAGTCTCTGACCTGCCTCTCCACCTGCTGAGATGCTCAGGGAAGGAGGCAGCTCGGGAGTTCCCCATTTCCCCACCTTAACGGCTGAGGGGAGACTACGCACCCCAGGGCGATGTGGCCTGGGTGAGGACCACGGAGTGGGGAGTAGGGAATACATGTGAGGACTGATCTGCCACTCAGAAGCTGTGAGACCTTAGGGTTTTCATTTCCTCATCTATGGATAGTTGTGAAGATCAATGAAATAATATGTGTGAATTCACGTGTTCAACTACAAAGTGCTATACACATATTAATAGTTATTACTGCTGTCATTTAAGGCCAAAATAGAATAACAGCTAACACACCTAACTAAAGGACCAGGTACAGGCTAGGAACTCAATAAAGGTTTCTTTCCAAAAGCAGACAAAAAAAAAAAAGAAAAAACCCAGCAGTCATACAAACCTGGACTCTTCTAAACAGCATCACTCTCCCTCTAACTCCAATGTCCTCCACTACTGAGTAAGTTAACAGGAAACTTACTCTGCCTTCCTCTTGTCCTCCGGGTCTATAGTGGGCCCTCTGCCTCAGCGGGAGCTGCTGGCATGTTTCAGCCCAACACTAAGGAAACTAGAAATGGCTCTGTGCGCCCTCTCTCCCACTGCCTCTCCCTCAATCCAGCATGGTAAGCTGAAGTCACTTTAAGTGGGTGAGACAGGCCTTCTTCCTTATGTACATACTTGCTCCAGCTTTCCCGACTATGAAAATGGGGAAACTATTTAAAGTACAGTATCAGAAACCAAGATGGCGGCATAAGTAAACACCTAAATTGCTGCCTCGCACAACAATTTCAAAACTACAACTAAAAGACAAAATGGACATCATCCAGAACCACAGGAAGGCTGGCTGAATGGAAATTCTACAACTAGAAGGAAAGAGAAAAGCACACAGAGACTCAGAGGAGCTGCAGGAGGCAGAGGTACTGAGATGCGCGTGCGGAGAGGACTGGCAACTGAGTGCGCGGCTGGCTTTCTGAAGTGGGAGGGAGACAAAAGCTTCTGACTGTGCTGAACTCCAGTTCTGGGTGAGACTCTGGAAACCCAGACTCATACAGGGTGAAACTGGACTGTCAGGAAAGAGAAAAGCACACTGAGACTCAGAGGAACTGCGGAAGGCAGAGGTACCGAGGCGCGCCCATGGAGAGGGTGGGCAACTGAGTACGTGGCTGGCTTTCTCAAGCGGGAGGGAGACAAAAGCTCCTGAGTGCACTGAACTCCAGTTCCGGGCGAGACCCTGGGGACCCAGACTCATTCGGGGAGAAAGTGGACTGTCTGGCAGTGAGCGGAACTCGAGGGCGGCTTTCTCTCAGAGGTGCTTGCAGCGATTACCACGGAACACTGAGACACAGGGGCCTATTAGGGCAGGGCTGACGGGAAACCAATGCTGTCTGCTCCGCCCTGAGACTCTGCCCCATCCAAGCTGAGCACAGAGGCTTTTGCAAGTCTTGTCTCATAAGGGTGTCTCCAGCACAGAAGTTCTCCCAGCGTAGACACAGCTGATCCTCATAGCCAATTGGCGTGGAGGTCAAATCTTCCCAGTGATAACAGCAACAATCAAGGCTTAACTACAACAAGACTGTGCACACAGCCCACAAAGGGGTGCACCAAGAGTGTCCACCTCAGGTAACTGGGGAGGCTGAGCCACTGCGCCCTACAGGACAGCTAGCACACAAAGCCACTCTGTCAACTCAGGGAAGCAGCCAAATGCAGAGACAAAGAAACAAATCACAAATGAAAGAAATGGAGGAAAGCAAACGACTGGATACAGAGTTCAAAACCATGGTTATAAGGTTTTTCAAGAATTTTCTAGAAAAGGCCGATAAATTTAGCGAGACCCTCGAGGATATGAAAAAGGACCAACTAGAAATTAAGCATACACTGACTGAAATAAAAAATATTATACAGAGATCTAACAGCAGACTAGAGGACTGCAAGAATCAAGTCAAAGATTTGAAATACAAAGAAGCAAAAAACACCCAACCGGAAAAGCAAAAAGAAAAAACAATCCAAAAATATGAAGATAGTGTAAGAAGCCTCTGGGACAACTTCAAGCATACCAACATCCGAATTATGGGGGTGCCAGAAGAAGAGAGAGAGCAAGATATTGAAAACCTATTTGAAGAAATAATGACAGAAAACTTCCCCCACTGGTGAAAGAAATAGACTTACAAGTCCAGGAAGCGCACAGAACCCCAAACAAGAGGAATCCAAAGAGGACCACACCAAGACACATCATAATTAAAATGCCAAGAGAAAAAGACAAAGAGAGACTATTAAAAGCAGCAAGAGAAAAACAGTTACCTACAAGGGAGCACCCATACGACTGTCAGCTGATTTCTCAACAGAAACTATGCAGGCCAGACGGGAATGGCAAGAAATATTCAAAGTGATGAATAGCAAGAACCTACAACCAAGATTACTCTACCCACCAAAGCTATCATTCAGAATTGAAGGTCAGATAAAGAGCTTCACAGACAAGAAAAAGCTAAAGGAGTTCACCACCACCAAACCAGTATTATATGAAATGCTGAAAGGTATTCTTTAAGAAGAGGAGGAAGAAGAAAAAGGTAAAGATAAAAATAATGAACAACAAATACATATCTATCACCAAGTGAATCTAAAAATCAAGTGAATAAAAAAATCTGATGAACAGAATAAAATGGTGAATATAATAGAATCAGGGGCATAGAAAGGGAGTGGACTGACCATTCTCGGGGGGGAAAGGGGTGTGGGGGTTGCGGGAAGAGACTGGACAAAAATCGTACACCTATGGATGAGGACGGGGCGGGAGGGGGGGGGGATAAGGGCAGAGGATGGGGTGGGAACCGGGTGGAGGGGAGCTATGGGGGAAAAAAGAGGAACAACTGTAATAATCTGAACAATAAAGATTTATTAAATTAAAAAAAAATAGACAAAAGGAAAAAAAAATACAGTATCAATGAGGGAGAGGCAGTGGGAGAGAGGTGCTCAGAGCCATTTCTAGTTTCCTTAGTCCCAGTGTTTACAGTACAACAAACATAGGTATTAAGAACAGGGTCTTTGGCCGTAGCCAGTGTGGCTCAGTGGATAGAGCCTTGGCCTGCGGACTGAAGGGTCCTGGGTGTGATTCCCATCAAGGGCACATTCCCATGGTTGTGGGCTCGATCCCCAGTAGGGGGCATGCAGGAGGCAGCTGATCAAGGATTCTCTTATCATTGATGTTTCTGTCTTTCCCTTCCTCTCTGAAATAGAATATATTTAAAAACAACAAAAACAGTCTTTGTGAGGAAAACTAAGATCATTTGTATATGAATGGGTCAAAGCCTACAGGCCTAAAATAAACCAGCATGAGTCTAATACAAGTAGCGTAGTAGAACTAAAGAAAAATTTAACTCAGAAAAATTTTGGGGAGACAGAAGTGCTGAGGAGGAAGAAGTAGGTTGGTATTTATGCAAATGTACCAATGGGACCAAATACCAAATGGTAGTTCTATGGGCAACATTAAGCTATTGGTTGAAATGGCATTAACAATAAAGAATATTAGGTGTGTTGGCCACGTTGACTTAGCTATTCCTCAAAACGGCCTTTGCCTGGAATGCACTATAGCTCCAACTTGGCTCCTTCTGCCTTTTCCCTAATTACACACCCACTGTAGTCAGCAATGCTGGAGATGTAATTAATGAGCAAGAAGCGGCTCAGACCTGGGGACATTCTGACTTGACAAGACTCATCCCCCAAAGTTTCCCCATTTTCATAGTCGTGAAAGCTGGAGCAAGTATGTACCTAAGGAAGAAGGTCTGTCTCACCCACTTAACAGCTTACCAAGCCGGACTGAGGGAGAGGCAGTGGGAGAGGGCACACCGAGCCATTTCTAGTTTCCTTGGTCCCAGCGTTTACAGCACAACAAACACAGTGACTGGCTGCGAGTGGGACTGGCTGGCAGCGTCGGGGACTGACACTGCATTGGGCCCACCGCACGCACGCAGAGGCAGGGCCGCTGGAAGTGAGAGCTGGCTGCACCCTGACAAGCGTGGCCTTGTTTTAACAATTCACTTTCACTTTTATCATTTGCCTCTAAACCAATTTTCCTTTTATCAAATATGTTGCATATAAAAAATAAATATTAATATATTAAAGAAAAAGGAACAACTAACCCCTGAGATGTGGTAAAAGGAATAAAAACCAATATGAGGTACTACAGACGCGGCTGACTTTGACCTTGAACTTTTCTTCACTGGCACCGCCACCACCACCATGATCATCATCACTACTGTCTCTCTGTAACAGGGGCAGGTCCAGAGCAAGAACATATCTATTATTAGCCGAATGCCTTTCAAACCCCACAATCTGGAGAAACGTAAGCTCTGGGCTGAGGTCTGGCGGTTGTCTTAAAGTGAAGAGGCTGAAAATGTTTCCTGTGGTTTAAATATGCTACCATACTGTTTCTGGTCTCCATTTCTGGTGGGAAGTCAGCAATTGCTTTTCTTTTCTTTCTTTAATTTATTATTAAATCCTTACCTGAGATATGTTTATTGATTTGAGAGAGAGGGGAAGAGAGAGAGAGGGAGGAGAGAGAGAGAGCGGGAAGAAGGGAGGTAGGGAGGAGAGAAACAGATGTGAGAGTATGTACCCTGACTAGGAACTGAACTTGCAACATTTTTGGTGTACGAACAACTAAGCCACCCTCACCTGGCCAGGCTATCTCTCTCTCTCTCTCTCTCTCTCTCTCTCTCTCTCTCTCTCTCTCTCTCTTTCTCTCCCCCCCTCCCTCCCTTCCTCCCTCCCTCCCATTTTAATAAAATTTTTAAAGTATATATATATATATATATATATATATATATAAATATATATTTTTGCTTTGAGAGAGAAACATTGATATGAGAGAGAAACATCAATTGGTTGCCCCCCGTATGCACTCCAACCTGGGACTGAACCCACAATCTGGGCATGCCCTGACCGGAAATGGGACCAGTGACTTTTCAGGGCCTGGGATGACGCTCAACCAACTGAGCCACACTGGCCAGGGCATGCTTTTCTTTTTTAATTAAACATTTTATTTTGATAAAATTATAGGTTCACATGTGGTTGCAAAATAATATAGAGAGACCCCATGCTTTCCCCAATGGAAACATCTTGCAAATTTAAAGTACAGTATCACAACCAGGGTGTAGACACTGACGCAGTCAAGGCACAGAACATCTCCATGACGACAAGGATCACGCATGCTGCCCCTGTACAGCCCGCTTCCCTCCTCCCACCTCCAGCCCCTCTCTAAACCCTGGCAACCACGACTGTTTTCCATTTCCATTTTGTCATTTCAAAAACGTGTGTAAGTAGAATCATACAGCATGTAACCTTGGTGGGTCGGCAAATCTGTGTCAAGGGCAGACCCCCTTCTAGTTTTCTTGGGCTGTCTGGTGTGTTTACTTGCATATGTATTTTTAATGGTGAGGCAGAGATTTGGGCAGAGTTTGTACGTAGATTCTAGATCTTATCCTTCTGCATTTCTCTGGCTTCCAAAAATTTCCTTTTAGAATTCCAGGCACTTTGCTGATTTGAACTCTATCAATCTGTATACGTGAGTGGAGGGTGGGCGGGGGCTGAAGAACACCCCACAGCAAATAAGCCACACACAGGCAGTTACCTGAGACCCTTCTCAAATTTCTGCCTGTCCATGTTTATTTTCCAGGGCTTTCAAATATTTGTTTTTAATAGTTTTTAGTTTTTATGACTTTCTATTGAAGGAATTGCTTGAAATCTTTATATAGTGCCATTCTTGGAAATTTCCTCTATGATGGTGTTTTAAAGTTTTATTTATTTTATTTTTATTGATTTCAGAGAGGAAGGGAGAGGGAGAAAGAGATAGAAACGTCATTGATCGGTTGCCTCTGGTGCGCCCCACACTGGGGTTGAGCCTGCAGCCTGGGCATGTGTCCTGAACGGGAATCAAACCGTGACCTCATGGTTCATAGGTGGACACTTAACCACTGAGCCACAATGGCTGGGCTCCTCTGCTATGGTCTGACAGCAGCTGTGGCTGGTGTTGACAATCCACAGGACAATATGTATCTTTTCCCAATCACTACACATTTTCAAAAGAGAGACTAAGTTATCCAGGATAGAGGCTTAGATTTTTCTTTCATAACTGTAGCTCGCATCTAACTTGTACATGGTGTAGACTCCCATTTCTTTTGTACGTCCCAAGCTGTGTGAACGACTGTGGGTAGAAAGGGGCCTACGGACTCGTGAGTCAGCCCTGGCATTCCACAAATGAGTACTGCGCAAGAGCACTTAGCAAGTTAACAGGAATGTGGTTAGTTCCAGTTCTTTCATTGTACCATGGTGTAGCTGCACAGCTATATCTTTTATCTTCTACAAACCATAATTTCAAAATTGTACTACCATTGTTTGTGAACAGAGACTATATTTCAGCTATATCATAGGTTACCAACCAAAAGCTTTAATATCTAAGTCAACAGAAGGACAAAGCAAAACGAATCACTAATTCTCTCAAGCAGAAGAAAGCTGAAAGGCTTGATCACTATATCTGAACTAGTTTGTTTTTATTTTTAATCCTCAGCTAAGGATATTTTTTCTATTAACTTTTAGATAGAGTGGAAGAGAGAGAGGAGGAGGAGAGAGAGGGAGGGAGGGAAGGAAGAGAGAGAGGAATGGAGAGAGAGGGAGGTAGAGAGAGAGAGAGAGAGAGAGAGAGAGAGAGAGAGAGAGAGAGAGAGAGAGACAAAAATATCAACATGAGAGAGACACATTGATTGGTTGCCTCCCACTCACACCCTGACCGGGGCCAGGGATCGAATCTGAAACCGAGGTATGTGCCCTTGACCAGGAATCGAACCCATGAGCCTTTGGTCTGTAGGTCGAGGCTCTAATCACTGAGCAACCAGCCAGGGCTGAACTAGTTTTTGATGAATGTTTCCTAAATAAAGCTCATCTCTTCAGTGTTCCATGTTAGAAGACAGTGTACCTTTTTCCTGTCTCCATTTTCAACCATTAGCTTTTTGTTTCTAACAGATGTTATTTTTCTTGTATGTCACCTCACTATGGCCCTCTGCTGTTAAATTGGAAGGCAGTCTGAGTTTGTGAAAACAGTTTTTCTATATTTTGGTAAATAACAAGGGCATTGTATGACCCCCCCAGGGCCCTAGTATTACCATGCTAGCTGTCTGTCTGCCCTGCTGGCTGCACTGGGTACATAGCTGTGGTAACTAGGTCAAGTTAGGCATCTGATTCATCTGAGAGCCACTCAAATTAATAAGACCTATAGCAGGGCCACAAACCACCCCAGATCCTTAGACAAGGTCAGTAGGGGTACATCAGAGCCAATGACTCACCATGACTAGTGATAAGGTGGCTTACAAGTACACATCCAAACTTGACATGGGTAATGTCTTTATATTCATTTTGGTATGAATAAAAGAAATATAGTAAAAGGGAGAATGTTCTTAGGAATCAAAATAGTATTGTTTCTATATAAGTGTCTCCTAATATTGCATACTGTTGCTTTTATTATTATGTTTTTTAAATCTGCATTCATACTCATTCATGTAAAATCAACTGTATAGAATAAATAAAAACAAAACATTTAAGTAAATAAATATATACATATGTGTATCTGCTTTCAATATCCTAGTAAGGATATATAGAAATGGAGGCAATTGGTTGGTGAATCTGGGCCTCTATCATTCGAATGTCTATTGTTATCTCTTACATTAAGGCTTCTTTGACTTGACCTTGGGTCTTACTATAAAAAGGTGTTGAAGGAAGGAAGATGAAATGCAAAACCACTCATGCAGTGTAAAACCTGTCACCATTGTTACATGGGCAATAATAACTTGAATAAAGACAGTGGACTAATAAGCTTCAGAAGGCAGAGACTGAGTATCCTGTTCACCTCTGTATTTCTATGTATATTCAGCATTCAGCACAGTGCCTGGAATAAACTAGGCTTTCTATAATTACTAAGTGAATGAATAAATGAAGGCAAAGCATTAAACCAAATGATTATTCTGCAGATTATTAAGTTCTATAGCTTTCCTTAGCTATGAATTATAACTCATTGTTCTAAGACCTTTACATGTCAGTGCATTATTATTATTTCCATTTTACAGATGAGGAAACCAAGACATGAGGAGAGAGAGTACCTAGTTTAAGGTCATTGTGAGTTGTAGGCCAAGGATTCAATTCAGACAGTCTGCGTGTAGAGCTTATGCTTTAACCCAGCAATGCCACTTTGAAAACATACATTTTAAACATGCCTTTAAAATAATAACAACAATAACAATAGTTGAAGACCTGAAGAATTTTTTAAAGTAGTTAAGAAAAAGGAAGTTGAAAAGGTTGAAGTCAGGCATGAAAAAGTTTGTAAACATTCAAGATAATAGACTTTTAAAACATCCAATGTAAAATACCTTCAAATATAAGTTATTCCAATCATTCAACTCAAGAGAATTGATCGAAAGTCAGGAAATATGACTGTATTTGAAAATTTTCTTTCACACAGGACTAGACACCGTCTTTGATCATACTTTAATTTATCATGGAAATGAGTAAGATGAAATGCCCTGTTAGCACCAACGCTTAGTAAAATTTCTTGTTGAGAAATTCTAACAGTTCAAGTTGTTTAATGTGCTGATACCTTACCTTTTCTTTTTGCTAATGATCATGTCCATGGTTTGGAGCAGGCGCCGTTCCAGGGCTAGGATGTCTACGTCAGTCACGTTCCTATAATAAGCACAAATGGCTAGCAATGTTTTGGGGTCCAGTCCTTGGGCATAATACAAGGCAGGTGGAGAAACACATACACCTCAGCTTTACCCAGCAATTCAAGAACCTGTCTTCTTCTAGAGAAAATGAAAATGAGCAAAAATGCTTTTGTTGTCACTGTCTATAGCTGATACCCCGGGGTCTCAGGACAATGGAAGGTAATTAGCTCTCTGTTAGTCTTTTTTAGCTTTCAGCCAGTGACATTTATGATGCACGTGTGAGCACATTTTTAACTTGGCATTGTCTGTTCCACTTTCGGGAGGAACTAATTTATTGGGATTAGCTCACATTACTGTCCACTGTGCCTTTAAAAAGGGGTGGGGTGAGTAAGGGGTGGAGAGGGTCAAATTGAAATTGTCATTAAAATAAATAAATGTAGGACAAATAAGGGCAAGTAATATAAGTAATAAGACTTACTTAGAAAGAGTCCTACGTCAATGCCCATAAGGACAGAGGAAAAGAATAAAAAGGCAGTGTCATAGGTCTAATATTTAAGCATTAACGATGGCGGCATGGTTTGACATTTGTGTTCAGGAAGTCGAGGGCAAAGGAAACATGACCAAGCTCTCATCACCTGAGGAAGTAGGACATGTACGTGTACGGGCAGTTGACAGCACCGAATCCGGAAAGAAGAGCCATCAGAGTCACGCCGATCACACCCACGCGGCTGATGAGCTGTTCTATGGACAGGATCCCTACAAACAGGCAAGCACGTTAGTGCCAAGGGATGGTGCTGAGGGCTTCCCCTGCGGTGCAAAAGGAACATCACTGAAGTGGCAACATTGCACAGAACTAACTCACAGAGGCCAGATGCTGTTACTATGTAGATAATCTATGCAAATATGTACGTCTACTGATTTTCCTCTCATCTCATATGCTTCCAGAATCATCTCTATTATTGGGTAATGGTAATGATAAAATAAGATTAGCAACAATAATTGTAAATAACACTATTGACTGTTTACTCAAGGTAGTATGAACTCTAACAAAGCAAAGAACTTTCAGTAAAAGTTTTGGCAAATTAAAAACAAAACAAAACAGAAACTGCACCGCCGGTGTGGCTCAGTGGTTGAGTATCAACCTATGAACCAAGAGGTCATGGTTTGATTCCCAGTCAGGACTCACGCCGGGGTTGCAGATTAGATGCCCAGTGGGGGGCGTGCAGGAGGCAGCTGATCAATGACTCTCATCACTGATGTTTCCATCTCTCTCTCCCTTCCTCTCTGAAATCAATAAAAATATATTAAAAAACAAACAAACAGAAACCAAGAAAAAACAAAAAGTAAGTGTGCTGGAAGAATAGAGATAGGAGGCAGCACTTTCCCACTGTTTCCCAGCTTCATCTGCGGCATGTACAGCCACCTGCGGCATGTATACTCCCCCTTACGTCATAAGCTCTTTAGCTAGCTTATCTGTTACTCATTTTTACCACCAATAAACATAATGCATCTAAAAATGGGCTGAATTTAAGGATGAATAAGTAATTCAAAGGCAAAGACATGAATTTCAGATGATAGACTGTATTCTAATTATCAATGACTTCCTTATTTGAGAATGCTGAAAATCAACTCAGTAGTTAAAATAAATGCTGCTGTTGATGTATTTGGGATAAACGAGAGAAAGCAATGCTGAAGAATAACTCAGAACATCTGGTTTCACAGGAAAAAAATAGTTTTCATTTGTTTTTCACTTTCTATATCAAGGATAGAATCCACTTCAGCCATTTACTTCTACAGCCAAGCGTTAGAGCTACATGTTTTCATGTAGGTCTGATAGTTTTAGTGTGATTTCCACAGCAATAAACCGCACTGGCTGTGGCACAGTCCGGGAAAGCTCTAAGCCAGCCTTGGGCAAACTACGGCCCGCGGGCCGGATCCGGCTGTTCTATCCGGTTCTCTTGCTCTCCCCTCCACTCCTTTACTTTGAATTTATATTAGTTCACACAAACACTCCATCCATGCTTTTGTTCCGGCCCTCCGGTCCAGTTTAAGAACCCATTGTGGCCCTCGAGTCAAAAAGTTTGCCCACCCCTGCTAAGCAGTGCAGGGCTGGCTGGTCCCCAGCCACTACCTAAACTTTTCTCCCAACTTACATCTCTTCAGGCCAAATAAATGAGACACCGGACATGTGGACAAAAGATAAAAATGCCCACTTACTGGCGCACAAAGGTAAGACGGAACGGAAACCATCTCCCTAGCTCCTCCTCTCAGTTCTTCGGGGTGTCCCACAGAGTTTAGAAAAAGGGATAGATTACGGCACAGCAGGTATGATGGCCTGCTCTTTCCTTGGGGCAATGTCTGGCTGCGCTGGTCACACAAGCCGACTGCTCACAGGGAAAGAGCGGGAGAAAGGCGTCCGTCACAGCTTTGGACTGAATGTGACCTTGTGCTGTCACTGTAAGCAGCCCTGGGGTCCTTTTACAGCTCTTGTCCCTCATTTCTAATATCACAAACTGGAAACAAATTTGCCTCTCTGTGGTTTATTTGATACTAGTGGCCTGATATTCGTGCACATTAAAAGGGGATTAATTAGAGGAAATATTTTAATATTGCTACTTGCCCTTTCTCTATAATAGAAGTGTCAGAGATGAAAGAAAATTAGTAATAAAGTGCTGTTGGCAACTTGTGATAAAAAAAAAAAAGAAAGAAAATTAGTAAAACATATATGAAAATCTTCTTCCTGTCAGAGTCTGGGGCACGCCGTGGGACCCTGAGTCAAGTCCCCACCCACCCACGGCGCCTCAAAATCGTGCGAGACCCAGACCCAGCCGGCCCCACCCCCGTTAAGCCCTGCCAGGCGGGGGAGCACAGCCTCAGGTCCCCTGGCCCAGCGCCGGGGGTGGGGGGGGTGGGGCACAACCTCAGGGCCCCTGTCAAGCCCTGCCTGATAGGGGGTGCAACCTCAGGTCCCCCATCAAGCCCCGCTGGGCAGGAGGTGCAGCCTCAGGTCCCCCAGTGCTGGGGTGGGGGGCGCAGCCTGAGGTCTCCCAGCCTTGCACCAGGGTGGGGAGTATGGCCTAAGGTCCCCTGTCAAGCCCCACCAGGTGGGGGGCACAGGCTCAGGTCCCCTGCCCCAGCCCAGCATCACGCAGCCTCAGGTCCCTGGTGATTGCTCCTTAAGGCTCGTTATAGGAACTCAGCCTCCACTGTGGGTGCAGCCATGTTGTGTTACGGAAAGCCCGCCTCCGCTGTGGGCACCACCATCTTTGTGAGTGTGACGGTCAATTTGCATATTCTCTATTTATTAGCTAGGATAGTTTATATGAGAGCTATCTTATCAGCATCTCCCTTCTCCAAATCTTCCCTACACTGACATGGGCACGCTTACCATATTATCACACCCTAAATTCCTATCCAGAGCGTTAGTTACTTTCCTGATAGAAAGATAAATAAGATGTAGTTTCTGACCTCAGGGAACTCATAGGTGAATGAGTTCATCTACTACCTTGGCAAGACTTAAACTTTTTTTCATTCACTGATTCAATAAACAGGTAATAAACACTTATGTGCTAGGTTGCTCGCTAGGCACTAGAGATACAAAGATAAATAAGATGTAGTTTATGACCTCAGCGAACTCATAGGTGAATGAGGAAGTCAGAAAACAAGTAATTATACATTTTATGTAAGTACATTGAGATGGGAGCAATTAGTATTCTCTAATGAAGGCCAAGGAAATCTTCTTAGAGGAACTGACAGAGTTGACTATTGAGAGAATAAATCGGCATTTCCCAGGTAGACAGAGGGGAGGGGCTGTCCAGGCTGATAGAACAGCTCCAGAAACTTCGAGTGGTTTGGGAGGACTGGAGAGAAAGTCAGGCCATGGAGGGTCTTGTATGCCATGTTGAGTTTGAATGTTTTTGGTAGGCTGGTGTTTCTTAACTTTTTGGCCTTCTTTAATGTTATTTAACAATTCAAAATAGTTTATAAAATATACAGTTGTTTATGATGTTGCCCATGCTTTTAAAATTTGCACATTTCCTCTGTTCCTCCAGCAGGAGAGTCTCATAACCTCTCTCTTCCAAATCCCTGGCACAGGAAACGAGGAGACACGGAAGGATGCATGGGGAGAGGCAGATTCTAGACCTGGCTCATTCATTATGCCAACCCCTTTCTAGCATGCTCCTTATACTACGGAACCTGGAGGAAAGCCAAAAGTTCCTTCCTAGATTTCCTCGAAGGTCTGAATGTTCCCGAGGCTGCATCAAATTCACCTGCCATGTGAAACCTCAAATGCATTCGTAACTACGTGGGAATAATAACAGCACCTGTGGGCTGGAGCGGCTGGGACACAGGTTCTATGGTCTGGTCCCTGATGTCACAGTCCTAAGTGGCAGGTGATGACTTCAGTGGGTTTTTTCAGGTTTAGTCCTGTGGTATTTCTACGATGCCTCTCTTCACATCTCTGCTTTCCTAGAAATTCTACAAACTCCCTAAATCCCAGTAATAAATCCCTTTCTGCTTTAAACTAGTTAGATTCTATTTTCTGCCATAAGAATCTGATAGAGCAGAAAAGTTAAGTGACTATATTATTTTAAAAAATATAATTTTATAGATTTCAGAGAGGAAGGGAGAGAGATAGAAACATCACACCCTGTACTGGGGATTAAGCCCACAACCTGGGCATGTGCCCTTGACTGGAATCGAACCTGGGACCCTTCCATCTGCAGGCCAACGCTCTAACCACTGAGTGAACTGGCCAGGGCCATATATATATATATATATATATATATATATATATATATACACACACACACATATACATATATATATTATATATATATAGTTTAAAAGCTCCAGTATGAAAGCTCTAGTATGTTTATTACAGGTGAGCTCTCTAATTGATTTTAGATCTGTATATGTATTTGTGAAGTAGTTCTGGAAGAATTTGTTAGTCAAGACATTTTTGTTTGTTTTTAGCAGAGAAATTATGACTGTTCATGACTGTTCCTGGATTTAAAATGAGCTTCCTTGTGTGAAGAGAGATACTGTTTCTTAGAAAATTTTCTATTTTCACTAATTGTGTTTTATGTCACTGCTCTTTCCCCAAACCCATATACCCGCTGAAGAGAATCTTTAGCCTCACTTTAGCAGTGGCCACTTACCTTTTGGGTCACAGACCCTTTTGGGAATCTGGTAAAAGCTTATGGACTTCCCACCTCCAAATATATTCCCATAATCTACATATAGTATCAGGAGATTGAAGTTAAAGACACCTTTGTCCACTCCTTACTCCCTTGAAGTGTATTCACTGCCCTAAGTTCAAAAGCTCCTATTCTGAGATGAAAAACCAGCATGTGACACCTCCTAGGATGAAGGGACAATTTGGTTCAAAACCAGAAAACTTTTAGAGACTTAATTTGCTCTATTTTTCACAATCAGAAGTTTTAAAAAATTATTTTTTTTTCAGTATCAGAAAATTATAAACAACCCATTCCTCTTCTATCCTCAACACATACACACTCACCGTGCTTTGGGCTGAGAATGGGAAATGGATCTCCCAGTTTCCAGAAGAAATACATAAAAGTCAGCCATAAGAGGCAGGAGAAGAGCAGTCGCTGTTTATGCACTAAGAGGGAGGAGACAAGGCTGAGGTTAAATAGATACAGGCTGAAGAGCTTGCTCTACTTAAAAGCTATGGGATAACACTAATTTACATTTGCCTGGCTTGTTCACTTGGCAAATGATGGATGGAACAATGTTATTTTTAGAGAAAGCATCCTTACCACTTTAGGAGAAATTTGGCTGAAATTAAGCTGTGGGTTGAGTTACGGGAGCTGATCTGATAGAAACAGAACCAGAACTGTGGCAGGACAAATACCCTAATCGTTCATTCAATATTTACTCTGTGCCAACCCTTTAAGATGCTGTGTGGGAGGTGGCCCCAAACCACAGCTCCTGAGGGTCAAACACTCACACAGCCGGATGTTGCTCACAATAAAATAGCCGATGTAGAAAGGCACCAGGAAGACCAGGATCAGCAGAATGACGCACAGGTTCAGTTTCCAGTGGAAGTAACGGGAGCTGCAAGACACCGCAGAGCCCGTCACGAGGAGGGAAGGGGCAGCAGCTGCCATTCTCGTTAGTCTCCCCGAGGATCTCTTGCTCTTTGAACTCAATACTGAATATACCCATCTAACTAGTCAACTAGGCTGTTACTACCTGCTCATTTATAGAGAGAAGAAAAAAAGTTCCGAAAGGTATATATAATCGTCTTAACCTCTTAAAATTTCACTTATTAAAATGAGAATGTTAGTGTTCTAGTTATATTCATAGACAATGTATTGCCGGAAGCTAATTCCAGCATGTCAGCAGGGCTGAATCATCTGGAAATGGCTGAGGGCATTTCCCCAAACCTGAAAAGGATGCATAAATTATTGCTTGCTGCCAGACAGCTGAGAGCATTTCAATCTAGATGTTATTGCCTCCTACTGGCCAAACACCTGAACAGCTGAAGGCAGTTCCTCCAATTTGACAATGGATTCTGTATACCAAACTTGGCCTTTGATATGTATATCTACCTTGCCTTAGGACAAGTTGTGTTAATAAAAAGCAAGGGGTCCAGAGAGACAGGAGAACTTGGTTTCTTTAGCTAACTTTTCTCTGGCTCCCCAAAATGCCTTCCAAAATTATGTTTCGTCTCTGGACTCTTGATTAATTTATACACAGTGCCTTCTCCAGATTCCTGAACCCTTCTAGATGCTGGATTAAGACCCCCAGCATGTATAATAATATATATGAATATATATTTTTACTGGCACAATGACTATTGTTTCACTCACCACTGGGAGTCTTATTCTAATATAAGAATTTAAAAAAATGTTAATTAGCTTAATGTGTGCTATAAAGACTCAGAAGTACTTCTTTTGTACCTTGTGGTACAGAACTAAACATTTGATTTGCATGACTTCATTACTGCATCTAAATACTTTATTTATTAAAATGTTTTAGAATTTTTATAATTTTATTGAGATATAATTCACCATTTAAAGTGTACAATTCGCCCAGCCGGTGTGGCTCAGTGGTTGAGCATCGATCATAAACCAAAAAGTCACAGTTCAATTCCTAGTCAGGGCAGATGCCTAGGTTGTGGGCTCGATCCCCAGTGTGATGTGTGTAGGAGGCAGCCAATCATTGATTCTCTCTCATCACTGATGTTTCTATTTCTCTCTCCTCTCTTCCTCTCTGAAATCAATAAAAATACTTAAAAATAAATTCAAGAAAAAAAATAAAGTCTACAATTCAATGGGTTTTAGTATATTCAGAGTTGTGTGAGCATCACAATTCATTTCAAGCATTTCCAACATTGCACAAGGAAATCCTATACCCATTAGCAGTCACTCCCCTTTCTCATCACCTTCCCCGCCCTAGGAAACTTTCTGTCCATACGGATTTGCTATTCTGAACATTTATTATAAATGGAATCGTGTAATATTTGGTCTTTAGTACTGGTTTCCTTCACTTAGCATAATTTTTGTTTGTTTGTTTGTTTGTTTTGTTGACCCTCACTCGAGGATATTCTTTCCATTGATTTTTTTTGGGAGAGTGGAAGGGAGGGAGGGGGAGAGAGAAACATTGATGAGACACATCAGTTGGTTGCCTTCCACTTTCATTCCGAGTGGGGTCGGGGATTGAACCTGCAACCCAGGGATGTGCCCTTGACAGGGAATTGAACCTCAGACCCTTCGGTGAATAGGCCAACACTCTAACCACTGAGCATACCAACCAGGGCCACTTAGCATAATGTTTCAAGGTTTATCCATACTGTAGCATCTATCAATACTTCATTTCTTTTTATGGCTGGATAATCTTCATTCCATTGTATAGATATATCACATTTTGTTTATCCATTCATTAGTTGGTGGACATTTTTAGCTATTATAAACGTGATGCTATGGACATTTGTATATAAGTTTTTGTGTGAACATATGTTTTTATTCTTATTAAATACTTAAAAGTGGAACTGCTGGGTCATATGATAACTCTGTATTTAATTTTTTAAGGACTAACACTGTTTTCCAAAGTGGCTGCACCATTTTAATTCTCCTTGCAGTGTATGAGGGTTCTAATTTCTTCGTAACTTTGTCCACACTTGTTATTGTCTTTTTTGTGTGTTAATCCTCATCCGAGGATACTTTTCCATTGATTTTTTAAGAGAGGGAGGGAAGAGACAGAGAGAGAAACATAGGTTGGTTGCCTCCCATATGTGCCCCCAACTAGCACCGGGGATTGAGCCTGCAACTGAAGTACGTGCCTGTGACCAGAATTGAATCTGAGACCCTTCAGTCTGCAGGCCAATGCTCTAACCACTGAGCAACCTGGCTAGGGCATTACTGTCTTTTTGATTATAGCCGCCCCGGTGGGTATCAAGTGGTATCACATTGTAGTTTCTTTCATCTGCTGTGGAGTATCTTTTCATGTGCTTATTGGCCGTTTCATCTTAGGAGAAATGCCTATCCAGATCCTTTGTCCATGTTTCATTGTGTTCTTTGCCCTTTTATTACTGAGTTGTAAGAACGTTTTATATACCCAGACAGAAGCCCCTTTTCAGATATGTGAGTCCCGTACACTGTGGACTCCTCCAGTCCAGGTCGGTTCAGGTTTGTTCCTTCAGTTGTCTGGTTTTGAGTTAGGACTGTAGCAAGTGCTATCACACTGCATTCCCAGATCACAGCCGCCCAGGTCTGACTTCTCTAAGGATGAATTAATTTGTAGCTTTGCAGCAAGAAACATTCCACCTTTATTTTCAACCTTGTTTCCAGTCATTCTTTTATTTTTTTAAAGAGTTTTAAGTAGATTTCTAGAGAGAGAAGAAGGGAGAGGGAGAGAGAAACATTTGTGTGAGAGTGGAACATTGATGGCTGCCTCCGTACTCAACACAGGCCTGGGTTGCGGGCTCAATCCACAGTGGGGGGCGTGCAGGAGACAGCCGATCCATGATTCCCTCTCATCATTGATGTTTCTATCTCTCTCTCCCTCTCCCTTCCTCCCTGAAATCAATAAGAATATATATTAGAAAAAAGAAAGAAACCCTTAACTAACCTGGAGGAGTTCTGACCCTCTCAGGTAGAGATTTTTCAGTCACTAGCACAATGTGGAAAGCCGTTACGGGAATTCGGTCAGAGAACAGCTGAGAAAAAATAAAACTTCAGGAGTGAAGCCTCAGTAGGATGAGGCTCTTAGAAACTTCTTCTCAATTAATACCTCAGAGCTACTGGTCAGACCTTGTTCCCTGCTATTTCACAATCTTGTCAAACCCGTTGCTAGGTGGTTGAAACCCATATTTGGTGTTGTTATAGTACTGAGACTAAACTACCCACATGGTGGATGTTTTCAGCTATGGGATCCAAGAAAGTCATCTACTGCAAAGAAAGGCGCACAGGTCTCTTCAAGAGGAGAGCCACTTACTACCTTACTCACCTGCTATTCAGCACTCCTAAGATTTCAAAGATGATGAGCTCAAACATGGTGCAAGAAAATGCAAAAGTCACGGAGAAGATCACCTGCACGACATACTGACGTACCTGTTAAAAGCCAAGCAGGGAGTAAGGGTCATTTTCTTGTTTGAAATACTGAATTGATCATCTTCTGGTTATAAGCCAGAAAACTTATTTTGAAGAAATTCTCATTAGAAAGAGGGCCACAAAAGTAACTTGCCTGGAGCTAAAGAAATAGATGAAAGTAGGTAATGGGAATGCAGACTGGTGCAGCCACGTGGAAAACAATATGGAGTTTCCTCAAAATATTATAGTGCAGTGAGGGCCTGGGGGAGGGGAAGGGAGCAGGGTACAGGGGGTCAATGGGGGGGGGAGGGGAAGGGGACATCTGTAATACTTTCCACAATAAAGATAAATTTAAAAAAATTAAAAATGGAACTCCTTTTTGACCCAGTGATCCCACTTCTGGGAATATATCTGAAGAAACACAAAACACTAATTGGAAAGAATATATGCACACCTTTGTTCACTGCAGCACTATTTGTAATAGCCAAGATTTGGAGGCAGCCGAAGTGCCCATCAGTAGATGAGTGGATAAAAAACTGTGGTGCCTTTACACAGTGGGATAGTACTCAGCCATACAAAGGAGGAAATCTTACTCTTTGCAACAGCATGGGTGGACCTGGAGAGCACTATGCTGAGTGAATAAGTCAGCAGAGAAAGACAAATATATGATTTCATTTATTTGTGGAATCTAATGACCAAAATAAACAAACAAAATAGAAACAGACTCATAGATACAGAGAACAACTGACAGCTGTCAGAGGGGAGAGGGGTTGGGGGGGGTGTGAAATAGATAAAGGGATAAAGCAATAGGAAGACCACCCCCCCCCCCCCACAAAACACCCTCATAGATACAACAGTATGATGATTACCAGAGAAAAGGGGGGCAGGGGCAGGTGGAAGAGGGTAAAGGGGGGTAAACAGTGACAGAAGTAGACGGGTGGTGAACACACAATACAATATACGATGTATTGTAGAATTGTATACTTGAAACCTATATAATTTTATTACCTAACATAACTTCAGTAAAATATATTAAAAATAAACTAGAAATTAAAAAAAAGGAAGCAGGTGTACTTCTGAATCATGGGTCACTATTACTATCCTCCTCCTGCGGAGGGAGACGTTAAGGCATAAGAAAGTGAAGTGACAGGGTCATAGTAGCACTTAGAATTCCTGATGACACTGACAATAAAAATGGCAGATTTATGTACAAAGGTTAGAGCTAAAAGGGTTTCTTCAATACTCTGCAGACCTTGGACCAGTTCTGGACCCTCCCCCAGGAGGTCTTAAAAGTCTTGAGCAGAATACAAACTCTAGAATCCCGGGCTCTTTCAGACAACAGCCCCATCTCACTAGGGAAGTTTAATGGAGAATACCCTAGGAATGACCTCAAAGTAGTCTGTAACCATGGAGCTTTTACTAAATCAGGAGGAATGATTAGGAAAAGTCCAGTCGAGGTTGGTATTTTTCTGAATTCAATGATTTTGGTATTAATTTAGGATGTAAGATTGATCCTTAATATTGAAGGTCAGATACCCAAATGAACAGAAACATTTATGAGACATAAGTTAAATTCTCTCCCAAAGAGTAACTGTTTGCTTTTGGTGTGCATATTGATGTCACCAAGGCGTGGCATTTCTTGTTCCTGGCTTCTTGGCTATATACATGACTTGCTTAAAAAAAAAAAAAAAAAAAAAAAAAAAAATAGCCAACTAAGCCTAATCATAGTCTCCAAGTTAAGAAGTACATAGGACTCATTTGACAAAAACTTCTATCTTGCAAGTGAACATGACCTTTTTTTTTTTTTGTTGCCTTTCTCTGTCTGGTTTATTTAACATGACCTTTTTTTAATGGAGGTATTCTTTCTGTCCCATTTTAAAACAATTTAAATTCATACAATATTAGCATCATCAAAATGATCTCTTCTCACCTCGTAGTCCTTAAACAGTTGGCGCATGAAGAAAAGCCACCCAAATCCAAAGAAAAGTATCTGAAGGAAAAAGAAAATAGAAAGTCAGTATACATATCTTTTGATAAATGCCTTATATAGAGTATTTTATGATAAAAGGTCTGCTAACTAGGTAATTTCAGATATTAAAGATGAGACCTACTCATAAAAGATCTATTTACTGAAATCCTCAACATTAGGAGTAGATATTAAAATACTCTTCAATCTTTGAAATTATCCATGTTTTAGAATGTGTTTTAACTTAGACAAAAATTAAAGTATATGTTTTTCCTGTAATCTTTTTTTTAAAGTTTTCTTTAAAAAATATATTTTATTGATTTCAGAGAGGAAGGGAAAGAGAGAGAGATAGAAACATCAATGATGAGAGAGAATCATTGATTGGCTACCTCCTGCACCATCCCCCCCTTACCCTTACTGGGGATGAGCCCGCAATCTGGGCATGCACCCTGACAGGGATCGAGCTGTGACCTCCTGGTTCATAGGTCAACGCTCAACCACTGAGCCACGGGCTTTCCTGTAATCTTAATGATAATCCTTTTATGAGCCAGAGAAGTTAGCAAATAAAAAAAGTCAGTGAAACTTGCTGTTTTACAGATGATCCCTGTTTACAACTACTTAAAAAAACACAACAAACAACTTGTGGGAAAGAAGTTAAGATTTAAAAAAAAGAAAAAAGGAAAGTAGTAGAAAGAGTGGTATCTTCTCTGTTTTCCTTCGTCTGTGCCATCCTCCTAAGCCCTGTAAAGTGTTTCCATCTCTGTGCCAGGAAAGCCAGGCGACTGCACGGTACCGCTTGGTTGGTTTGGTTCATCAGAGGCAGGAGCCACATGGCAGCTCTGTTCAGTGCTCGGAAGCTGGTTTGTTTTCCACTAGCCCCGTGGTCGGCAAACTGCGGCTTGCGAGCCACACGCAGCTCTTTGGCCCTTTGAGTGTGGCTCTTCCACAAAATACCACAGCCTGGGCGAGTCTATTTTGAAGAAGTGGCGTTAGAAGAAATTTAAGTTTAAAAAATTTGGCTCTCAAAAGAAATTTCAATCGTTGTACTGTTGATATTTGGCTCTGTTGGCTAATGAGTTTTCTTCTCTCTCTCTCTCTCTCCTCTTTTCTTATACTGGCTAGGAACTTTATTGGAGAATAAAACCCTTTATGCCTTCCCAATGAACTGAGGAGCAAGGGTGAACTCTTGGGCACAGTTTAACGGAGACTCCTCCTCCTCTTGCTGTGCTCCTGCTACCCACCAAAGTCCTAGTTTCAGCCACATGGGGCTGCCTTTGGCTCTTAGACACAACACTGCTTCATATCAAGACCTTGGCAGACTCTCCAGTCCCCAGCCCCCTCCTACGTGCCCTCCAGGTCTCCATGAATCTCTGGAAGGCTCCTCCCAAATAAAAACAAACTGCTCTTTTTATACGCTCCCTATTCTACCCTGATGTCCCCTATCAAAGCACTTACCATTCATGTTTTCAATGTCTAATTTAAATACATACATTTTTATTCAATATCCATTTATGGTTAAAAAAACTCTCAACGAAGTATCAAAATACCAAACTAAAAAGTTTTGCACAGTGAAGGAAATTATCAACAAAATGAAAAGACATCATACCAATGGGATAAGATACACCCAATTAGGGGTTAATATTAAAAAATATAAGGCACTTATAAAGTCTAATACCAAAAAACCCCATACAATCCAATTAAAAAATGGCAAAGGACCTGAATAGACATTTATCCCAAGAGTACATACAGATGGCCAATAGACATATGAAAACATGCTCAACATCATTAATCATCAGAGAAATGCAAATTAAAACCACAATGAGATACCAGCTTACACCAATCAGAATGATTACCATCAATAAATCAAGAAACAAGTGTCGTTGAGGATGTGGAAAAAAGGAAACCCTCATGCACATTGGTGGGATTGTAAATTGGTGGGGCCATTATGGAAAACAGTATGGAGAGTCCTCAAAAAAAAAATAAAAAAAAAAAAAATAGAGCTGCCCTACGACCAGCAATTTCACTTCTTGGTATTTATCTGAAGAAAACAAAAACACTAATTCCATAAGATAGATGTACCCCTATGTTCACTGTAGCATTACCAGTAATAGCCAAAATATGGAAGTTAAACTAGGTATCTATCGATAGATAAATGGATAAAGATGATTTCTCTCTCTCATATTACTCAACAATAAAAAGAATGAAATCTTGCCATTTTCAACATGGATGGACCTAAAGGGTATTATGCTAAGATAAAAAAGTCAGACAGAGACAAATACCATATGATTTCACTTACATGTGGAGTGAGGGAGCAATATGACAAGACACACTAGAGGGCATGGAAAGAGACCAGGAAGGAGGAGAAGGAATGGTCATGATTTCACTTACATGTGGAATCTAAACAAAAGAAAACAAATGAACAAACAAAAAAGAAACAGAGGCATAGTTATGGCTGCCAAAGGGGAGGGACGAGCGGGGATGGGAGACATTTTAAAAATCAAACACTATTGATGATAAAGTTGTATAAGCTGAATTAAAAAGAAGAAAAGAAAAACAAATAATGAATGTGCCAGGCCACACTAAGTACCCAATAAGTGTTGCTGTTAATATTCTTGCTACTTTTACTCAGGGATGGTGAGGCACAAAGTTTGAACAGGGAAAGGGGAAGTAAAAGAAAAACTAGGGAATTTCAGTCAACTACAAAATGACTAGAAAACCACAGAAAAAAAGACTATAGGCAAGGGTAAATTTTTAAAAACAGACCCACGCCTAAAACAAATTAAAAATATGTAAAAATAAGTTAAAAACTATGTAAAAAACAACTTAGAAATAATGTAACTATTAATGCCTGGATAAACATAAGGGGAGAGAAGATATAAAGTTGCTTCAATGTACTGATTAACTTATCTTTCATAACATGAGTCCAAAGAATATTAAAACTGGTAAGTCAACTAATAGATGTAAAAGAACACTTACGGGTTATATAAAGATATATAAAAGTACAAAGGATATTTAAACACAGAAAGAAATACTAGAACGAAAAGCATAAGCCTATATAATAAAACCCTAATATGCAAATTGACTGAACTGCGGAACGACTGGTCACTATGATGCGCACTGACCATCAGGGGGCAGACGCTCAACACAGGAGCTGCCCCATGGTGATCAGTGCAGTCCCACAGGGGGAGTGCAGCTCAGCCAAAAGCTGGGCTCACGGCTGGCGAGTGCAGCGGCGGTAGCCTCTCCTGCCTCCGTGGCAGCGCTAAGGAGCAGCAAGCCAAGCAGTAAGGAGCAGCGAGCAGGCGGGTGATAAGGAACGAGGGGTCCCAGACTGCGAGAGGGCAAAGGCCGGGCTGAGGGATCCCCTCCCCGGCCCCCCCCCCCCCCGCCAGTGCATGAACTTTGTGCACCAGGCCTCTAGTAGAATATAATTAACTAAAAGCTGGTGATAGAGGGGAGGAATGACAGGAGAGGTGGGAAGAGGGGGAAGCATGCTAACACTTATACTGCACATAGGAAAAAATAAGTACATACAGACACACACACTTGTTTTTATTTATTTTTATTTTTTAAATATATTTTATTGCTATTTCACAGAGAGGAAGGGAGAGGGATAGAGAGCTAGAAACATCGATGAGAGAGAAACATCGATCAGCTGCCTCCTGCACACCTCCCACTGAGGATGTGCTCGCAACCAAGGTACATGCCCTTGACCGGAATCGAACCCGGGACCTTTCAGTCCGCAGGCCGACGCTCTATCCACTGAGCCAAACCGGTTTCGGCTGTTTTTAGAGATTAGATTGTAAGTTCGGTGAGGACAAGGGTCATGTTTGTCATGTGAATCCTCAGTGCCCAGCACAATGCAGGCACATAGCAGGCTCTCCATAAATGTTTGCTGTGTTTGCTAAATGCTGGTTTGTTCTTTAGGAATATCTAACCTTAATTTGTGTGTGAGTAATAATTCCCGAGGTCCTGGTGATACAAAGATGAGCAAGATAGTCATTACCTTCAAGGAGCTCAAAGTATAGTGGCAAATACACTAAATCAGTAATGATAATGTAACATCGGACATGCAGTGAGGGAAATATACACATGCTGTGGTAAAAGAACATGAAAAAGGGAGACTAGACCAATCTGTAGTGGGTTAGGACAGATTTTCCTGGAGAAGATAATACCTTAGCTGAAGGAGGTTTTAATTTGGGTTAAAAACCTGGTATCATGTGCAAATTTGGGGATTATATGCATTTTCTCCAAAGAGAGGTTCTCAGGTATTCACCACATACTCAAAGTTTTCCATCACTCCAAAAATATTAAAAAACCACTCTGCTAAAGGATGAAAAAGGATTGGGCAGGCAAAAGCCAGGTGGTGGGGCAGGAGGACAGGGCTTTCTTTCCCGACAGCAAAGAGCACGATTAAAGACAAGAGGTAAGAGGCAGTATGACATATACTGGGAACGACACATGGCTTGGGATGGCCAGAAAGCAAAGTTCCAAGAACGAAGTGGTTGAAATGAGACGGGAGAGGCCCCGAAGGCCACACTAAGGACCTTGGGCTATAGTCTATAGGTGATGAGAGTCATTTCAGTGGGGAAAAACACGGCTGGGTTGGTCTTATATGGACCACCATGGTGGCTACACTGAAGATACATTTGAAAGAAACAATCCTGTAGAAAGAGAAACCGTACAGGAGGTTGTTGCGTACAGGAGGTTGTTGCGGATGAGAGAGGATAAAGATCTGAATTAAGACACTGGTGGAGAGGAGGCAACAGGTTTAAGTAGTACTTAGAAGGTAAAATCAGCAGGGAGAAATCAAGGCACCCAATTTATACCAAGAAGATTGGAGGAAGAAAAGGTTTGGGAATGGGGGGATGGGAAGATGAGCAGTTCACCTTTAGAAATGCTAAGTGCCTACGGGCCATCCAGGTCAACCTAAAGGACAGAGTGTGAGGGCAGGGCTGATGTACACCTCAGAGTTGAAACCACCCAAGTAGTGGAACCACCAGGAAGAGTATGTAGAGGGAGGGAGCAATATGACAAGAAGGCACTAGAGGGCAGGAATGGAAAGAGAGCAGGAAGAGGGAGAGGAATAACCGACAGCAGGAGGTGTGGCATCCTCGAACCAAAGGAATAAAGACGTGTTAAATGAAGCAGGACTGGAAAGTGTTCACAGGCTTCGGTAACTGGGAGGTCAGTGCTGACCTGAAGGAAAACAGACTGAATAGTGAGATGGAGGCAGGAACCAGACTAGCAGGCTGGGATGAGGCGACAGAGACCACAAGCACAAATCACCCGAGGGAGAGCCGAGGGTGAGAGAAAGCATCAGGCAGGAGCCTAGAGAGGAGTGCGGGATAAGGGAAGGTGTACCAGCCAAGAGGAAGAGAGCAGAGGAGTAGGAGGATGGACAAACACGAGGAACTGTTGGGACACGGGAGGACTGAGACAGGCCAGTGAGCGGGGACAAGCAGACTAGGGAAACAGACAGACAGTTAGTAAATCCTGTCTTCCCTAAACCAGGGACACTTGTGAGTAAACTAAAGGCCCGGTGCATGAAATTCATGCACTGGAGGGGGCGGTCCCTCAGCCCAGCCTGCACCCTCTCACAGTCTGGAACCCCTCGGAGGATGTCCAACTGACAGCTTAGCCTGACTTCTGGCTGAGTGGTGCTCCCCCTGTGGGAGCACACTGACCACCATGGGGCAGCTCCTGCATTGAGCATCTGCCCCCTGGTGGTCAGTGTGCATCATAGCGACTGGTCCACTGGTTGTTTGGTCGCTTAGGCTTTTATATATATATAGATGGACTGTATTTCTCCTCCCCAGCCAGAGGGTAAATAACTTACCTTTCTCAGGGAGACAGCAGATATCCAATTGGTGCCACTTGCCAATCACAACCAAGGACAGATGAAGTTAAGAGAACAAACCTCATTTTGATTCATCAGCATAAAGCTGGTGAACAGTCTATGGAGATCCTCCCCTAAATGCCCAGCCTTTAAAATCCCTCAAACCAAAGGTCTAGTGCACGCTCTCCCTCCCAGGCACACGCCTGCACCTTAACTCCCCCTTCCCCCACAGGCATGCATCTCCTAAACTAAGGGACCCCACGAGGCTTGTAACCAGGGCAGAAACGGGCAGTGGCAGTTCGCCCTGGGCAAACCCCCGAACCTGTCCAAGGACGTCTTAGTGAGCCAAAGCAGAGCAGCCTGGGCTCGCTTCCCCAGCCCTTCCTGTTCCACTGTGCCCAGCTTTCATGAACATCCTCCACAATTCACCTGGACTCGTGCTGGGCAATGTTCCCTGCACAAAGTCAAGAACCCGCACACGACCCTGTGGGCCTAGGCGGACCCGCCAGGGCCAGGTCCCCTTTCCGGTAACGGGCTGAGTTGATGATGTTATTAATTTATCATTGAGAGCAGTAGCTATCCTTTATTGATCATTTAGTATATTCCAGGAACTCTAAGTGCTTAGTGTTGTAATGCCATTAAATCAGAAAAACCTGATAAGGTAGGTTTGACTGCCCTCATTTCAGAGAAAGCTGAGGCTTACAGAAGTTAAAATCCATTTACAGTAAGTGTCAGAATCAGGATTCAATCTGAAGTCTGTGCGACAGATTCCAAAAGCTTGTGCTTATAACCATTTCCCAATTGGCTGCTCCAAGATCAAAGGCACAGGTGGAGAAAATGGTCTGAATAGGTGCAGGGAGCGCCTGATTTTCTGACATTGAAGAAAAGGAGTGGGGAATGGTTGTGGATATAGATAACTGCCTAGATTAAGAGGTAGGAAGTAGGAGGAGATCACACCTTTGACCTCACTTTTGTTGATAAAGTAGGTGGTAAGGTCATCTGCTAAGAGTACCAGAGGTGAGGATGGAAAAAAGGACTTTGAAGAGAGTGATAAAGACGCCAGAGAAATTATGAGGGGAATGGAACAAGTAGCTAATTGAGGTCAAGAAAAACACACCACGATTCAGTGTCCATAAACTCATGGCATTGGCAAGCTGCACAACTGCATGATTTTCTACATCAGCCTTCAGGCCCTGAATTAATAATGGACAAGCTACAGCAGTGACCCAAGTGTGGAGTTTTGTATGTAGGTAAAGAAACAAGAAGGTATGAGAAAGCAGTTTCGAAATATGAATCCAGACAGAGAAGAAAAGGGGTGAACAGATTAGGAGAAAATACCCCTAGACCACCCAGGAGACCCTTTGGCTATTATAAATTATTACGAGAGAAGACATTGAAATTGAGAGTTTAGAGGCCATGTTTATATGACTTATGAAGTCATGTCTGAAGTTGGGCGAGTTAGGCATTTAGGACTGGGAATGGTATGATGAAGATAGATGATAAAAAAGATAATATTTAACACTAAGAGCACCCTGAATGGATCTTTAAACAAGAAAAAGAAAACAAGCAAAAATGATAATAAATATGAAAGGATGGAAAATGGAAGACAAAGAAAAAGAAATCTATACTTTTAATATTTCTTTGTGGGCTCCTTTCACATTGACAAAAAAGCTTAAGACTTTTACCCAAATAGCCGAAACCGGTTTGGCTCAGTGGATAGAGCGTCGGCCTGCGGACTGAAGGGTCCCGGGTTTGATTCCGGTCAAGGGCATGTACCTTGGTTGCGGGCACATCCCCAGTGGGAGGTGTGCAGGAGGCAGCTGATCGATGTTTCTCTCTCATCGATGTTTCTAGCTCTCTATCCCTCTCCCTTCCTCTCTGTAAAATATCAATAAAATATATTTTTTTAAAAAAAAGACTTTTACCCAACTAATAAAAAAAAAAAAAGGCAACTGGAGAGTTAAGTCCAAGGTAAATATGAATTCTGATAAAATTATAGAGAATCTAAAAAACAAGCAGAAGGAAAAAAAGCATTTTCAAACAGTTTTGCAAATAAAAGGTGCACAGCTTCTTATTCAAAAAAGAGGGTTAATATTTAAAAAATTGTATAGTCTTGACCTTGGGACTTTGGAACTGGTAAGTCTTATGACTGCATAGAAGGCTCAAAATGTGCACTCCTACATTGAAAATTAGTTCCAGATTAAATAAAAAAGCCAGTTATTAAAGAACTAACTGAAAAAGAACCCTTTCTTGGATCATTTACCATTTTATTCACTTAACAAATATTTCTTAGTGTCTAATATGTGCCAGGAGCAGAATGGTAGACTGCTCTGAAGGAGTTTATAATCTACTGGAGGCCCGGTGGGGTGTGTCCCTCAGCCCAGCCTGCACCCTCTCCAATCTGGGACCCCTGGAGGGATGTTTAGGCCTAAACGGGCAGTCAAACATCCCTCTCACAATCCAGGACTGCTGGCTCCCAACTCCTCGCCTGCCTGCCTGATTGCCCCTAACCACTCCCCTGCCAGCCTGATTGATGCCTAACTGCTCCCCTGCCAGCCTGATTGCCCCTAACTGCCCTCCCTTGCAGGCCTGGTCCCTCCCAACTGCCCTCCCCTGCTGGCCTGGTCCCTCCCAACTGCCCTCCCTTGCTGGCCATCTTGTGGCGGCCATCTTGTGTCCACATGGGGGCAGCCATCTTGTGTGTTGGAGTGATGGTCAATCTGCATATTACTCTTTTATTAGATAGGATAGAGGCCTGGTGCACAGGTGGGATCCTGCTGGTTTGCCCTGAAGGGTGTCCTGGATCAGGGTGGGGGTTCCCTTGGGGCTTCGGGCAGCCTGGGCGAGGGGACTGTGGTGGTTTGCAGGCTGGCCACGCCCACCGGCGACCCAAGTGGAGGCCCTGGGATCTAGGATTTATTTATCTTCTATAATTGAAACTTCGTAGCCTTGAGTGGAGGCCAGGGCAGGCCAGGCTGGGCGGTAAGCTTGGCTTCCTCCATCGCCAGGGGCAACCCAAGCCTCCTGCTCTCTCCAGCTCCGTGGCTGCTGCCATTTTTGTTGGGATTTATTTATCTTCTATAATTGAAACTTTGTAGCCTTGAGCAGAGGCCAGGGCAGGCCTGGGCCGGCCAGGGCGGGAAGCTTCACTTCCTCCATTGCCGGGGAAACCAACCCAAGCCTCCTGCTTGCTCTGTGGCTGCAGCCATCTTGGTTGGGTTAATTTGCATACTTGCTCCTGATTGGCTTGTGGGCATGGCTTGTGGGCATAGCAGAGGTATGGTCAATTTGCATGTTTCTCTTTTATTAGTGTGGATGAAAGAGATACACAAGTAATTACAAAACAATGTGAAAATGTAATGTTACAAGGGAATTTGGTGAAGGGTACTATGGAAATATGTATAGTGACGTCTAGTCTAGTCTGGAAGAGGCTTCTTGGATGTTCATGCTGAAATCTGAAGGAATTAGCCAGGAGAAGGAAGTGGAGGGGTATGGGTGAAAGGTCCAGAAAGAGAGAACAAACTGGAAATCTGAAGGTTAAGGAAGTAGAGGGCTAAGTATAAGGTGAAGTGAAAAATGGTGAGAGCCAAGGCGGGAGAGGTAAGAGCCGTGTTTCCTCATAAGACTCAGCCATGTTAAGAATTTGAACTTTATCCTGTGACGTGGTGAACATCTCTACACCAAGATGTTACCTGAGGCTGACCAGCTTCATTAGTTTATGACCTGTAATTTCAGATTTTCATTCCAAATAAGTCTCTCAGTTCATATAAATCAGGAAAAATGAGGGGCAGGTGTTTCTAATCTCTCTAGACAGGTGCTTTTACTAAGTAACTATTTACTAGGCCTCTACTGTCAGCAACTGAGCTAGATGCTAGGGACTACAGCAGAGAACAAGAAAGAGAATATCCTGGACCTCATGGAGTTTACACTTAACAAAAACACAAACAATAGTGATAGATGCTAAGAAAAAAATAAAACAGGGAAATGAGCCCGCTGTCATGGCTCAGTGGTTGAGCAATGAAGTCTGAACCAGGAGATGACGGTTTGATTCCCAGTCAGGGCACATGCCCCGGTTGTGGGTTCAATCCCCAGTGTGGGGAGTGCAGGAGGCAGTGACCAACGAATCTCTCTCATCAGTGATGCTTCTATCTCTCTCTCCCCCTCTCCCTTCCTCTCTGAAATAAATAAAAATGCATTTAAAAGAATAAAAATAAACAGTGAAATGAGATAGTAGGTGGCTGGAATACAGACTACTTTGATTGGGGTTGGAGAGTCAGGTGAAGCCTTTCCAATGTGACATTTTTACTGATACCTAAATAAAGATGAAGTAGCCACATAAATATTTGGATATAGAACATTACATGCAATGAATTCTTTGGGTCTTTGTTTCTCATTTGTAAAGAACAGGTTTAAGAATTTAATACTGCATGTGAAATGCAATGTGTAAAAGTTAAAGTATTAGATGGCATAAAATATCAGAAAGCCACTTTCTTGGTTCAACTTATCAATCAATTACATTCATGTTAAAAGTCTTAGAGGTGGGGGGGCGGTCAATCAGGGAAAAAGGAGACATATGTAAAACTTTAGACAAAAAAAAAGTCTTAGAGGCTACATACAATGCCAATTTCCTCACTGACATCTTTATTTCTACATTGAGTAAAAAGAGCTATTTAAATATTGTCATTTTTCTTATATCTGACAAAATAGACTTTAAAACAAAAGCTATAACAGACAAAGAAGGTTACTGTGTAATACTAAAGGGATCGATCCAACAAGAGGATATAACCATGGTAAACATATATGCATCCAATATAAGAGCCCCTAATATATTAAAACACACACACACACTCTTAGAGGTCTTTAAGGGACAGATTGATAGCGATACAGTCATAGTAGGGGACTTTAATACCCCATTATCATCACTGGATAGATTTTATAGACAAAAACCCAACAAGGAAACAGTGACATTAATAACACACTAGATCAGATAGATGTAATTGATATTTACAGAACATGTCATCCCAAAGCAGCAGAATATACATTCTTCTTAAGTGCACATGGAACATTCTCAAAGACAGACCACATGTAAGGACACAAAATAAGTTTAAGGAAGTTTGAAATCATATCATCTTCTCAGATCACAATGGTATGAAATTAGAAATCAACTACAATAAGAACTCTCAAAAACATTCAAACACATGGAAGCTAAATATCATGTCGTTAAATAATGAATGGGTTAGCAATGACATAAAGGAGCAAATTAAAAACTTCCTGGAAACAATGAAAATGAACACAAAACAATCCAAAATCTTTGGGATACAGCGAAAGCAGTCCTGAGAAGGAAGTTCATAGCATTACAGGTCTATCTCAAGAAATAAGAAATATTTCCAATAAATTATCTAACACTAGAACTAAAAGCTCAGAGGAAGCAGAAGGAAGAAAATAATAAAGATCAGAGCAGAAATAAATGACCAAGAGATTAAAAAAATAATACAAAAGATCAATGAAATCAAGAACTGGCCCCTGGAAAAGATAAATAAGATTGATGAACCTTTAGTCAGACTCATGAAGAAACAGAGGACCCAAATAAATAAAATCAGAAATGAAAGAGGCGAAGTAACAACAGAAATACAAAGAATTGTAAGAAAATACTGTGAACAACTAAATGCCAAAAATTTAGAAACTTGGGTGAAATGGACAAATTCCTAGAAACATAAAATATTCCAAAACTCAATCAGGAAGAATCATAAAATCCGAATAGACCAATAACAATTAATGTAATTGAAGCAGTAATAAAAAAAAACAATACCCAGCAAACAAAAGTCCTGGACTGGATGGCCTCACAGGGGAGTCTTACCAAACGTTCAAAGAAGAACTAACACCTGTCCTCTTGGACTATTCCAAACAATTCAAGAGGAAGAAAGACTTCCAAGCTCTTTTTACAAGGCCAACATTATTCTAAATCCAAAACCAGATAAAGACACCACAAAGGAAGAAAATTATAGGCCAATATACCTGATGAACATAGATACTAAAATCCTCAAAAAAATTAGCAAATGGGATCCATCAATACATTAAAAAGATCATACACCATGATCAAGTGGGATTTATTCTGAGGATGCAAGGCTGGTACAATATTCACAAATTAATAAAAGTGATACATTACATAAACAAAATGAAGGATAAAAATCACATGATCATATCAATGTATGTAGAAAAGCATTCGACAAAATTCAACACTTGTTTATAAAAATCTCAGCAAAGTGGGAATGCAGGGATCATACCTCAATATAATGAAGGCTATATATTACAAACCTACAGCAAACATCACACTCAATGGGCAAAAACTAAAAGTGTTTCCCTTAAGATCAAGAACAAGATAGGGATGTCCGCTTTCACCACTCTTATTCAACACAGTACTGGAAGTCCCAGCCATAGTGATCAGAGAAGAAGAAGAAGAAATAAAAGGCATCCAAATTGGAAAGAAGGAAGCAAAACTGTCATTGATATTGTACATAGAAAACCCAAAGTCTCCACCAAAAAATACTAGATTTAATAAATGAATTTGGCATAGTAACAGAATACAAAATAAACATCCAAAACATTGATGGCATTTTTATACACCAATAATGAACTCTCAGAAAGGGAAACCAAAAAGACAATCCCATTTACCACTGCAACAACAAAAATATATACCTAGGAATAAACTTAACCAAGGAGGTCAAAGACCTGTACTATAGGGAAACTATAGGACATTGGAAAAATAAGTAGAGGAAGATACAAATAAATGGAAACTGTGTGCATGAATAGCAAGAATTAACATCATTAAAATGTCCATACTACCCAAAGCAATCTATTGATTCAACACAATACCTATTAAAATACCAATGGCCTATTTCACAGATCTAGAACAGTTATTCCAAAAATTTACATGGAACCTAAAAAGACCCCGAATAGCTTCAGCAATCTTGAGAAAGAAGAATAAAGTTGGAGAGATCTCAATACCAGATATTAAAGTGTACTACAAAGCCAGTGTGATCAAAACAGCCTGGTATTGGCACAAGAACAGGTATACAGATCAATGGAAAAGAACAGAGACCCCAGATTATCAACCCACACCATTATGGTCAATTAAGATTTGAGAAAAGAGGCAAGAGTATACAAGGAGTAAAGACAGTGTCTTCAATAAATGGTGTTGGGAAAATCAGACAGGTATATGCAAAAATAAGAAACTAGACCACCCACTTACACCATACACAAGAATAAACTCAAAATGAATAAAAAACTTAAATGTAAGTCACGAAACCATAAAAATTCTAGAAGAAAACATAGGTAGAACAATCTCAGATATCTCATGTAGCAGGATTTTTGACCACATATCTCCTAGGGCAGTGGTCGGCAAACTGCGGCTCACGAGCCGCATGTGGCTCGCGAGCCGCAGTTTGCCGACCACTGTCCTAGGGCAGGAGAAACAAAGGAAAAAATAAACTAATGGGACTACATCAAAGTAAAAAGCTTCTGCACAGCCAAAGAATCAACAAAATGAAAAAGAAAAGTACTATATAGGAGAATATATTTGGCAATGATACATTTGGTAAGGTGTTAATATCCAAAATATATAAAGAATTCATACAACTCAACACCAGGAAGATAAATAATCTAATTAAAAATGGACTTGAATAGACACTTCTCCAAAGAGGACATACAGATGGCCAACAGACATATGAAAAAATGCTTAGCCTCACTAATCATCAGAGAGATGCAAATTAAAACTATAATGAGGTATCACCGCACACCTGCCAAATGGCTACCATCAGTAAATAATAAACAAGCGCTGGTGAGGATGTGGAGAAAAAGGAACCCTAGTGCACTGCTGGTGGGAATGCAGACTGGTGCAGCCACCATGAAAAACAGTGTAGAGTTTCCTCAAAAAATTAAAAATGGAACTGCGTTTGACCCAGTGATCCCACTTCTGGGAATATATCCTAAAATCCTGAAACACCAATCAGAAAGAATATATGCACCCCTATGTTCAGACCAGTGTTATCTACAATAGCGAAGATCTGGAAACAGCCCAAGTGCCCACCAGTAGATGAGTGGATAAAAAAGCTGTGGTACATTTACACAATGGAATATTATGTGCCTATCAAAAAGAAGGATCTTTTATCCTTGAGGTTGTATAAATGGATCTGGAGACTATTATGCTAAGCGGAATAAACCAGTCAGAGAAAGACAAATATGACAGGATCTCACTTATATTGGAATCTATTGAACAAAATAAACCGATGAACAAAATAGTGCAGAGACATGGATGCATGGAACAGACTGACAGATCTCAGATTGGGTGGGGGTGGGGCAGACTGGGAGAGATTAACCAAATAATATATGTGTGTACTGTATATGCATAGCCAATGGACACAGACAATAGTGTGATGAAGGCCTGGGTTCGTGTGAGGGTTGGGTGGATGAGGGAAAAGGAGGGGAAATGGGGGGCATCTGTAATACAGTCAACAATAAAAGAAAATATTATAAACAACTACATGCTAATAAATTGGACAATCTGGATGAAACAGACAAATTCCTTGAAACATACAATGTTCCAAAACTGAATCAGGAAGAATGAGAGAATGTAGACAGTTTGCAACTAGTGTAATTATAGCAGTAATTAGAAAATTTCCAACAGACAGAAGTCCTGGACCAAATGGCTTCACAGGTGAATTTAACCAAACTTTCAGAGAAGCACTAACACGTTATTCTTCTCAAATTATTCAAAAAAATTCAAGAGAAGGGAAGACTCCCACACTCAGTTTACAAGGCAAGCATTATCCTAATTACCAAACCTAATAAAGACACTACAAAAAAAAATTATAGGCCAATATCCTGATAAACATAGATGTTGAAATCCTCAACAAAATGTTAACAAACCAGATCCAGCAATATATTAAAAAGATCATATACCATTATGAAGTGGCATTTATTTGGGGGATGCAAGGTTGGTACAATATCTGCAAATCAATAAATGTAAAACATCACATAAACAAAATGAAAGATTAAAAACCACATGATCATATCAATAGATGCAGAAAAAGCATTTGATAAAATCCAGCATCCATTTATGATAAAAACTCTCAGCAAAGTGGGAATAGAGGGGACATATATGACAAACCTACAGCCAACATCATATTTCATGGGCAAAAACTACAAGCATTTCTCTTAAGATCAGGAACAAGACAGAAGTGTTCACTTTCTTCACTCTTATTCAACATAAGTACTGAAAGTCCTAGCCACTGCAATCAGACAAGAGGAAGAAATAAAAGCCACCCAAATAGAAAGGAAGAAGTAAAACTGTCATTATTTGCAGGTGACACAATACTGTATGTAGGGAACCCTGAAGATTCCACCAAATAAACTACCAGGACTTATAAGTGAATTCAGTATAATAGCAGGGTACAAAATGAATACCCAGAAATCAGTTGCATTTTTATACACCAATAATGAACTATCAGAAAGGCAAATGAAATAAAAAATCCTATTTACAATTACATCAATAAAATAAAATAAAATAAAATAAAATAAAATAAAATAAAATAAAATAAAAGCAAAGCCTGGCCTGGTGGCTCCGTTTGTTGGATCGTCACCCTATACACCAAAAGGCTGCGGGTTCAATTCCCCCGGTCAGGGCGCATACCTACGTTGCGCAGTTGGATGTTTCTAGTTCACATTGATGTTCCTCTCGCTCTTAAAATCAAGAAAAACATATCCCTGGGTGAGGATTAAAACAAACAAACAAAAACCTAAGAATAAATTTAACCTAAGCTGTAAGAGACTTATACTCAGAAAATTGTAAGACATTGTAGAAAGAAATTGAAGAAAATACAAATAAGTGGAAGCATATATCTTGTTCATAGATAGGAAGAATTAACATCATTAAAATGTCCATACTGCCCTAAGCAATCTATAGATTCAATGCAATGCCTATGAAAATACCAATGGTATATTTCACAAAACTAGAACAAATATTCCAAAAATTTATATGGAACCACAAAAGACCCTGAATAACCACAGCAATCTTGAGAAAGAACAAATCTGGAAGAATCCTATTACCTGATATCAAACTATACTACAAGGCCATAGTAATCAAAATAGCATGATACTGGCAGAAAAACAGACATATATAATGGAACAGAATAGAGGCAAGAACATACAATGGGGTAAAGACAATCTATTCAATAAATGGTGCTGGGAAAATTGAACAGATATGTGCAAAAAAATGAAACTAGCCCCATCTTAAACCATACACAAGCATAAACTCAATATGGATAAAAAACTACAATGTAAGACTTGAAGCCGTAAAAATCCTAGAAGAAAACATAGGCAGTAAGATCTCAGACATTTCTGGTAGCGACATTTTTTTTTTATACATTGCCTCGGGCAAAGGAAACAAAAGAAAAACATAAACAAATGGGACAATATCCATTAAAGTTTTTGCACAGCAGAGAAAACCATCAACAAAATGGACAACCCACTGAACGGAAGAATATATTTACCAATGATACATCTGATAAGGGGTTAATATCCAAAATTTATGAGGAACTTGTGAAACTCAACACCAAAAAACAAACAATGCAATTAAAAATGGGCAAAGGAGCTGAATAGACACTTCTCCAAAGAGGACACACAGATGGCCAACACACATACAAAAAGATACTCAACATCACTAATCATCAGAGAAATGGACATTAAAGCCACAATGAGACATCACTCACACCTGTCAGAATGGCTATCCTCAATAAACCCACAAACAATTGCTCTCGATGATTCCCTCCTGCACTGTTGGTGGGAATGCTGATTGGTTGGTGAAGCCACTGTGGAAAGCAGTATGGAGTTAACCCAGTGGTCGGGAAACCGCGTCTCGCGAGCCACATGTGGCTCTTTGGCCCCTTGAGTGTGGCTCTTCCACAAAATACCACGGCCTGGGAGAGTCTGTTTTGAAGAAGTGGCGTTAGAAGTTTAAGTTTAAAATATTTGGCTCTCAAAAGAAATTTCGATCGTTGTACTGTTGATATTTGGTTCTGTTGGCTAATGACTTTGCCGACTACTGAGTTAACCCCCAAAAATTAAAAATGAAACTACCTTATGATTCCACTTCTGGGAATTTATCTGAAGAAGCCTGAAACATTAATTCAAAAGAATATATGCAACCCTATGTTCATTGCAGCGTTATTTACAATAGCCAAGATCTGGAAGTAGCCCAAGTCCATCAGTAGATGAGTGGATAACATAAAACAGCTGTGATACATCTACACAATGGAATAGTACTCGGCTCTAAAAAGAAGGAAGTCTTACCTTTTGCAACAGCAGGGAGGGACGTATACAGCACCGTGCTAAGCAAAATAAGCCAATCACAGAAAGACAAATGCCATACGATCTCACTCATATGTGGAATCGAATGAACAAAATAAACTAACAAGCAAAATAGAAAAAACTCATAGAGAACGAACAGGTTAACAGCTGTCAGAGGGAAGGGGGTCGTTGAAAAAAATGAAGGGATTAGTCCAGAGGTCCTCAAACTTTTTAAACAGGGGGCCAGTTCACTGTCCCTCAGACCGTTGGAGGGCCGGAATATAGTTTAAAAAAAACAACCTATGAACAAATTCCTATGCGCACTGCGGCCTGGGACAAGTCGGCTGCTAAGCAGGACAGCGGTGGGCCGCATGTGGCCCGTGGGCCGTAGTTTGAGGACCCCTGGAAGCAAACAACAACAACAACAAAAACCCCAACGAAACAAACCAAAACACCCTCATAGACACAGACAACAGTATGGTGATTACCAGAGGGAAAGTGGGTGAGGTAAGGTAGACGGGGGTACAGGGGGAAGAAATGGTGATGGAAAGAGGCTCGACTTAGGGTGATGAATACACAATATTCAGATGATATATTATAGAATTGTATACCTGGAACATATATAATTTTATTAACCAATGTCACCCCAATAAATTCAATAAGAGTGTGAAAAAAATAAAAAGTAGTTTAAATTACTGGAAAACGAGGGAGGGGAAGATGTGTGAGCTTCTCCAAATGTTAAGAGTTGGCCAACAATAGTTACTGGGTGCTTGCACTTGAGGGGGGTTCAGCTTTGAACTAGACAGGACCCGAAAAGCACGGCAGCGAAGAGAGGGCGAATGCCGAACTCCTGCACCAAGAAAACCTAGCACTTTGAAGCTCTCTCGAGGGACAGCGGCAAAGGCGTCCCCCCACCCCGGGATTCAGCGTTTGACAACGCACCAGCACAGCCCACGTGTCCCCGGGAGCCGGCTCCGATTGGCCCGCCGCGCACGGCGCCGGAACCACACTTCCCCAATTCATGGGTCAGGGGTGCAGTCAGAAGTTTCGGGGACCGCTCCCTTCTCTCGAGGCACGGGCTCTGCGCGCTGAGGCCACCCGACCCCTTCCAAAACTGGACAACAAAGTGGGGGGAAGGGATAGTGGATGGGGGCTGGGTGGGGTGCGACTGCCGCAGGCCGCCTCCCGACAAGGGCGGACAACCGGACGCAGCAAATCCCAAACCCTCCCCGAGCTCCGCGAACGGTCGAGGCGGTGCAGGCGGCAAGAAGACGACTCTGTGGTCGGAAAAGTGACGCCGGGGTCCCGGGCAGGAGGCGTGGCTCACCTGGGAGGTAATCATGATGCTGGAGTCTATTAGGAAACTCATGGCGATGTGAGGGGAGAGCGCGTGCCTCCATTGCCCATGCCCGAGACCGCAGCAGCTGGGGCTGCCAGCCCCTTACATCTGTGGCCTTCGCCCGGGGCGTCGGCAGGGACTGAGGCCGTTCAGCCTGACGCCATCAAACTGCGCCCCGAGCCAGCCAATCAAGGACGACACCGACTGCTTCTCAGTCCAGGAGTGGGCGGGACGGACGCGGGTTGCCTAGGAGACGAGGGCGGGGCCAGGCAGACACCATTCTGGAGGCGGGGCTTGATTGGAGGTAGCCTGGCTTGGAGAGATAAGATATTGTGGTCTGAAAATCCAGAAGAGGAGGTACTGCAAGGTAGTATTTTCATCTGTGAGGCTGAAGGAGGTGGGGCCTGGCCTAACACCTTATTTTAAGTGGTAATTCCTTTTTGTAATGGTCACAGGGGTCTTAGCTAATAAGATGAAGTTAATAATGATTATTATAATGAGACCATAAGCCAGGCATTGTGTTCTAAATGTTACACCTTATACTTGGCTCCACAAACAACGGCACAAATAAGGTGAGGGAAGAGTGGAAAGGCAGGTGAGATTTTTAGCAAATATAGCTAACCAAGTAAATTTCTGATGTGATAACAACAACAAAACCCTCCATCTCCAGCAAGGGAGTGATAATGTCGTACTAGGTACCCATCAGAATGATGTGTTAATGTACAAACGAAATATGTGCATAGATCAATATGGGTGAAAATCTCTCATGTGCCCTGACTGGGAATCGAACCGTGACCTACTGGCTCATAGGTCAACGCTCAACTACTGAGCAACGCTAGCCAGGCTACAACCTCATTTTGGATATGCTGACCTTGGTGCTCACCTGGCAGGCACTTAGGATGTCCTGTCCTGGACCTTGATTGGTTCAACTAAGTTAGAGTTCACTCTGAATCGAGTGCCTGGCTGTTTTTCAGGCCGGATTCCTGAGGAATGAAGCTTTAAATAGTTATGTATCCCTGTGCAAGCAACTTAACTCTCTGCACCTTATTTTCCTCACCTTAAAAAGAGGGATAAGTAATAGTAGCTTCTTTCATAAAGTTATTACTAGGAATAAATAAGTAATATACTTAAAACTTTAAGAAAACTAAGTGCTTTCTAGTAAGTATGCAATGATTTTACCCATTATTACTATTATGAATTTCAATTCAGAGTTTTCCTTTATTATTAATCAGTTTAAATGTATATTTAAAATTTGTGGTTGCCAATTATTCACATTGAAATAAACAGACTGATAAAAAGAGACATATGCAATACTTTCAACAATAAAGAATTTTAAAAAAAGGAAATAAAAAGACTGGTGATTGTATACCTCCTAAAGTTGGAAAGACTCAGAGGCATTATTTAAAATATATAACATTAAATTTTTTCCCATTTATTAAAACACAGAGGATTCCCTACTAATATGATTCTTATACAGAATTAATTTGATCCATATAATTTGTGAATAAAAGGGAAGAATAATAGAAAATTGAATATATAAATTGAAAGTCACACATAAAAGTAAAAGATGTGCATGCCCTTCCATAAGAACTTTCTGAACTTCTCAACACTTAACTTTGGGTGTCCCACCCTCTGGGCCTGGGCGGGGCTCAAAGCTCTCCCTGCCTCCCCACCGTTTCTTGCTCCAGGACTAACCTCTGCTCAGGACACTACCAGTGGGAATTTTTCCTTATTTTAGAGAAGCCCCCACCTTTATCACTAAGTGTGATTTACCACCATGGCTGCGGTCAGATGGTCACAAAGGAGCCCAATACTGGCGTATTTTTAAAAAATATATATATATTTTTATTGATTTCAGAGAGGAAGGAAGAGGGAGAGAGAGGATCATCAATGATGAGAGAGAATCATTGATCTGCTGCCTCCTGCTCGCCCCACACTGGGGGTCAAGCCCGCAACTCAGACATGTGCCCTGACTGGGAATCAAACCCTGACCTCCTGGTTCTTAGATCGATGCTCAACAACTGAGCCATGCCGGCTGGCTTTTCTGGTGTATTTTTTAAGTCTGGGATATTCATTCTTATTTGTGGTTACTCAGTTCCGCACCCGTACCCAGGCACACATACTATTTCATTTTCCCCAAAATGGGTTCAGTGCGCAACATATTTTGCCATATACTTAGAAATATACCATGAGCATTTTCTCATGCTGAAGATTTTACAACATTTTTATTGACTCCGTGACATCCATCATATGATTACCATGATTTATTTCACTAGTCTGCTTTTTCTGTTTGCTTGGTTGTTACAATAAAATAATACTGTGGTGAAAAATTTAGTTCACAAAAAACAGTCATCCAAGTCTTCAAACTTCTCTGGGCAAGGGGCAGTCATTGTGTCTATGATATAGGAAATATTAACTTAATACTCCATTACATATCCATTAAGTCAGACTTACAAATTGCATTCAGGTCTTTTATGTTTTTGTATTCTATTTATTTGTCAAGCATCGAAGGAGGCTTATTAAAGTCTCTTACTACTACTGTTTTTCTTTTCACATCGCCTTACATTTCTGAGGGCTACATATGGTCCAATTCCTACATTTTCAGTACAAAATGATTCATATGTCTTTGTTGCATGTTATATTTTATATCAATAAAATTAAATATTTTGGTTTGGTTTAATGATTTTTTTCTCTTATTTTGTGTATCTGGTTTTCATCCCCCCTCCTTTTTCTATATTGACTGTATGTTTCTTATTTTTCCCCTTAGTACTTTGGAAGGCATGCATTTTGTTTTAAAATAACCCTTGCAGTTTTTCTAAGTATTAACATGGAGACTAAAATAATATCTTTGTACATTAAGAATACTGGGGCCTTCTACTTTCTCATATTTCTCCTCCCTGACTCCCTCCACCTCACATAGTTCCCAAGTTTATGTTAGTATAACCTGGAGTTTTAAACCTCAATTTAAAAAAATTACAATGTGTTAAGAATTATTTATGACACGTGTATTCTGTTTGTAACTATACATACTATAGTTTTGTTTGATTGATTTTATACTTAATACCTTCAGTATTCATCACCAGCCTTTTTCATATTTTACCTTCTTGAATTCTGTCTTTTTTTTTTTTAATAGTATCTCAATCTAATGTTTAGGTATGTGGATATGCTTATTTTTAAAAATATATGTCTTTATTGATTTTTAGAGAAAGAGGAAAGGAGAGGGATAGATAGAAACATCTATGAGAGAAACATCATTGATCAGCTACCGCCTACATGCCCTCTACTGGGGATCAAGCCCACAATCGCAACCAGGGCATGTGCCCTGACTGGGAATTGAACCAGTGACCTCTTGGTTCATGGGTCGGTGATCAACCACTAAGCCCACACCGGCCGGGCTTGAATTATTTTTTAAAATTATTTCTCCTTTGGTTAAATACATTTTTCTTTAAAGAAGGTTTTGCAGGTATGTTGAGTTTTTGCATAGTTGAGAATGCCTTTCAATTTCCTTCACTTATGAATGAAATACGGCTTATTGTGGAGTTCTTGACTTAAACATTTAATCCTCAGTAGTCTACAGATGTTCTAGTCTTTTCTGAAATGTAATATGTTGTGGAAAAGTGTGAAGCCAGCCTGCTATTTTCTTCCTTTGAGGGTAACTTAATAAACACCCTTCCTAACTCCACATTGGGAGGGATGGCTGTAATAGAGAGCCCTGAAGTTTGGGTTTCTTGTCCTTACCTTGCTTCTCTTTTCCTTTAGAGCTATGACTAATCCCCCGACCAACAGTGGCCTCGGAGAGGGAGGGAAATCTCTAATCCCTAGCCTTTCAGGCCAAATGCACAACCCTCCCCTTAAGTCTCTGAATCCCAGCTGAGTCTAAGGTGTCTTAGTATTGATACTGTGCTGAATGCTAGTAATTATATCACACAGAACAATATGTGATGGTAATGATAGCTAATAGTTACCAAGCGTTTACTCTGTGCTAGGTACTATTCTAGGACTAACTCGAACTCACTAACTCCGTCCCTAACCTGCTTCCATATGGCAGATACCATTGTTCCCTTAACTTTTGGAAACATGTTGAGCACATTGGGACTTGGGATTCCAGGCTCAAGAGAATGAGCTTCAGAAGAGAAAGAAATTAATTCTCTCTTCTTCCTTTTTAAGGCTCGCCTTCCAAATCCTTTTTTTCTGTTTCTCATTTTAGAATCTTTTTCAGGATTTGACATCAGAATAGCCATTCTCTTGAGCGGAATCCTCAACTCCTACTGACAGGATATGATCCTACTCTGTGTTCACAACTGGGCAAAAATGTGAAAGCATAAGTGTCCATTAGCAGTACACAAACCACGGCAGGGGTTGTTTTCTTATATTTTGAAAATTGTAGAATAGTGCCTTTATACTTGCAAATAAAAGCGTAGCTAGATTTTCTTTTTTCCTGGTCCATGGGGAATTTCTTTGAATTCTTAACTCTGCCAGCTCCCTTTCCAACTCAGTTTATCATCTTATTATCGTGTGTTTCATCTCCTGTTTTATAGAGCTCATGTGTTCTTTAAAAATTTTGAGAGCACAAAACAGATTTTAAACTTTTTTTTCTGAAGTAAATATCTTTTGAAATCACACTATTCTTTTACTTTGGTGTCCACTGGTTGTTTTCTTCTCTGAAACCTTTCATAGACTCCAGGCTGTCACAACCTCTTTGTTGTTATTTTCCTTGTCTGTTACTCATAGGTCCCCGTATATGTGTGGGCCCTAACTAGATACAGTAATTAGGTCAACAGGATTTTTAAAAAGTCAAGGAGGGTCTTTGACCACTAGGTAAGTCCCTAGAATATTTATTTTATTTTCTTTTTTATCTAATTTATTGGGGTGACACTGGTTAACAAAATTATACAGGTTTCAGTTGCACAATTCCACAGCACATCCTCTGTACACTGTATTGTGGGTTCACCACCCCAAGTCAAATCTTCATCCATCACCATTTATCCTGCTTTTACCCTCTTTTACCCACTCCCTCCCCAGCAATCACCACAGCGTTGTCCATGTCCATGAGTTCTTTCTTAAAAACAAAAACAAAATCAAAAACTTAAGGGGAAGACTACTAGTTTGTAATTCAAGAAGGATACAGAGTTGTTCCAGAGGTGAGATTCTGACTTAGGAGCTATTATAGATGCCCATAATTGTTGTAATTTGCCATTATGTCTGCTTTAAAGATGTGACTGAGGATTTTTTTGTTTTGTTACATCATATTCTGTTGGTTCAGCTCACCTACATTTATTTGATCTCATCTATTTTCTGTTAGTTTTATTAGTCTAATTCAATTCAGGAGGTGACTCATTTTTTCTTCCTTCCATCTATAGATCTGACCAGTGTAGAGATGACAACTGTAGCAAATGTAAAAGATAGAAAAATGTAACTGGAAATCTTGGATGAATTAGAAAAACTGGTTCATAGGTCGACACTCAACCACTGAGTGACACCGGCCGGGCTGAACTTCATTCCTCTTTATGGGAAAAACTGATCCCCAGGCCTCACGGACCTTTAGGAATATTTGTTTAATTCTGAGTTGGATGCTTCACCTGTGTGGCAAGTGACAAAGTCATGGTGAAAGCAGATAGGCCTTTTTATAATTCCCCCACAGCTACGCATGGGGGGTCACAGAGCCAGGCGTGAAACTTTCTAACTGAACTTGAGTAACTCTGTCCCTCTTGGTCACAGATCTCCCCTGACGGGGGTGTTATGACTGCTATTAGTCAATAGCCCCTTTCCTCTGGAGGGAGGGGCGCTTGTATGTCTTGCTGTCCAATACTTTTTATTGGTAGGTCCATGTGTCCTAAAGAGTTATTATAACAAGGGAAGGACAAGGAGTGGGACTTGACGCTGGAGCTTATGGAGCCCAGTGGATTATAATCCTGAGTCAGTCATAATTATTTGCCTCAGAGGGAGAAACAGAGAGACCCAGCTGTGTAGAGGGAGCAGGGCCTCCATGGACACATAGCTGCCTGGGAATGGAAGCTGGCAGCTTAAGGTGGGGCACGAAGGGACATTTTTCAGAGGATGAAAGTAATTGTCAATCTGTCCCCAGACATCTCTCAAGGTCAAAGAGTCTCAGGTTCCTACTAATCATATGGTGTTAAGGTTCTGTTTGAGTCTTCTCTGGGAAAACTGATCTCTGGAGTGTCTATTCCACAACGGAAAACTCTCACCAGGTAACTGCAAGGCAGGTGGGAGGGTCAGATGGAAAGCACCCACCTGCCCTTCTGCCCAGTCTCCCTGCTATTGGAGGGACCTCCCAGGAAGTGGCACCACTCAGCAGGCTCCAGGTTGGCAGCCAAATGCTATCTCTAGTTCGTAGACAGAAAACGGAGGTACAGAGAGGTTACGGGATGATAACGTAGCTCCTACAGGGCAGAACTAGAAAAAACAAATCCTGGTCCCGTGATGCCTGTGTCTGTTTCTTCCAAAAGTCAACTTCCATGGTGGCAGGGTGGGTAGAGACAGGGAAGCAGGATGCTGCTTCATCCAAGGAAATGCACTCACCCACACACGTGTCACCCAGCAGAGAGGAGACCAGCAACTGTCACCACTAAACTGCTTCTACACAGCACCCGCAGTTTCCACTCGGAGCAGTTTTTCTCTTTTGAATTAAGTCCTAGTTGAGATAGACACATTATCCTTCATCCTGGTAAGGATCAAGCTGTTCCCAGGCTCTGACTTGATGTTTTCTTAAAATTGGCCTTCAAGAGCAAAATGGTAGGGGCGATAGTGTAGCCGGTTGGGGCCTGTGATGCATGGTCTGGTTCTCAGGCCCGGGATTTGCTACTTCTCTCACCAGACAGAAGAAGGTGTGGAATAGTGTTGGTTGCAAGGGGAAGATTCAAGCAGTAGCCAGAAAGTCACGTCTGTGAGATAAAAATCCCTGCTCTGTTCGTTGCTTGAGTAATTAATTATCAAACAATCAGACCTTAGAACGAATTTAATCTTTAGACCCCTCTGCTTTGGAAAGGGCACCAGGAAACGGGCACATGGTCCTGGGGAGGAATGGTTTTGGGGGAGGCTTCACTCTGGAGCGAATATCTTAAAAGGGAACCATGGCAACCAGAGGGCAGCACAAGGGGTTTAGGACGGTGCTGGTTGTGGGGAAGATAGAAGGAAGGCAGTTTTTCTAGGGACCTTTATAGCAGTGGTTCTCAACCTTTCTAATGCCGCGACCCTTTAATACAGTTCCTCATTTTGCTAGTGTTATGAATCGTAATGTAAATATCTGTGTTTTCCGATGGTCTTAGGCTCTACAGCAGCGGTTCTCAACAGGTTGAGAACCGCTAGCAGGGTCGCCTAAGACCATCAGAAAACACAGATATTTACATTACGATTCATAACAGTAGCAAAATTACAGTTATGAAGTAGCAACGCAAATAATTTTTGGTTGGGGGTCACCACAACATGAGGAACTGTATTAAAGGGTCGCGGCATTAGAAAGGTTGAGAACCACTGCTGGTGTCCCCTGATGGTGTCCTGTCTAGATCCCTGCCATGTCAAATTGGTTTCTACCCGCCTACCTTAGCCTCCTACTGCATGAAGCATCACTTTGGTTTAGATGAACCATCTTGGTGACCACTGACTTGCTCCCTCTGCCCTGGGCATGGATTGGCGCTGGTACAATGGCGCCCTGTGTGAAATATGTACGTGTACCTGAGGCTTTTCCCTGACCGGACTCTATGCTTGAGGGTTATTGGTTGTGGGGATGAAGGACAGGAGACCTTAGAGAACCCGCTTGTTCCCTTCGGTCTCTACATCGCTTCCAGGGATAAAACCTGGCCTGGGACTGAATTTTGGGGCCCTGGCTGTTTGGACTCACACTTTGTAAGAGACTCTCCCTAGTGCCACTCTGATGGGCCAATTGGTGCCGGGGAGCTGAGCCTCCTTAAGGCAGGTCCGTGGGCAGGCAACCTCTGGCTCCCAGCAGGGCTGGGCACTGAGGTTGGAAGAGGAAAGGAAAGAAAGGGCCTTCTTTGCTTCAGGGAAGAAAACTAACAGCAGGCCTGAAAGCCTCTTTAGTTCCCAGGGAGAGGGTTTGGGGCCTTGCTTGCTTTCTCTGATGGACTCAGAGCAGAATTCCCAACAATGTGAGGGGTGTAATTGTGTCAGAACCCAGGGGCTACAGCGACTCAAAAGAAAGGACACTGAGAACTCTGGGTATCTCTTCGGCTGATGATTTCTTTTCTTTCTTTTTTTAAAATATATTTTTTATTGATTTCAGAAGGAAGGGAGAGGGAGAGAGAAATAGAAACATCAATGATGAGAGAGAATCATTGATGGGCTGCCTCCTGCACACTCCACTCTGGGGATCGAGCCCGCGACCCGGGCATGTGCCCTGACCGGGAATCGAACTGTGACCTCCTGGTTCATTGGTTGACCTCAACCACTGAGCCCCGAGGGCTGGGATCTTAGACTGATGATTTCAACTGAAGACTCAAAAATGGTGCAGAGGGGTTCGGAAGCCACAGAAACAAGTGGAAACCATAAAAAATATATGACCAATAGCACAGGAAAGCTGGGCTCCCTCATGTATGCTGACCTTGCAGGGGGGTGCCCCACAATTTGGCTTACACACGATTGGTCTGATCCACATGGGCATATTTAAAATTTAGTGGGCAACATTAAAAATATTGGAAATTTCACTTAAATGTCTGCGTTTCTGGCTTCTCTTGAAATATCAGACAGCCTGGTAGCCGCCGCCTGGAAGCCACTGCCTGGACGGGCGGGCAGCTGCCCTCTGCCCCCCAGTGTTCACAGCCCTAGCCTCCAGGCCATGAGGACAGGCCCACCTCACCAACCCAGTCGCCTGCCTGTGTCCTAGAGGGGTTGCCGTTGGAACCTGATACAGGGTCACATGGTGTCTGCTAGGGAAGGGCTGGGTGACAAAGTCCGGCTGAGTGAGCTTGAGACAACGCTAGTGAAAAGGCCTGAGGTGATCTCCAGTCTGATCAGAAGGCTTTCTATGGAGAAATGGGGACCAAGGCAGAGTCCCGCAGCCTTGGGGCAGAGGGCAGGGCAGCCATAGGAGCCTGGGAACTTGGCTGGGACGGTGGGTTTATCTTGCACACGGGAAAGACAGCTCACTAACTGCAGCGCGCACTGCCCCACCAGGCACGGGTGTGAGGGGAGGGGCAGAGACAACTCCTGTGGGCATTTTTCCTTGCACCTGGCCCACAGGCCAGCGCCCGTGTTTTCTTTCTTCCGTTGGCGCCACCTCATACGGTCAGATCATCTGACCGGGCCCTGCTGCTGGCTTTGCTCAACCTGCTCAGGGGTCTGGTGTCCTCCCCAGCCAGCTCTGGCCCCGGGGAAGGTGCCTTCTCGGCCGGCAGCCTTTGTTTCGCCACCTTCTCGGCCGGTAGCTCTTCTTCCTCCCCCGGCTTCCCCACCCTGGAGGCCTCGTCCGCCCCCTCGGGCCCTGCCAGGGTCTCCCGCCCGTCTGTGCTCACTCTCTCTGCTTCCTGCCTCTCTGCCACCGCAACCCGCTCGGGGTCTGCTCCTTCCTCCCCCGCTTGCTCGTCCCCCTCCCATCCCCGGGCTCCCACCTGCGCGTAGGAAGGCAGCGCCTCCGGGTAAGCCCCGGGCAGGCCCCCCAGGGGCCCCGCGCCCCTCCTCTCCTCGAACTGACGGAAGGGCTGGGCGGACAGCGGGCCGGGCTCCCCCAGGCCGGCCTCGGCCAAAGGGAAATAGTGCGACACGATCTTCTCTTCCTCGAGGAGCTGGTAGCCCTTGGCCTTCTGCACGGAGGACACGGCGATGGAGTGCAGGGGCGTCTCGGGCACCTCCCCCGGGGGCTGCTCCACGGGCCCCCGGAAGGCAGAGCGGACCCGCTTCAGGCCCAGGTGGCTCATCTCCAGGATGTTGAGGACGAGGGACACGGAGGCCACGCACAGCATGAACAGGATGAAGATGGTTTTCTCCGTGGGCCGCGACACGAAGCAGTCCACCACGTTGGGGCAGGGCCAGCGGCTGCAGCGGTAGAGGGGCGGGATGCGGAACCCGTACAGCAGGTAGTGGCCCGCCACGAAGCCCACCTCGAACAGGCTCTTGCAGACGATGTGGCCCACGTAGGTCCGCAGCAGGGTGCCCTCCAGCCGGAACCGCCGGGCGCCCCTGCCGCCGCCGCCGCCGCCGCCGCCCTTCTGGCTGCCGCCCTGCTCGGCGCCCGCCCCCCTCCCGCCCGCGGGGCCCGGCTCCTGCGCCTCGCGCGCCGCGCGCTTCTCCTCCGCGCGCGCCTGGTGCACCGCGTGGCCCACGTACACGAGCGACGGCGCGGACACGAAGATGATCTGCAGCACCCACAGGCGGACGTGCGAGATGGGGAAGGCCGCGTCGTAGCAGACGTTCTCGCAGCCCGGCTGCTGCGTGTTGCACACGAAGTCGGCCTGCTCGTCGCCCCACACGAGCTCGGCGGCCGTGCCCAGGATGAGGATGCGGAAGATGAAGAGCACCGTGAGCCACACGCGGCCTACGACCGTGGAGTGCTCGCTCACCTCCTCCAGGATGTTCCCCAGGAAGCTCCAGTCGCCCATCGCTCACCACCTGCAGGGGAGGGGGCAAGAGTGAGCTGCCGGGAGGCGGGGAGGGACGACCCGAGTGCAGGGGCCCTCTCCTCTCGGAGCTGCTGCAGCATCCCCGTGAGAACAGCATCTATTAGAGCTTCCTCCGTGCAGAGCAGGGCCAGGGGACCAAGGGGCCTCAGAGAATCTGCTTCTAGCAGCTCCCGTATCTGTAAATTGGGTTTAATGCAATACCAGTTCTCATTCACTTCATGAGCCACCTAAAAGGATAAATGTGCCTGGCCTGCGTGGCTCCGTGGTTGAGCATCACGTGGAATGAAGCAGGAGGTCACCGGTTGGATAATCGGTCAGGGTACATGCCGGGGTTGCAGGCTTGATCCCCAGTAGGGGGTGTGCAGGAGGCAGAAGATCAACGATTCTCATCATTGCTGTTTCTATCTCTCTCTCTCCCTTCCTCTCTGAAATCAATAAAAATAAAATATTTTAAAAAGGATAAATGTGGGTATAATTCCCTGAACTTCACCCAAAATACAGACTCATTGTGGACCGCAGATAGAAATCCATGGTTACGTGGAATTAAATCAAGATCACAGGCAGAACTAAGGCGCATGAGGCAGAATGCTAAGGTCCACATGCCACGAGCGGCTGGGCCCACAACAGAACTTACGGAGGTAGGACATAGCCCGAGCTCTTACTTTTGACCGAGTCGAGCTATGCAATGATCGTCCTTTAGGAGGAAACGGTATTTACTGAGTACTTTGGATAGACCTTCGACATGCTATTCTTTCATTTACTCTGAGGCTCCGCGCGGGTGTGGCCCCACCTGCTTATTCACAGCTGTAGACTCAGTGCTTGTCACAGAACCCAGCAAAGAACAGAGCACCAGAGTGATTGCTGACAGACTCTGTCCAACACAGCAGGAAACAGCGGCGCAGAGCGCTTACACGGAAGTCTGGGAGAAACTGAACCGCGGCAGTTTTGGCTGCCGATTCCAAGGTGGTCTTTTCCAGGACAGCCCGCAAAGGCACCACCTGGGATCAGAGCGACGCGGTTCTCTGACTCCCGTATTCCAAATTTATCTTTCCTTTCCTCCAGGTTGAAACCTGGAGACCCTTCTTAACAGCTTTACAAACCGAGAACAGCATCTTACAATTGTCATTACTACCCGGGTAAAGCCGAGGAGCGGAGAGAGTGCTTTGTAAGGGGTCATGCTCTGGAGTACAGAAGGCCCGCGAGGACAGTTAGCGTCCCGCAGAGTGAAAGGCGTTAGGGTCTGGAGCGTGGTGATTTAACAGAGCTGAAAACTGACCTGTACCAACAAAAACACCACCATTAAACACGATAATATACAATGCCCTAGCAACAGCAACAACTCATGTGCACAGGGTTGAAGTGACAGCGGTGATATGTGCACACGGGGTCATTCACCCCGGGCAGCCCTGGTGTGCAAGCCAGTGGCCTCTGCAGGACGAAGACCAAACTCCCACCTGCATCTCGGACAGACGCCCCTCCAGCGTGGCCGTCTCTGGAGTGGCAGCATTTGCTCATCACCGCCCTTCGCCAGGGCAGGAGCCTCTCTGAGACGTGCTGCGCTGGGCTTCCCGCCCTACAGGATCAGAGGTCACATGGGGCCAAAGCAATATGCCCACGACTTTTAAGGACAGTAATATTGTTCAACACCTGAGTGAGTGATGAAAAGTGGTATCTTAAGTGAGGTGTGATTTTCAGCTTGAGGAGAAGACAAACCAAATGGCATCTTAAAGCCTCCTTCCAACCTGTGCTTCGGAGCCTGGCCGACCAGCATTGGTTGCCAACCCTGACTGCAGGCGTGAGCGATGCCCAACTTAGACTCTCAGGGCACACACATCAGCGATCTGCTGCTTGTTGGGGAGCAGAGGGCTTTGTTCTTCTGGGAGCCCCAGACACCCCCAATTAGGTGAGGCCTCCAGCAGCAGCGTCTTTCCTCCCGGAGGGTGAGACAGCTGTGGCTCCCCAGGCATGACTGGCGCTGGGAAGAGCTCCTGGTGGGAATGGGGCAGTGAGAGCGAGAGAGGGTCCTCTCCTCAGCACGCAGTTCAGAATCTCAGTTGCATGAGTCTAGTTATGCTTCTGAGCACACTCCTCAGAGTTAATCCAGTGCTTGCCCTGTGAAGAGTGGCAGCCATTCACATCCTCCTCCAAAAAAACCCTCTAAACAAAAAGAACAAAACAAAACAAAACAAATGGGAAACATCGCAATCAGGTAAGCAGCCCCAGTGTAAATCCTATTGGCGGTAGAGCAAAAAACAAATAAATATACATATAAATTAATTAAATAAATAAAACAGGAATTTCTCACCAAATAATTAATTCTAACGTTCATGTTAAAACTACAATTGCATTTTACTCTTATGAGATCAAGTCTGGCATTGACGCACTCTGCTAGTAAATCTAGCATTGCTAATGTTTTATCCCCATTGATACATCGACTCAGCTTTGAAATCTCACTTATATTGCACCATGTTAGTCCTGCGGGATTTCTGTGTCTATTTCACTCACGTGCCCACATGAAAGCAAGCGGCAAGCACATGCTCTCGGGACTGTAGGTGAACCGTCTTGTTTCCCCCCTTTAGGATCCAAGCTCTGGGAGAGCAGGTACATGTTGTCTTCATCTTCCGTGAACCATCATGACACAGAGCTAAGACCATCACAGAGTGGGAGCTCCACAGACACCAGTGGTGGGACCAACAGCGATGACCTGAAATCCGGAATTCTCAGTCCCCATGCGCATGTCATATCAGTATTCCTTAGCGCCTAGGGAACGCAAGCCCCCTTTGCTGCAGGGAGCAGTGGGAGATGGCAAACAAACAGCGAAGGATGATAAATCGATCCCAAAGTTGCTGTCTGGAGACAGGGTTTTGGATAAGATCACACATGAGCGTCATGACACATGAAGACCTACCTGACCACCCAACTGGTAATTTCTAAACTCAAGCCAGACAAGCTGCCTCTTCCACACCCCACCCTGCGATGCTAGGGTTATTTGAGTGTGTTTTTGTTTTTAACGTCTAGTTACAACATGTAAAAAGGAAGGAGAGGAACTATAACTTGGGACCGAATCTTTTCAATTCCATGTCGTTGAAGCAGGCCCAGTGTGCTGTTAAGGCCGGAAGCCTCGGAGGGGCTCCGGGCGCGTGCCTTAGGGTCCTGATGTCTGACAGCACAAATTATATGTGAAGGAAGTCAGAGCGAGCAGCTCCACTGGAGCCGAGGGAAAGCTGAAAGAGTATTTCTCTTCTTCAAAGATGCAATTCTCTGTTTTCGTTTGCTTGTGAACATTTAGTGAACAGATTACAGATGGAAACGGAACCATGGAATTCAGGCTTCCCGCCCCAGGCCATCCACCAGAGCATCCGGCCAGGGATCCTGGTTCTCCTTAGCGATTAAAAGCACACCTCAGGGTTGGGTAGCCCTTATCTAGTTATGAATGATATACTTTCACGCATCGTATTTCAGTCTGCATAACATCCTGTGAACTAGGTCAGTGATTCCCAGACCTGGATTGCACAGACTAGTACAATAACAACAACAAAATAGGGTGGCCAGCATAGGGCGGCCAACTTCTTATTTTGCCGAGCAAGGACGTAAAAATGAGAAACGTATTAAATCATTAACTATGACGACAGTCTGTTTTCACCATCATTCCATAAAAGGAGAACGTTAATACCACAAAACTAGAAATGATATAATTTCAGAATGAAAGTCAGGCCTTTAAATCAAACGCATTTAACGAGGTGGAAAGTTTACGATGCTGTTTGCTACTCCGTTCTCACCTTTCTGTCATAGGCTGCTGAAAAATGCATCGGGACCAGCACTGACAGTCCACAGGTGGATGCTGGAGAACTAGTGGACTAGGCATTCGCCACTCCCATGACCAGGTAGGGAGACAGACGAGGAGGTAAAAGTCTCCCACGCTGGCTCAGCCAGTGAGGACAGAAGGGGGGGTCTGGGCCATGGCTTTCCAGTGACAAGCCCAGGGCTATTTCCAGTCCAGCACAGATGTCTCCTGGCTTTGAAGAGGCAGACCAACACCTCCACATCTGTATTAACAAGTTCCCCAGAGGATTAGATGGCCACTTACTATGCCGGCTGGTAAGGGACTGTGACTGTGCCTCCATTCATGTTTCTAGAGCATTCTCTTAGCCAGCAGCTCCTGTGAGAGATAACGGGACCTACCCCCAGGCGGAGTTTTACAGTCTTTAGCCAGACCCCTTCCTGTGATCCGTGAGGCACCCCAACATCTGAAATGCTGAGCACAAAGCCTCCCCTGCCCCCGGCACTCCGTAGTGATCACTGGCACTGCCATTGCAGAGGCTGAGTGAGAAAGTGCAAAACCGTTTCATAACATCGAATACTCGCCCCTGGATTCCTGGGGGCCTGTTCATTCATTCTGCAAACTGGAAAGACCTTAACCCGTCAAACTGTAGTTAGATTTTGGACATCTCTGAGCCCCCCTCACCCCCATTCCTACATTCCTTTTCTTTCCACACCTCTGCCAACTCTTCGGCCAATTCCAAGAGGGTTTTTGGAATGGAACTCTCCGTCCAGCCATCCCAACCCAAGACCCCACCTTAGCGGCAATCTTTTCCCTTTTGGAGAAGCCCAGGAATGGCCCTTCATTAGTCTGGGAAAGAAGTGGGGGCGGGGGAGGGAAGGGGGGGGGATGGGAAGGCTACAAACTAATATCACTCAAAGCAAACTTGCCAATGAGAGGAGGGTCCCCTGGAGAAATGTGCGCCCTCCTTCTCCCTTGGCGCCCAGCAGCAAAATGGCAACTTGGGCCGCGTTCCTTTGGCGCCTAAAAGCCTACCTCCCACTTCCCTCCCCACCCCATGCGCTGCACGACTGAGCAGATGTGACTGGATTGGCCCTGATGGGTAGGTTTTACTGTCTAGCAAGGTTTTAAGCTCCCAGCCAGACAGCTTTTATGAAGGGAGGGATGTTTGGAAAACAATAGGAGAGAGAGAATGGGAGAGCTGTGTTGGGCACTGAGGGGAGGGGGGTGGGAAAGCTGACATGGGAAAGCTTAGAGGGGCTTCTGTAGCCTCCAAAAGTTTCCTTTTTAAAAAATATATACCTATTTTTATTGATTTCAGAGAGGAAGGGAGAGGGAGAGAGAGATAGAAACATCAGTGATGAGAGAGAATCATCTGTCAGCTGCCTCCTGCACACCCCGCACACCCCACACTGGGATCAAGCCTGCAACCTGGGCATGGGCCTTGACTAGGAATCGAACAGTGACCTCCTGGTTCATGGGTCGACGCTCAATCACTGAGCCACACTGGCCGGGCGTGCTCCCAAAATTTCTTTTAGGGGCAGGCAGACCCTCTAGAGCAGGGTCCTCTGGCTTCTTTCTCTCCAGGGGCACAAGTCCGGGGTATTTTCTCAGTGTCTCACATCAGCTTAGAGAGTCTGGGGATGGAGGGATGGTGAGAGGTCACCTGTGTGCATCCCTGTGCTCTGAGCCAGACTGTGCCAAAGCCGCCCAGAGAGGCTGGTGTTTTTCAAGGACGATGTTTCAGCCTCCGTTGGTGGTTTGCTCTCGTGTCTCAGAACTTTCAGTAGGGCGGCCTCCCTGTTAGAATTCTGGCAGCATTCGTCAAGGCGATGACATTTCCCACCTTGTTTCGCTCACAAATACTTAGATAAAAAAAAAAAAAAAGATTTAGGGAGGGAGGGGGGGGGAGAGAGAAATAGAGAGAGAGAGAGAGAGAGAGAGACAGAGAGACAGAGAGAGAGAGAGAAATAGAGAGAGAGAGAGAGAGACAGAGAGAAATAGAGAGAGAGAGAGAGAGAGAGAGAGAGAGAGACAGAGAAACAGAGAGAGAGAGACAGAGAGAGAGAGAGAGAGAGAGCCTCTGCCTCCTGTATGGAACCTGCCACCTTTTGGGACGATGCTCCAGTCCACTGAGCCACACCCACCAGGGCTCCAGTACCTCCGAGAAGCTGCAGAATCAGGGGAATTCTTCACCACCAGGTATTAGTTCTAGACTTTAGCACCTCTGTCTGTGAAATGGGGGCATGAGGGTTTTGCTCACCAAGAGATCCTCGGATGACACGCCAGTGGGATTTCATGAGGAATGATGCTCTCTGCCTCTCGAGGCCCCCTCCCTCCCCACTGTCTGGGACTGACAATTAGAGAGGTATAAAAAAAGGGTTGTTTTGACACATCTTATGAACCCACAATTGGAACATTTTATTCTATAAGTTTATTTGGGAAACAATGGAGAAAAGTAGTTGAAACTGGGATTGGGTAAGGAAATGTGCAATGCATGATACTAAATGGAAGGCACCATTGAGGGTTAACACAAGAAAAACCCAAGTGCTTCCCACACCGCTACTCCCGTGTTCTGTTCTTTCTGGTGCTGTGGGCACATCCATGTTGACGGTGGCAGTTTGAAGGAGGACAGCGCCAATGCTGTATGAGTATCAGATTTTATTTTATTGAAATGCTCAGTAGCCCACAGCCTTATTTACTTTAGAATTCGGATTTCTTTTGAACGTTCATTTGGAGGGCCCACTTTGACTGGGACAGTGCCCTCTAGGGAGCCCCTCGGTTAAAAACAGCTGTTCAAGGTGTCCCAGGACCCATGAGGTAGGCAGTCCGAGGAGAGAGGGAAGAAATGCAACCATCCATGAAGAACATGCAGGAAATGTCAGTTCCCCAAGCTGGGCCTTCCCCGAGACATCCCAGGACCTGCAACGCTTCTCTTCAAAATGAACGTCTCCCACCCAGGGCTGCCGGCCCAGCGTGGCTACCATGGTGGACGGCCCCATCTCCTGGCTCCAACGTGTGAGAGATGGTGGAGGGCACATGTTTGAGTCTGGAAGAACACGGAATGTCAACAGAGCTCTGAACCAATGAGAGTCTCTCAGGCTTGGCTGAATCTCGCTTCCTAACATTGCTTATTTACTCTGCTGACTCTGAAGACACTCTACTAATAATGCCCAAAGGATTCCATTTATGTTGTCAGCCCTTCTGCTTGCAGCCGGAAGTCCTTGAAAATATAAACACTTAATTCCATACCTCTTGAGGACTGTTTTTATTTTTAAATATATATATATATATATATATATATATATATATATATAGTTGTTAAATATATATATATATATATATTACTGATTTCAGAGAGGAAGGGAGAGGGAGAGAGAGATAGAAACATCAATGATGAGAGAGAATCATTGATTGGCTGCCTCCTGCACATCCCACACTAGGGATCGAGCCTGCAACCCGGGCATGCGCCCTGACTGGGAACTGAACTGTGACCTCCTGGTTCATAGGTCGATGCTCAGCTACTGAGCCACGCCAGCCAGGTGGGAAATGTAATTTTTGTCTCTTGTTTATCCAATTATGGTTTATTTGCTTGCACCTTTTTAAAACCCCAACAACACCAGCCCATGAGATACTGCCCAGCATTCGATGTGCAACCTGCCCTTCCCGCCCGCCACAGGCTTTGGCTAAGACTGTGCCTGGCACTGTGCTGGGAACAGAGATGGGTAAGGCTCGGGCCCATGTGGTGCCTGGCACGTGGAGTGTGCCGAGGCCTCTTGTACACGTGCTCAAGGGGAGAGGGATGGTGGGGAGTCTGGTCTCCCAGCCCGAACCCCCTGACCTGGCTTAGCACGGGGCCTCCATCTCGTAGGAAACTGAACATGGGAGCGTTAACACCAGGCTCTGGCCTGGGGATGCCTCAGCATCACCACCAGCCCGCCGCCCGCTGCCCGATGGTGCCTGAGTGACTATGTCTCTGCCTCAGTCTTCTCTTGTGAGAGATGGGAATCCGTGCCTGCCTCAAAGAGTTTAGAGATTGAATGAAAGGCGCGCGTGACACTGAGCTCAGTGCGTGGCCTGCAGTGAGCACTTGATGAAGAGTGGGTGTTGCCATCGTCGGGAGGAAGGTTTGGTGCTGTTGGAGGAAGTGCCAGGGTTCTTGGCTGCGCCTGCTTTTTCTTGTTGTGCCACCTGGACAGGCCCCGGAGGTGCACGGCCCCCTCTGTCCCTCTCCCGGGCCGGTTTGGTTGTGAGCCAGAGATTCCTGTTCACAGCGCTTGGCCGAGGTTCCAGGGCTCCCGTGCCCTGAGGGGCAGAGGGCGGGTGGAGGGGGAATGCACTCGTCAGAGGATTTCCCGCACAGACGCTCTGTCAGGACAGGCCAGGCGCTATTGAAAGGAGCAGCTCATGCATGAGCCGCTTGAGCCTATTCTACAGAGCGCCTCCCCTCCCGGTGCTTCTCCTGCTGCAGAGTTATCTTTCCCATCTGCTTAGGCGGGAGGCCACACTCCCCCTCCTGTGCTGAGCACACACCCAGGCAGGACCAGGCAGGGCTGCTCTGGCTCCTGCCTGAGCGCCCCTCCCCCCCCCCCCCCCCAGCTGAAAGCTTGGGTTGTCCTCAGCTGTCCCATCACCTTGAAGAGAGAAGCACAGGCTACAGAAGCTGGCATTGGCCGGTGGTGAGACTACGGTGCCTGGGGCTGTGCAGAGAGAACATTCCAGAGGCTGGGTAGGGAAAGAGGCTGCTGCAGCCTAAAATCCACGGGGCAGGAGCAGCGACTGAGGTCCAGGTCAGTGGCCTCACACGGTGACTCCCAGACCAGCGGCATCAGTGGAGTCTGGTCTCCCGGCCCGATCCCCCTACCCTAGCTTGGCCCTGGGCCTCCATCTTGTAGGAAACAGAACACCTGAGAAGCTGTTAGGAACGCAATCTCTCAAGCCCACCCAGACCTCCTGGATCAGAAACCCTGGGGATGGGTCCAGCAAACTGGGAACAGGTCTTCCAGGTGATTCTGACATTTTATTTTATCTTATTTAGTTTTTAAAAACACATTCCTATTGATTTTAAAGAGCAAGAGAGAGATAGAAACATCAATGATGAGAGAGAATCATTGATCAGCTGCCTTCGGCACGCCCCCTACTGGGGATCGGGACCACAACCCAGGTATGTGCCCTTGACTGGAATCAAACCCGGAACCTTTTTCAGTCTGCAGGCTGATGCTCTACCCACTGAGCTAGACCAGCTAGGGCGCCTGCTAACATGTTAGAAATGCCGCCAGAGGTGGCCCCAGCCCCTGAACTTCCCTTCCTGCTCCTGCGCCCAGAACTCTGTGGCTCAGCCCTCCCTCCCCCACAGCCCACTGCACTTCCCCACACTCTGCCACCAAGACGGGGCCCTTTACACATATTTTTGGGTCCATTAGAAACAACAACAACAACAACAACAACCAGCCTCGTGAACTTCCCTGCAGTCTCTCAGCTGCCCTATTAGCCCATCCTGCATACAGAGTAATACAAACCAGAGGGAGAGAAAAGAACTCGTACACACGCGATGGGTGAGCTGAGACGGAGGGGAGGCGCTTTTATTTCCACTTCACTGAGACTCGGTGCGGTGAAGTAACTTGCTCCCAGGCAAAAAGGGAAGGGTCAGGGCAGATGGGACCAGCTTTGCCTGATCCCAAAGCCCGTGTTTGCTTTGGCCATGCACGTGGTCTCCTTCAATCACTGAGCCACCGCCACGCCGGGCTCTCAGAGGGCAGGGTCTCTGGCCTTCGTGCTCATCCGTGAACGTGTGGGGTGTTAAAGGGTTCCTGGTCCTGAAAAACCAACACAGCTGCAAATGTTTTCTAAATAGGCTAACTTACTTAGCACATACCCATATGGAACGTTGAAATGACAAATGTACGGCATGGATACTTGCACAGTGAAAAAAAATCAAGCAATAGAGGAGCTTGTGGGATAAAAAGTAACAACCTCTCCTTACCCACTTCTTTCTATTTTAGCATCACTGTAACGATGCTTAGCAGTTTGGGGTGTATCGCCCCAGACCCTTTTTCTATGCACATATGAATATAAATGTAAACAAGATTAACGCATTTTATATTATTGTGTGACTTGCTTTTTTCACTTAATATATCTTGGTGGTCTTTGCAATACATACAGATCAGCCTCATCCTTTTAATGTCTGCAACAGTATTCCATAATAAGGACATCTTATACATTTGTTCAATCTGTTTTCTTTTGAAGGACATTTAGGTTGCTTTGGATTGTTCAAAAGATAGGTAAAATATAAAAGTTGGTAGGTTCTACCAATTACTCTAAAAACAGACTGTTCAGACTCTACTCTTGATAAAGCTTGTGAGAGGGCACTTTATGATATACTAGAGGCCCGATGCACGAAATTCGTGCAAGAGTAGGCCTTCCTTCCCCCGCAGCCAGTACTGGCTTCCCTCTGGCACCCGGGACCCAGGCTTCCCTCGCAGCCTGGCTTCCGGAAGGTCGTCCGGAAGGATGTCCGGTCTAATTAGCATATTATGCTTCTATTATTATAGATTCTTACCATCACTGGCTATTGTCCATCTTTACATTTTTTTGACACAAGAATGGGCAGAAAATATTGTTACTATTTAACTTTTTAATTTAGTTTATTGGGGGGACATTGGTTAATGAAATTATGTAGGTTTCAGGTGTACGATTCTATAATACAGCGTCTTTATATTGTATTGGGTGTTTACTACCCCAAGTCAAGTCTCCTTCCAGCACCATTTATCCTCCCTTTACCCTCCTCTACAACCCCTACCCCATTCACTCTGGTAATCACCATACTGTTGTCTATGAGGTTTTTAAAAAAATTTCTTAATTGTGTTATTTTAATTTACATTTTCCCCTATTAGTGGAGAGATAAAATGGTTCTCATATGTTTACCAGCCATTTACTTCCTTTTTCTCATATTCTTTGCTCATTTTTTGGTGGGTTGTTGGCTTTATCCGTATTGATTTATAAGCTCTTTTCAAGTAGACTATAGCTATTATTCCTCTATCACATGTTATAAAAATTTTCAAACTATCACTTGCAACTTTGCTTTTAGTATGTTTCGCTGTACAGAAGATTTATATTTTTATCTAATCAAATCTGCCATTAAAAATTTATGGTTTCTTTACTTAGTGCCTGGCATAAAAAGGCCTCTACGTTTTGTTAAAATTCAGGAAACCAGTCAGAAAGAAAAATTGCCCGAGTAGATTCTGTTTCAATTTAGTAGCATTTAAGCCTAAATTCTTCAAAACCTGAGCTGTCAGGGCAGTATGAGTACTGCCTGGCCTCCTCCTAGTTTTTGGCCTCTTTTTTCTATGGATCTTTCTACGTTAATAATAAGGGAATTCTATAAGTTTTATTCCTCAGTTGATGCATTTGGCAACAGATTTCACTGTCATCACCATTTTCAAGGGCCTATTCTGTTGGCCATTCCTGGGGATCATCTGTGTCCTTTTGTTTGCTGGAGGCTGTTTTGTTTTGCCTCCTTATGGTTCCAGATGCCTAACTTGTACTTATATTCGGATACTAGAGGCCCGGTGCATGAAAATTCGTGTACTCGGGGGGCGGGGGGGGGGGGGTCCCTCAGCCCGGCCTGCATCCTCTCACAACCGGGACCCCTCGGGTAGGGTCCCTAGGCCTGGCCTGAGATCTGGGCCTATCGGGGCTTTCCTTCCCCGGGCTGCAGGCAGCTGGCCCCACCCCCGCCGCTGCCACTGCTTGCCATCTGTGCAGTGCTCCCCCCGTCCCCTGCCACTGGTGGCCTCCCTCTGCAGGCAACAGGCTGGGGTGCAATCGCTTGGCTGGCCTGGGCCTCCCTCTTTCTTTGCTGGGGGGCAGGGCCAGTCCTGCGAGGGGCCGTTTGCCTACCTGATTGCCCCTAACCACTGGTCTGCCTACCTGATCATCCTTAACCACTGGTTTGCCTACCTGATCACCCCTAACCACTCTGCCTGCCTGCCTGATTGCCCCTTACCGCTTGCTTGGGGGCAAGGCCAGCACTGACTTCCAGTTGGTCAGCCTCTGATCATTACTGGTTGTTATGACCCAGGGTTTTTATATATTACTAGAGGCCCGGTGCACAAAATTTGTGCACGGGGGGGGGGGGGGGGGCGGTGTCCCTCAGCCCAGCCTGCACCCTCTCCAATCTGGGATCCCTTGAGGGATGTCCGACCGCCTGTTTAGGCCCAATCCCAGTGGACTGCTGGCTCCCAACAGCCCTCCCCTGCAGGCCTGTATTCCCCCAACTGCCCTTCCCTGTTGACCTGGTCCCCCCAAACTGCCCTCCCCTGCAGGCCTGGTCCCCCCCAACTGCCCTCCCCTGTAGGCCTGGTTCCCCCCAACTGCCCTCCCCTGCAGGCCTGGGTCCCCCTCAACTGTCCTCCCCTGCAGGCCTTGTCCCCCCTCACAACTGTCCTCCACTGCAGGCCTGCCCCCCTCAACTGCCCTCCCCTGTAGGCCTGGTTCCCCCCAACTGCCCTCCCATGCAGGCCTGGTCCCCCCCCCAACTGCTCTCCCCTGCAGTCCAGGTCCCCCCCAACTGCCCTCCCCTGCTGACCTGGTCTCCCCCAACTGCCCTCCTCTGCCTGCCCGGTCACCCCTAACTGCCCTCCCTGCTTGCCTGATCGCCCACAACTGCCCTCCCTTGCAGGCCTGGTCCCCCCCAACTGCCCTCCCCTGCAGGCCTGGGTCTCCCCCAACTGCCCTCCTCTGCTGGCCTGGTCACCCCTAACTTCTCACAACTACCCTCCCCTGCAGGCCATCTTGTGGTGGCCATCTTTGACCACATGGGGGCGGCCATCTTGTGTCTTGGTGTGATGGCAATTTGCATATTACTCTTTTATTAGATAGGATGTGTGGGTGGGGGAAGAGAGAGCAAAAAGGTTATTCGTTTCTTCTTTACAGGCATTTTTTTCCTACCCTTTTATGGGGAGGAGATGTTTTCTTTTTTCTTTTTTTTTCTGACAAAAAAAATAGCTTGTGTTCTGGGCCAGTTGCCCTGAATTCCAAAAAAGCCTCTTTCTTTATCTTTTACCACTTGGTGGTTTATTTTTTTAACCTAAAGAAGGGGTTTAAATTTGACCACATTCATCACTCAGAACATGGTTCTAGCAGCAGGAAGCCTTCATTGTCCCTGGCTTACGCTAGCTGGTCTCTCAGTCACCAAGGCCTTCAGGTTCTCCACCTGTGAAGCAGGGACACGTCAATCACATGCAAATCATCTAGCATCGGGTCCTAGTCCAAAGGAGACTCAGAACAAGGATTGTTTCCAGTCCAGCACCGGCTTCCTGACCTGTCACAAGGCTAAACAACGAGTCATCCCTCGCCGAGTTGTTTTGAGAGTTAAATAAGAGAACACAGAGTTTTACAAATAAATGTGACTCAGGTTATTTCCAAGCAGAGCTTGGTGCCTTTTGGGGTCATGCTGCCTTTGTACCACTAGATGGCGACATCAGCACAGACAGCTGGTTCGGATGGGTCCCTCTGAAATCTGAGTGGAGGAAGGCCGTCCCCACTTCATTTTCTTTCCTCTGAATACAATAAGTAGCAACAATGATCACAGATGTGACAAAGAAGCTTTCATTTTTGCTGCAAATCTCTTAAAACTATCAGAGCGTTTCTTAGGCAATCGAATTGCCCCGAGGAATGGTGGGAAGTGGGGTCTGGAGCCGGAGCTGTCTTTCTGCAACAGAAACTTGACCACACCCTTCCCAGACTGAAAACCCTTCGGTAGCTTGCCTCTACATCAGAGATATTGTTCAATGTTTTTATTTCAAGTTCATCTTACTCTGGAATTGCGCATATGAAACAAGTCACTGAGGTTGGGGGGATAGGCCCCACAGCGGACCCCAGTGAGACAGGCTCCGGAACCGCTGCAGGGTGAACCCCGGAGCCTTTGACATTGCACACAGGGCCCTCTGCGCCCTGAAGCTCCCCCGTTACCCAGCCCACCTCTGGCCACTCAGAGCTTCGCACTGGACCCTCGGCATCTGCAGTCCGCTGATTCCCACACACAGTGCCCTGATGCTGGCCTCCATGCCTTTGCCCATGCAGTTCCGTCGACTTTGATCCTCCCTGCACTCTAAGAAATCATCCATTAAATCTCATTTTAGGCTATACTTTCTCCAGGAATTGTTCTCTGACCCTAGAGAGGAAGGCGGGGCGGGGGGGGGGGGAGGAGAGAAATGTCAATGTGACAGAAACATCAATCGGTTGCCTCCCGTATGCGCCCCGACCAAGGCATCAGATCTGCACCCTGGATATGTGCCCTGACTGGGACTCGGACCCGACACCTTTGGCTGTATGCCATGATGCTCCAACCACGTGAGCTACACTGGCCAGGGCTGGGTTTTGTAAATGGCTCCTTTGTATGTCTGTGTCCTCCACTAACCTATGCGCTTTCTGAGTACAGGAAGTGCGTCGCACTCATACCTGTTTTAGGACGGCTGCGCAAAGGAAAGATCTCCATGGTTTTTGGTGAATGAATAAACGAGTGAGTGATGAATAGAGGGAAGGACATTCCAGGTAGGTGAGATGGCAAGACTTTTGATACAGACGTGGCAAAGGGACAGGAGGGCTTCAGAGGATGGGGGGTTTGAATCTGGGAGTGAGGGGCGTCCTTCTCAGTCCAGCTGAGCCGCCCCCAGGAGTCCAGGATAAGCCCTCTCCTCCCAAAGGCCCGGGGGCAGGCCTCCCAAGGGTCACCAGGGGGAGGGGCATTACACTTCCTTCGCCATCTGGCAGCTGTGAGAGGACCCAGCAATGGCTGCCTCTAAGAAACCTTTAGACTGTGACGTCAGGGGCCTGTGCATCTGAAACAAGGGCACATAAAATCTCACGTTTTCCCGGGTCTCTTCCTCCTCCGGGGCAGGAAGAGGCCTGAGACTGTCCGCTGCCTTTTCCTGAGAAGGGTCGGAGGGGGTCCCTTGGGTTTAAGGAAGGTGACCTTGCCCAGATGGGCAGAACGGGGAGCAGCCCCCATGGTTCCGGAAAGGAAGAGCTGCAGGAAAGGGGGCAGAAAGCGGGAAGTGCTGCTGGTTCACTGGGATTTCAGACACGGGGATCGGTCCTGAGCCAGCACTAAGTGTGGGAACCAGGAGAGCCGACCCAAACTCCATCACCCTTCAGTCTCCGGCCCTGCAGGGCACAGGCATTCAAAACACGGGGAGATGTGCTTCCCCCCAAATGTCAATGGGATTGCCGCACTCCTGCCCGGGCACTTCCCTAGCAGCGGGCCCACTCTGCCAGGACGTCCCGGTCTTTCCCGTGAGAATGGCACCCAGTCCCAGTCACCGGGCCCCGGAGCGGGAGTCCTTCCTTGCAAACCCCTGTGAATTTATAAAGAACCGAAAAGTCTAGCTTGAAGGTCCTTGGCCAATTCCTGCCCGCCCCACCCTCCAGGGTGACCCTGGGAAGAGGCTGCCGGCTCCTGAAGACTTGCCACCGGAGGGCGCTGTGCTCCCCAGGTCTCAAGGCTACTGAGGGGCCTGGGGTTTCCTTTAACGATGGTGTTTCTGACGGAGACAGCAGGCCCCTCTTCTCGAGACAGTTCAGCAAAATGGTGACAGTCAGATCACACTCCCGCAGGCAGGAAGGGGCCCTGGACACGTAAAAGGGGGGGTGGGGGTGGGGAGGTGGGGGGAGTGTGGGAGACGCAGAGGGCAGATTTCTAAACCTCTGACCTTCCCACGAGTGCAGGGCTTTAGCTGTACCCCTGAGACCCACTGAGGCGGGCAGCTGCTCCTCAAACTGCAGAAAGGACATCCTGGCCACAAGCCCCGTTTTACCGCACACCTGGGAGCTTGCAGAAGACATGGAGGAGTGCTGAGGAAGCGGAGGGGAATTGTACCGGTGGGCAGGCACAGCTCATGGCCACGTGCCCCCTCTCTCACCGTCCGTGGGAGTCTCCCCAGAGGGCACAGGAGGCTCTTCGCCTGCAGCTGGGAGAGAAACCACTGGAGTTTTTGAAAAATCGCTTCTTCCTTCATTTGCCTTCCGAGCGGGTCCCCAGGCGTCCAAACAATGCCTCTCCAGGCAGCCTGGCACCGATGCCATGAAATGCAACTGAAATCCGTATCTATGGAAACAGGCTGCTCCTCTGGCCGCTGTCGCTCCTGCTGCTGGGTTGGCTGGGATGGGTCTGGATGCTGGGCTCTACGCTGATGTCGTGGCTGTGTCAGCCGTGCCTGGACCACCCTTCCGTGTCCACTGTCCTCTTAACAGAGGCAGAGGAGGCGCCGGGAGGAGGGCGACCCAGGGGTGGTGTCAGAGCCTCAGGGATGCTGCACAGAAGGAATAGTGTCCATCTGCCCAGGGCTCCAGGGAGAGCAGACAGCACAGGCCCGGGGACGGCGCTGACCTGGGTCCCCAGAGCTCGGTGCCCCCATCCTGGCTTCGGAGCTCGAGGCCCAGAAGTGTACCCAGTCAACAAAACCCCTTCCCTGCCTCTCCCACCCGCCCGGGCTTGGCTGGGATGCTCTGGGCCTTTCTTTTCTCTGCCTGAAAAGGTAACTCAGGATTCCTTAGGGGAACGTATGTGATGGTGTTTGATTTGAGAAGTTTTCATTTCTTTATTTGGTTGTAAGACAAATGAAGTTTTTATTTCTTTATTTGGCTGTAAGACAAATGAGGGACCCCACCCGTGCACGAATTTGTGCTCTGGGCCTCTAGTGTGTATAATAAAGAGTTGGCTTTCCCAAAGTGTTAGAACATGAGAGACCTTTGAAAACTGTCTGCTTCAACGTGGCAGAATCAGAGCTCTCTCTTCTCCCCCAGCCCGGACTGCGGACCTACCAAACCACATGTAGGGCAGGCAGGGCCGGGGGGCGGGGTGGTGTGTGGGCACCGCACCATCCTGAGGAGCATAAGTCGCTGAACAGTCAGAGTTTCTAAGGAAGTCATTTCCACTGCCAGGGGTGCCTCCCCAAGGGGAGTCCAGGAGGCTTCCAGAACCTTGGAGATTGTCCTCGCATCACTAGGGGGCAGTGCTGTCTCTCTTTTGCTCCACGCTCGGTTTTAGGAAATCTTCGGAGACTGCGGACAAAGAAAGAGGCCACGTCCAGGTCTGCGACAATTGAGGGAACACTTTGAATCAGGCCGGAATAGACGGGCCTGGTCTAACTGGTAGGGGCTGACAGTACAGGAAATGCCAAGGGGCAAGACCTGGGTCTGAATTTGGGGGACTGTTGGGCGTAGGACCACATTTCCTGGGGGGCCTATGGTGCCCTCCCTCTTACTGTTCAGTGATTGTTACACGGATGGCGCGGATACCTCGGAGGGTGTCCCCCATTCTCCTCTTCTTTTTTCCTACACATTACCCCCTTTCATCACTTAAATAATGATCCTGTCCCTCACGCGCCCCTGCAAGGAGGTGACCCTGCTAGCGGTTCGTGACCCACAGGTTGAGAACCGCTGCTGTAGAGCCTGAGACCATCGGAAAACACAGATATTTACATTACGATTCATTAACAGTAGCAAAATTACAGTTATGAAGTAGCAACAAAAATAATTTTATGGTTGGGTGTCACCACAACATGAGGAACTGTATTAAAGGGTCGCGGCATTAGGAAGGTTGAGAACCACTGGTCTAAAGGATAAGGGGTTCCTGCACGGAAGCCTCTGTAGTGAGTGTTTATTGCTGGCTTTCTCAGAGTGGCTTAGTATTTTCTTTGTTCTCGGACTCTGTAATTAGACAGCCTGGCTCTGAACCTACTGCTTACTAATATCTGGCAAGTTAACCCTTTAAAAAATTATTACTATTTTTATTGTTGAGAATATTATAGAAGTCCCCCATTTTCCCCACTTTGACCCCCTCTAGCTGGCTCCTGCCCCACCCCAGGCCTTTCCCACACTATTGTCTGTGTCCCTAATTTCTTTGGTTATCTCTTCTCCCACCCCCTGTCTTTCCTCTGAGATTTGTCAGTCTGTTCCATGCTTCTAGGTCTCTGGATCCACTTGTTCATCAGTTTATTTTGTTAATTGGGTTCCACATATAATTGAGATAATGGGATATTTGTCTTTCTCTGACTGTCTTATTTCGCTTAGCATGATAATCTCTAAGTCCACCCATGCTGTCTCAAAGGGCAAGAGATCCTTTTTACAGCTGCGTAGTATTCTATCGTGTAAATGTACTAGTTTTTATCCACTCATCTGCTGATGGGCACTTGGGCTGTTTCCAGAGCTTAGCTATTTTAAATAATGCTACAAAGTGAACATAGGGATACATATATTCTTTAAACATTTATTTTCTTTTATTTCAAATATATTTTTATTGATTTCAGAGAGGAAAGGAGAGGGAGAGAGATAGAAACATCAATGATGAGAATCATTGATCGGCTGCCTCCTGCATGCCCCTACTGGGGATCAAGCCCACAACCCGGAATCGAACCCAGACCTTGACCAGAATCGAACCCAGACCCTTCAGTCCGCAAGCTGATGCTCTACCCACTGAGCAAAACTAGCTCAGGCCATATCTTCTTTTGAATTAGTGTTTTGGGTTTCTTCTAATAAATTCTCAGAAGTGGAATCACTGGGTCACAGGCAGCTTCAATTTAAATTTTTTGAAGTAATTCCATACTGCTTTCCACAGAGGCTGCACAAATCTGCATTCCTACCAACAGTGTACAAGGGTTCCCTTTTCTCCACATCCTCGCCAAAATTTGTTTGTGTATTTATTGATGATGGCCATTCTGACAGGTGTGAGGTGATATCTCATTATGTTTTTAATTTAATCTGATAATTAGTGACATTGATCATCTTTCCATATGTCTATTGACCATCTATATGTCCTCTTTGGAGAAGTGTTCCACAGGTTTTGGGTTGTTGTGTTCTCATTTTCATTTCTTTCAAGGTATTTTTTTATTTCTTCCTTGATCTCATTGTTAACCTGTTCATTGTTTAGTAACATCTTATTTAGCATCCATGTCTTTATGTGTTTTCAGTTTTCTTCTTGTGATTGATTTCAAGTTTCATGGTGCTATGTTCGGAGAAGATGCTTGATATAATTTCAATCTTCTTAAATTTATTGGGACCTGTTTTATGCCCCAAAATGTGTTCTATCCTAGAAAATATTCCATGTGCCCTTGAAATGAATGCATACTCTGCTACTTTGGGGGAAGTGCTCTGAAGATACCAATTAAATCCATCTGATCTAATGTGTGATTTAAGGCCACCATATCTGTGTTAATTTTTTGTCTGGATGATCTATCCATTGATGTCCATGGGGTGTTAAAGTTCCATACTCTAACTGAATTACTGTCAATCTATCCTTTTATACCCATCAAGATTCACTTTACATATTTTCGTGCTCCTATGTTGGGTACATAAATGTTTACAAGGGTTATATCCTCTTGTTGGACCAATCCCTTTTTCATTATGTAGTGTGCTTATTTGTCTCTTACTATAGCCTTGGTTTTATAGTCTGTATTGTCAGATATAAATATGGCGACCCCAGCTTTTTCTTCCTTTCCATTTGCATGCAATATTTTTTCCATCCCTTCACATTTATTCTCTGTGTGCCTTTCATTCTGGGGTGGGTCTCTTGAGTACAGCATATACATGGGTCTTGTTTTCTTATCCATTCAGCTACCCTATGTCTTTTGATTGGAGCATTTACATTCAGTCCAGCTGGTATGGCTCAGTGGTTGAGCATTGACCTATGAACCAGGAGGTCATGGTTCAATTCCTGGTCAAGAAATAGAGTGCTAAATATCCTATATAATAAAAGCCTAATATGCAAATTGTCCCCTTGGGCGGTTGTTTGACTGGGAGTTTGACTGCTCACTATGACCACCAGGTGCTGGCGTGGAACATGGTGAGCATCAGTGACACGGCGCTGGCAGCGGGAGGCATGGAGGTGCTGCCGGCCCTGATGGGCCCTGAAGAGAGCGGAACTGTGGGGGGATGGTGGCAGCACCAGGCCAAGGTGGGTGTGAGTGGGGGGCTGATTGCCCTGCAGATGGTGATGGCGGGGGGCGGGGCCGCTGCCCAGCTCCCAGGTGCTGAGGGAGCTGGGTGGGGGGCCCAGCCCGGATCAATCGCCCTGTAGGCAAGATGGTGGGGCAGGTGAGGGGGTGGCACCAGGCCATTGCGGGATGCCAGGCAGGGCTACTGGGCTGTGAGGCTGGGGGCACGAGCTGGGGTCCGATCCCCACAGGCCACCCCGAGGGACCCCACCCATGCACGAATTTGTGCTCTGGGCCTGTAGTGTGTATAATGAAGAGTTGGCTTTCCCAAAGTGTTAGAACATGAGAGACCTTTGAAAACTGTGTGGTGCTAGCTAAAAGAGGAAGTAATCCCCTACTCTGTGCTTGGTCTGGATTCATGGTTAGTCTCGGGACGGGCACAGGTTGCTTCTGCCTCAAGCCCAGGCCACTGTTTCTGCCAGAACTTTCTCCCTAAAGGAGGCTAACGTCCTTCTTTAAACCTGCACGATGAATGAGTGGAAATGGGCCGAGAAATGGTTCTGTCAGTTCCCAGAGCAGAGATATTGGTTTAGCTCCATTAATCCATCATCCATTTTGGTCGGAAATCTGACAACACATAAGAAAGCACAGCAACTTCTTGATCAAAACGCTAAGCAGAAAGGCCTGCTACTGTCTGTCACTCATGCTGTTAGGGACTGACACAATGTAGTTCTCATTAACCAATTATAGCCTAAGAGTTAGACATGTGTGGATGTGAGCATCAATGTTATTATGAGAAATGAAAACGTTATACACCTAACATTGAATAGCGTTTTTTTCCTAATAGTTGCACTTATTAAGTACACATTATATGACTTACACCTTTACATACATCATTTCATTTGCTCATCATGTAAGTCCTAGAAAGTAGCACTTTTATTCCCATTTTAAAGGGGAATAGAAGTTAAATAGGTTAATTCACTTGTCCAAGGTCACAGTGCTAAGAAGTTATAGAATCGGGATTTATAGTCAGGCCCCCGAACTTGAGAGCTTGTGTGTTTTCCATTATGTGGTACTGGCCCTTTGGAGAATGCAGGGATAGAGATAATAGCTAGAGTCCAAGGTTCTGGTAACATTAGCTTTTTTCTCTTGATAAAGAAGCAAGGAGGGGAGAGGAGGAAAGAGTCTACAACTGATCTTTAACTGGGATTATTGGGAGTGGGTCTTACATCATTTTAAGTGTAGCTTGTTTTATTGGGTGGGAGTGAAAGGTAGGAAATAAGATGTCTGCTTTGAGATGGGGGTGGAAGGTCCTGTACTTTCACGCACCCATTCAAGTGAGAGGTAAAATATAATCAGTCAGGATAAAAGAAACTGAGACACATAACTGGCAAATCCCAGAGCGATAAAAGGGCCAAGACCCAGAGCAGTACCGAAAAGGGGACACAGAGCTCATGGCCAAGTGGAGTTATCTCGGGTCAGAGAGATGCCCAAGTTCTTCCCTGGCCCTTCTTCCTTAGGCTTGGACATGTGGAGCCCTGGGGTCATCCAGGCTCACTCCACTCCCTTCATGACTCCCTGTGTCATCAGATCCATCCTTTCAAGGAAGGAGGCCCTAGCTGATATGTCTCATGGTTTATGCATAACCCAGTTCCTTTCATGTTTTGTGGTGTACATGTTTGCTTGTAAGTTGCATTTTTGAAACCCCATTGTAACTACTTCTGGGAATGGGAGATTCCTTTATAACCAGACCAGTTGGCTGCCTGCTAAAGTAGATCGCAAGAAGAGGCAGTAGAAGACCTGTGCAGAGAGGGCAAGGTAAGAACATTGAGAAGATTCGTGTCTGGGGATTTTTAGTCTCCAATCCTCCTTCATCTCGTTCTGTCCGTAAGCGAGGAACCTTGGACAGCCTTCTCCGAGTCTTCTCCGGCTGCCTTATAACATGTTAAACTTCCAATGGTATGATTTTCCATGTTCCCATTTCTTCTATTCTTAGAAATAAAAAAAGCTATGATACCAAAGGGATCTTTTTTCTCCCGTATGTTAGTTTTAAGTTTAATGCTTTTCATAACTCTTTAAATGGGTCTTTTCCCCCCACTAGCATAGTGAACTAAAGTTTGCGTTTATAGTTGCCTAGAAGTTAATTAGCTTAGTTTAAGAATGGACTTAATGTAGCAAACTTTCACTTAACAACTGAAATAGCCACCACAATAATGATGACACTGAGCATAATCAATGAAATAATTAATCTAGCTTATTTATTGATAGGAACACTTCTGGCTGTTAGAATTCCCAGGCAAGAGCATGATTCTAGAAATTCCTGGTTAGTAGCACCCCTCTGCTGACCCAGTTCAAGTAGATAAGTCCAGGAGAAATGGAGGATGCTGGGTTTCCATCTCTGCTCCCAAAGGCAAATTTGTTACGATTTCCCTAATTTCTCCCCATCCTGCCTTTCACATTCCCTCTCTTTCCCCGCTCCCCCAAATAAGGCAGTTAGACTGCTCCATTTGAGAAAGGGGGTTGGATGGAGGATAGGAGCCAATCACCAGTTGTCTGAATTCTAATTAATTGTCATAGCAGGAGTTTTATTAAATAGGTGCTCAAAAAGTGTTTGTTGAATGAATGAATAACTAATTTGTCTCAAGAAGGCAAGAAGCCCTGGCTGATGTGGCTCAGTTGGTTGAGTGTTGTTCCATACACCACGAGGTCACTGGTTCAATTCTCAGTCAGGTTACATGCCCGTAAGCTCAATGGGAGCTCAGTCCCCGACAGGGGACATGCAGGAGGCAGCTGATCGATGTTTTTCTCTCACATCCATGTTTCTCTCTCATTCTCTCTCCCTCTCCCTTCCTCTCTAAAAAAATTAAGAAAAATATGTTAAAAATAATACACAATGGAGTAAAGACATTCTATTCAATAAATGGTGTTGGTAAAATTGTGCAGATATATGCAAAATAAGAAAATCACCTCCTTACACCATATAAAAGAATAACCTCAAAAATGGGCTAAAGACATAAATGTAAGGCCCCAAATCATAAAACTCCCAGAAGAAAACACAGGCAGTAAACTCTCTGACATTGCTCATAGTAATACTTTTCTGATATAGCTCCTCGGGCAGGCAAACAAATAGAAAAAAACTAAAAAATAGGACTACATCAAACTAAAAAGTTTTTGCACAGTAAAGGAAACCATCAACAAAGCAAAAAGACAACCTACTGATTGGGAGAAGATATTCACCAAGGATATATCCGATAAGGAGTTAATATCCAAAATTTATAAAGAACTCATGCAATTTAACCCTAAAAAAACAAACACTCCAATTAAAAAATGGGCATAGGACTTGAACAAACATTTCTCCAAAGAGAATATACAGATGGCCATAGACATATGAAAAGATACTCAATATCACTAATCATCAGAGAGATGCAAATTAAAACCACACCTGTCAGAATGGCTATCATCACTAAATCCACAAACAACAAGCATTGGCGAGGGTGTGGAGGAAAGGAATCCTCATGCACTGCTGGTGGGAATGCAGACTGGTGCAGCCACTGTGGAAAGCAGTATGGAAGTTCCTAAAAAAAAAAAAAAAAAGAATAACCTTACACTCAGCAATTCCCCTTCTGGGTATTTATATGAAGAAATCCAAAACACTCATTTGAAAAGATACATGCGCCCCCATGTTCTTTAGAGCGTTATTTGCACTAGCCAAGATACGGAAGCTTCCTAAGTGCCCATCGATAGATAATTGGATGAAGAAGATGTGGTACAGTCCTGGCCTGGTGGCTCAGTTGGTTAGAGCATCGTCTCATGTACCAAAATGCTGTGTATTTGAATCCTGGTCAGGGCACATACCTAGGTTGCAGATTCAATCCCCAGTCAGGGTGTGTACCAGAGGCAACCAATCAATGTTTCTCTCTCACATCAATGTGAATCTCTTTCTCTTCCTCTTTCTCTTCCTCTCTCTCTCTCTCTCTCTCTCTCTCTCTCTCTCTCTCTCTCTCAAAATCAATATACATATCCTTGAGTGAGGATTGAAAAAAGAAAAAGAAAATGTGATACATATATACAATGGAATATTATTCAGCCATAAAAAAGAATGAAATCTTACCATTTGCAACAACTTGTATGGACTTAGAGGATATTATGCTAAGTGAAAGAAGTCAGTTAGAGAAAGACAAATACCATAAGATTTTGCTTATATGTGGAATCTAACAAACAAAGTAAACAAATAAAACAGAAACAAACTCATAGATACAGAAAGCAAACTGATGGTTGCCCGATAAGAGGAGAGTTGGAGGGTTGGGTGAAAAAGGTGATGGCATTAAGAAGTCCAAATTGGTAGTTATAAAATAGTCATGGGGATGCAAATTACAGCACATGGAATTTGGTCAATAATATTGTAATAACTATGTATGGTGCCAGGTAAGACTAGACTTATCAGGGGAATCACTTCATAAATTATATGAATGTCTAACCACCATGCTGTACATCTGAAACAAATATAAAATAATATTGAGTGTCAACTATAATTGACAAATTAAAAAAATATATAACTTGTCTCACTTAACATCACCAAGCAGTGACTTGAACTTCTTAGAAAGCCAGACAACAAAATATATAAATAACCACAAAAAGGATCAACATTTGATCCCAATAAATCTTAGGTAGCTATAGTAGAGACTAGCCAGTGATATACTAATGACATACTAACAAGTCTAGATTTAAAAAACTCAAAGAGCTGCATGGGAAATACCCCCACACTAGCCTAAATTCCTTAGTCAAAATGGTGCCCAATTCTAGCTTAAAGGATTTCATTTTGGGTGAAAATGAAGGTGCTGTGGTTGTAACTCAGCACAGGATCGGATAATTGCCGCTGAAACAGAGTGAAGTGTACCAGAGCATCCAACACAGTAAATGGCAGGAGCAGAAAATAAAGGATGATGGAGGAGACATCCGACCTTTACTTTTAAAATATATGTCATTAGATTCTGGGACCACTGAACTCATCAAATTATGTTCGCAAAGATTGCCCAGCCATTTGTGTATGGTGTGTTGGAGAAAGCCTATTCAAATGCATAGGGATGGAGTCATCGTAACAGACCGACGTAAGACAAACGAATCCAGCAATAATGGAAGGAGGTGGTAATGGTTAAAGGGTAAAGCCATCTGTGCCTGAAGAAGAGGAGCCAGCACAAATGCGATGGTTGGGAAATGTTCCCAGTGATCACCTTGGTGACTACAGCGGTTATGCGTCCATTAGGCCAGTAGCTTGAGGAACGGAAATTGCTTTACATGATATTATCAATTGATACAATATTCCTTTAGAATCACCCACATGTTTATCATTCCTGTTGCCTCTTTTCCTTTTTGCATCTTCAGCCCATCACTGGGATGACTTCCTTTTTTCTCCCCGAAGAACCAACTTTTTCTCCTGAGATCAGAAAAAGTGCTCTCGCTAATATTGTATGGAAGGTCCTAGCTAATAAAATATGGCAAGCAAAAGAAATAGACAGCACACCCGGCTGGTGTGGCTCAGTGGTTGAGTGTCCACCCATGAACCAGGAGGTCACGGTTCAATTCCCTGTCAGGGCACCTGCCTGGGCTGTGGGCTTGATCCCCAGTAGGGGCGTGCAAGAGGCAGCCGATCAATGATTCTCTCTCTCATCATTGATGTTTCTATTCCTCTCGCCCTCTCCCTTTCTCTCTCTGGAATCAATTGAAAAAGAAAAGAAATAAACAGCACAAAGTTTAAAAAAAGAGGCAAAACTGCCTTTATTTTTAGATGGTCTGATTGTGTATGTAGAAAATTCTAAGGAATCTAAAAAAATACCCTGCTGGAATTAATAAGATCATTTAGACAATCATGGAATATGGAGTCAGTATACAAATATCAATTGTGTTTGTATACATTAGCAGTAAAAAATTGGAGAATAAAATGTAAAAATATTATAATGGTATAAAAAACATCAAACACTTAGGAATAAATTTAATACAAGTGCAAAATGTCTACACTGAGAAGTATAAAATGTTGTTGAGAAAAATTAAAGGAAACAAACAAATGAAGAACTATATCATGTTCATGGGTTTGAAGACTCAATATTGGTAAGGCGCCCATTCTCTGCTATTTGATCTATAGATTTAGTGCAATTTCAAGAAAATCCTAGATGGTTTTAAAAAATATAAATTGACATGTTGATTCTAAAATTTGTGTAGAATGCAAAGGACTTAAATAGTCAAAATGATCTGAAAAAAGAACAAATTTGGAGAATTCCCATTATCTGAGTAAGTGACTGCTTTAAAACTACAGTAATTAAGTCAGGGCGTATTGATGTGAGCATAGAGCCCAGAAAGAGACCCAGTTTCACAAATACCAAGTCAGCTCAGCAGAGGAAAGGACGATCTTTCCCCAAATGGCGCTAGATCAACTGGATCAACGTATTTCCAAGCGAACCTTACCCTTAGTCCCATATTACAAAATTAATTTGAGGTGGATCATAGACCTAAAAGTAGAAGTTAAAACTATTTGTGTGACCTTGAGGTAGAAAATATTTCTTAGAGAGGTCACACAAAGCATGCATCAAAAAGAAAAAAAAAAAGTTAATAAATTGGGTTTATCAAAACTCAAAACTTCTGCTCATTAAAAGACATTAAAATGAAAAGGCCAGTCGCAGTTTAAGAAAAAAAAAAAAGGTAAAACGTATCTGACAAAGAATTTATTTCTGATATATATACATATATATATCTTACAAAACAATCATAGAAAGATAATCCAGCAAATAGAATAGGCAAAAGCCTTGAATAGATATTTCACGAAAGAAAGTACATAAATGGCTAAAGTGTACATGGAAACGTGTTGATGGCTAAAGTGTACCTGAAAACGTGTTGATGGCTAAAGTGTACATGGAAACGTGTTGATCATCATTGGTCACTGGGAAAATGTGAACTAAAACCACAGTCACACAACACTGCAGGCCCACCCAAGTGGCTGACATTGAAAAGGAGTGACAATAAATGCTAGCAAGGGTGGGAGCAGCTGAAAGTCACACACCTGGGTGGTGGGAGGGTCCCATGGGGGCCACCACCTGTTCTACAAAACCCAGCCACTTAACGCACAGGTATCACCCCACCAAGAGAAATACTGGTAAAAACATTGGCAAAAAGGCGCGTGCAAGAATTTCATAGCAGTTTATTCATAAAGGGCAAGACCCATAAACAAGCCAAGCATGTAAACAACAGAATGAATAAACAAATGGTGTCTCTGCTGCTGCTCCGTTGGGGTGGCCGCTGCCTCCGCAGGCGACAGGGCGGGGAGGCGGGGGTGGGGGGGGGGGGGTGGGGGGTGGGGGGGGAGGGAATCCCTGAGAGCCAGGCGCACCCAGTGGTTCCCAGGAACGGCCCGTGGTCAGCGCAGCTGCCTCAGCAGGGGCGGAGCTTGGCGGTGTCTCTCCTCCTGGTCAGCGCCCCCCCACCCCCAACACACACACCAGGAAGCCAGTGCCCCTGGCTGCAGGAGGAGGTCATGGAGACTGCTCAGTGCCCAGAGCTGTCATCATGTTGGGCGGGAGGGGGCAGGGAAATGCCAGCCTTCTCCAGCTTCCTTGGATGACGCTGTACCGACACCCCCTCCGGCCGGAAGGATGGAGGAGAGATGGTGATTAGTCACACGTTTCGCAATGTGGGACGTTGGTAGGGCAACCGCTTCATTCTTCCTGGACGCTTCCTACACGGACACAGTGTGTAATAGTTGTGGGCAGTGCAGACAGAGACAGGGTTCCGAACCAGAGAGCTCCATAACATGTTAGCCCACGAGTCCTCAAGAACAGCTGGATTGCTGGTTCTTGCTAATAAACAGTGTTAAAGAATGCATGACTGTCGCAGAGATCTCCGGGGTTTGAAACGCACCTCTGTTGCAGGCGTGCGGGGCTCACGCGGGGAGGGAGTATGCTAGGATTTGAATGGATGACCTCGCGATTTAAGATTCGATGAGTTACCCACCTCTGCTCAGAGACTTTGAATAAAGGAAGCGCTGGGCCTTCCCTGAAAGCTGCAGAAATTAATTGTTCAGATATAGTTAGGGTGAATGGACTTAAACTTTTTCTACCAGAAGAAAAATTAAGAACATTTATTTGAAAACAAAGCTGAAGTTTCACCTTCTAATTGCTTTCTCATTGATTTCGTCCAAAGCAAAGTTAGGGCTGTGATTGGCATTTTCCTCATAATGAACCCTCTCAGGACAGCGTGTACCAGGGGTGGGCAAACTTTTTGACTCGAGGGCCACAATGGGTTCTTAAACTGGACCAGAGGGCCGGAACAAAAGCATGGATGGAGTGTTTGTGTGAACTAATATAAATTCAAAGTAAAGGAGCGGAGGGGAGAGCAAGAGAACCGGATAGAACAGCCGGATCCGGCCCGCGGGCTGTAGTTTGCCCACGGCTAGGCCCTGATGTCAGGCTGACAAGCATTTAGGTGTGCGAGTCTCCACGACAGGAAAGCAGAGTCAGGGTGCCCGCCCTCCTGGCTCAAGGGAAACACAGATGCAGGCAGGTGTTGCAGCGTGATGCCAGGTCCTTCACGTGGTGCCTCCACAAGACCTCGCAGCCATCTGCGTGAGGCCAGAGGGAGGGGACGGAGGCATTGCAGGAAAGTGTCTCCTGAAATGCCTTGCTCAGCCCAGGGGTGCTCTTTCTTCTGGCAACACTTCAGGGGCAGCTCAGGTCTCCCCTGCAATCCCCTTTCCCCACCCTCCGCAGACAGCCTTGCTTCAGAACTAACCCACATTTCTGGGAATTAGCTCCCTCCGGCACTGAGGCTAGTCACAGCTCCTTCCATAACTGCACTCTTGGTCCCGTTTCTCTTGCATTAGTCCCTAAATGGTTTGTTTCCTTCGGAAACAGTGTATTGAGCTCCTGCTATGTGCATGCTGTTACGCCTGATGCTGGGAATGTAGCTGTGACCATGAAGATGGTCAAGGTGGAGCTCCCATTCTAACAAGAAGAATCTTCCTTATTGGATTTTCAATGTCTTCCAAGTGGCTCCATCATCACAACCTAAAACCACATCTAGTTCTCTCCCTGCTGAAAAAGAAAGAAATTGTGGCACGTCCACACAACGGAATTCTGGTCAGCAGCAAAAATGAACAAACTACAGATACGCACAACATAAATGAATTTCAAAAGCATTATCCTAAGTTGAAGAAGCCAGGCCCAAAGGGCTATGACTATATGACTCCATCTGTATGAAATACTAGGAAAGGCAGAATTATAGTGATGGAAATCAGATCTGTGGTTGCCAAGGGGCAGGGAATGGGGTGGGAGAGGGGATTAAATGGGGTGGGAGAGGGGATTAACGCTCAAGAGGCCGGAGGGACATTGGGGTGATAAATGTTCTCTATCTTGATGGCAGTGGTGATTGTGGAAACTTAGCGAGTTGTGTATCCTGAGGGGTGAACTTTATGGTACGTAAATTACACCTCACTAAAGATGCTTAAGAACACAACCTCATGAGGATGGGCATTATTATTCCTATATTACAGGTGGGGAAATTGAGATCAGAGAGGTGATATTAACTTGCCTAAGTTCATACATCAAGTAAGAGGCAAAGGCAGAGTTTGAACCTCTATATGTTTTTAAAACATCTTTATTGTTGAAAGTATTACATATGTCCCTTTCCCGCCCCCCCCCCCCCCAACCTTCATGTGTTTTTGATGCAAAAAGCCATGTTCTTTCTGTTACACAGAGAGCTTAAAAGCGATGTGTGTGTATTTAGGTATACATGCAGGCCCTCTGCTTCCTCAATAGTGTGGAAGCTCTTCGAAGGCAAGGCTTTCCTCCATACCCTTTCCCAGGTCTGGCTTACAGAATGCTCTGGAGCAGGGGCAGGCAGTCTGTAGACCTGAGCTGGCCACCACTGTGTGCAGGGACTTAGAACGGGTTACAGGTGGGCCTGAGATACTGAGCCCCACCCTCCGAGCATCTGGAGGTCCTGGAGCTCAGCAGGTTGCCCGTGTTTATCCCAGGGTCTGTACAAACATCACCACTTTCTGTTCTGTGAATAAGATGAGGAAGCATGGACTGACATAGCTCGTGCTGTTGGAATTCAGTGTGAGAGAGGGGCCTCTGCTGAGTGCTCTGGTCAAGGACCCCGGGGAAGAGCCTGCTACAAGAGAGACAGGGGAGGGGGCAGTAGAAGGGGAAGGATGCAGGACCGATCGGAGTGAGATGAGACTGCCACATGTTTGGGGGCGTGCGCAGAGCCCCCCGGCTGGAGCTGGGTTTGTGGAGTTGTGTCTGAGAGGGAGACGGATGCTTTTTCAGTGCGGGCCTGGCCTTGGGGCTAACGGGGCTGGAGTGAGCCCTGCAGGACAGAGCCCCCTGTTCAGATCTCCCACAGCGTTCACTGTGTGTTTGTAGGAGAGGGCAGGGAAGGAAAAGCGTGTTTAAGAATAACATGCTATTCCTGGGCTTTGCGGCTGAGGGTCCTGCTGGATGTCGGGAAGGGTCAGCCTCCAGTGAGGTCTGGCTTCCCTTTCACAGGCATTTGTTCCCAGCCCCTCGCCGTCTCCCCTGGTATGTGGGGGGCAGGGGAGGGCACATCCGTGGGGACAGTTCCTGTTTCCCTGCCTTCGCAGGCCCTTGCCTTCCTGAACGTGATATGATTGTTTCTCTGGGCACAGTGCAAAGATGCCAGTGGAGAACGGAAGTGTCTCATGCCTCAGCAATTTTTTTAAAGCAAAAAAGAAAAGGCTATTGAACTTGGGAAACCTGGCCCGGGAGCCCCTCTTCCTGGTGTGGGAGAGGAGACTGTGCAGGGCCCATCAGTCAGCCCGAGGCCAGACACCCAACGTGGGAGCCACCTGACTCCCCCCACCAGCTAAGCAGCCACAATTATCCTAAGTTCCTTTTTCTCTCAAACTGCCCCATTTATGCTTTCCTCCCGGGGGTCTTGGGACTTAGAAGTAGAGGGCTTTATCCTCTGCCTCCCCTCTTTCCACATCCTCATCCCCTTTTAACATTCATTCATTTGTTCTTCAAATATTTCTCGAGTCTCTACTATGTGTGTCCTGGCTAAATATTGAAAATACAGAATCACTTAAAAGAGACCCCATCCTGGGCCTCGTGCGCTTAGAGACTGATGAAAAAGATGCTCCAATGTGTGCAGGTATCACTGTACCAGGCTCGGAAAGACAGAAAATACAGAGAGAGAGACATGACAGCACGGAGGAGCGTAGGTTAAATGCCACTATCCCGGCAGAGTCTTTCTGGCCAGATCTGGAGTAGATGGATTCTGGAGTCCTGAGCTCCCCCCGGGGGCATAGCTCTTTTCCTTCCCCCCCCCCCCCCGGGGACTCCCCCGCTGGTACCATGTCTGCTGCATGCAAACTAGCAGACCGAGTTCCTTGAGAGTAGAATGGTCTTGGCCAGCTTCTAGTCTACATCTCTTCTGGCCCTAGCACAGCTTCCGAGACACAGTGAGCTGTCAGGCATTTGTTGAATTGCAAACAATCGTGAAGCCTGAGCTCAGGTTCTGTGCGGACCCAAAGCTGTTAGGGGAAGCGGCAGGGGAAAGAAACCCCGTGGCTCTCAAGCAGCCTGCGTGGTGACGTGGAGAAGCAGCTGCCTTGCTGTGACTTCAGCGGCTAGTGGGCAGCTGGGAGAGTCTGCAGGACTGTGGGCTGCTGGGGACCAGAAGCCCCTGATACCTGATCTCCGTGCAGGCGCGCAGGAAGACCAGAGGCAGGGTCTTATCTGATGGTTCCATTTAAAGAAACTCATCATGGCCTCAGTAAAACCCATGAGCTAGACATTGAAGGGGGAGGAAACAGCTTTATTTTACCTATAAACTTTGCTAGCATTTAATACTATGAAAATGCTATATAATGGGGTTTTAATATGCCCATTTTATTTATTACAAATTTTAATCCTACTCAAAGATATGTTTATTGATTGTTAGAGAGAGAGGAAGGGAGAGAGAGAAACATCTATGTGAGAAAGAAACATTGATCGGTTGCCTCCCATATGTGCCCTGACTGGGAATAAAATCCATCATCGTTTGATGTACCAGACGATGCTCCAACCAACTGAGCCACCTGTCCAGGGCATATGCCCGTGTTAAAGATGAAAAGATTCGGAGGGGAAAAGTAACTAAATGGAGCTTAGTAAATAGTGATTCAAATTCAAGTGTGAGGGTAAAGCCTGCTCTCCATTGGAGCCACTCAATTCTGTCATTATGTATTGAGCATCTAATATGCACACATCTCTGTGTTAGAGTATTAAAGATGGAAAAAGGTAGAGGGCATGGGTCTTATATCTCAAGAGGCTATCATCTCGAGTTGAGTTTGGGGTGGGTGAGTTAGTTGGTGCGAGATAACAGAGAAATGCAAGACAATGAGCAGTCCTATACAGACACACGTTTGTCTGTATGTGAAAATACAGCGAACAAATGATTAGCGATTGCAACTGGGAAGACGGGGGAAGTTCCTCAGAGGAGGGAGACATTAAAGAAAAGGCAGGGTTCTGAGTTTAAGAAGGAAATCTTACGTTTCTTCCTAGCCCTACCCATTGTTTAGTCCTGGGCAAGTTACACACTACTGGCATTCTTAGGCGTGGCAAGGATTGGAATACAGCTATATTTGGCAATATACATGGACTCAGGCTTTATGAACCCTAGATGGGATAGTCTGCATTTGTCACCAAAAGGACAATTCAGAACAAATTTTTGTCTAACGTATTGGACTCACTAAAGCTAACTTCCTAAGCAATTAAATGGCACCCAAGTGCTCTGTGAACAGCAAAAGGCTGTTCATGTGTGCTAGGCCAGCAAGTCAGTCACACAGTACTCCTGCTTTTTCATTGATGCTGCTGTGCAGTTCATTTTTGAAACTAAATAGAGGACTTTGTATCTATATTATCTTTCTTCTTATTATCTCGGGGCAATCATTTCAAATACTGACTGTCAATCTTTTTTTAAAAAAAATATTTTTATTGATTTCAGAGAGGAAGGGAGAAGGAGAAAGAGATAGAAACATCAATGATGAAGGAGAATCATTGATTGGCTGCCTCCTGCACGTCCCTCCTGGGGATCGAGCCCACATCCCAGGCATGTGCCCTTGGCCGGACTCGAACCAGGAACCCTTCAGTCTATAGGCTGACACTCTAGGGAGGATTGTCAGGCTTTATATTTTCTACTCTTAGCTTCATTTGTGCTGAACACTGATAAACATGTTCCTGTGTTTTCATCCAATTTATTGTTAAATTGTTGCATAGAACAGGCTGAGGCCAGCGGCAGAGGATCTGAACTGTCTGGGCACAGCTGTCTCCTACAGCTCCTGGCAGTGCTTGGCATGGACACCTCCAGGAAGCCCAGGGACACAAATTGGTGACAAACTCAGCTCCTTCCACTCAGAAAGGCCCAGGCAAACCTGCACAACCGCTCTCAAGTGTTGTATAAAGACTCTGCACCACCAGCAGCCACATCTCTGAGTATTCGACTTGCTCTCACCGTGATGATCTCATGAATAATCACACGAATCTCATGAAAGAGGCATGCAGATGTCGCCATACTGATTTTCGGAGAATGCTGATGAGGTGAAGGCTGTCAGAGATGAAGTAAGTTCTTGAGGCCCCTGTAGCAGTAAGTAGGAGAGCTGGGTCTCAGATATCCTGATTCCCAGACCTGGGATTTTGGCATTTGCCTAATAACAATCGCCATTTTCATTGAAACTTAAAGCAGTTATTTTTCTTATCGTTACTGCCCACACTTGTGCAGACTGGCCAGCTGCATCTGCCCACTGGACTCTATGATCCCTGAGGGCAGGGACCATGCGGTCCTAGTTGCAGCTGCATCCTCTGTGTCTACACGGTGGACAGCACAGTGTATGTGCCCAATGAGCGTGTGTGGAATAAATACAGAATTAAACAAAGCTACCATATACAGTGTAATTGTCAGTCATAATTCTTGTTTTAATTAGCAGGGCTAGAGGTTAACCTTGCTACCTTCCTAAGCACTGAGTAAATACAGCAATATGGCTATCCACTTTCTCTTCATAAAGAACTCAAGACACCTGCTCACCACACTCTGTTTATTCTCACACGCACTTTGACAATAGGCAGCGGCCAGTGTACTATTCTCATGTCATCCACAAGAGTGGAGAGATTCTTTATCTCGCCCGAGGGTGCCCAGACGTGCACAGGAGCAGCTGTTAGTAGATTTTGTTTCTTTATATTCAGTCTATTGCTGAGACTGCTAAATCCGACTGTAGTACTGGGGCCCCATGTTGCTTCTCAAGGGCCGACAAGGCTCCCAGAGCGAATTCCTGGAAATGGCTGCATAATTGTGCAAAAACAGCTGGCTACCTCCCAGCAGAACTGGCTGCAACCAGTTTAGTCACTTACTGAGAGAAGGCAGTAAATCTCATGCAAACATCAGCGACATTCCTCATCTATACTAATAATAGAGGAATATGCAAATTGTCTAGGACACCGTCACAGTAGCTACCAAACAGCAGGCTGTGTGGGGCAACCAGACCGGCAGGTGGGGGCAGTTGGGGGTGACCAGTCTGGCGGGGGGGGGGGGGGGAGGAAGTTGGGGATGACCAGGCCAACAGGGGGGCAGTTGGGGGCAACCAGGCCAGCAGGGGGGGGGCAGTTAGGGGTGATCAGACAGGCAAGCAAGTGAGCAGTTAGGAGCCAGTTGTCCCAGATTGTGAGAGGGATGTTTGACTGCCAGTTTAGGCCCAATCCCGGGGATCGGGCCTAAACTGGCAGTCAGACATCCCCCAAGGGGCCCCCGGATTAGAGACGGTGCAGGCTGGGCTGAGGGGACCCCCCCTCTGTGCACAAATTTTATGCACTGGGCCTCTAGTATTATAATAGCAAGTAAACCTATTTCTGAGGAGACTCCGGCCAGGCCTGGTTGGTTTAGGAGGACTCAGGGGCAGACAGAGATCTGCAGTCTAAGGAATGAGAGATTTCAGAGCCAGGCCTGGGTATCGGATTTGTGACTCCATGACAGATGGAGCACGTGCTTTGCAAGTGGCAAGAATGATTCGCCAGTGAAGTTAAAGCAGACATGTGGACAGAGGAAACCGTGAACCCCGCTCAGGCGCCTGCTGCTGTTCTGAGGATAGCAGCTCCTCTCCGCAGCCTGAGGCTGGCTGCAAACGATCGCTCTCCATTCCCACACGTGGGAGGGGGCCTGCAAGGCAGAGGTGGGGGTAGCCTGCCCAGGGGGAGTCGGGCCATAGCCTAGCTTTAAAAATAGTACACTTTTTAATTAAGTATTTTTGGAAAGAAGTACAAAGTTCCACAAAAAGCTACAAGTACCACAGAGGTAAGTATTTTCCCTTAGCTCTTTGAGAATAGGTTGCCAACCTGGTTCCTTTTACCCTGAAAACTTTGGTGTGTGTATTTCTTACACATCTCTTATATCCTTCTGCACTCCAGCAATACAAGCAACACAATCTGAAAATTAACCTCAATACATAAGTGCCATCAGACCCCATTCAAAGTTTTGCAGTGATATCCTTTATAGCAAAATGACCTAGTTTAAAGCCACAGGTTGCAGGTGTCACGTCTCTCCACTTCATTCCCATTTTAATCGTTCTTTGACTTCATGTCCTTGTCACTTGTCAAGATTACAGGCCAGTTATTTTGCAGTGTCTCTTCCTAAGGCTTGTCTGGTGTTTCCCCAGATTAGATTTGGATGCGTCTTTGGGGGAATAACACAAAAATGATGCTGGGTCCTTCTCAGAGCATCAGACCAGGTGGTACAACATCTCAAGCTTTCCTATCACTGATGATAACGTTGGCTACTTCATTAAGATGATGTCGTTCAGGCTTCTCCTGCTGCAAGTTACTTCTTTTCTCTTTGCAACTAATACATATTTTGTGTGAAAAAAATGGAAACGGTGTAACTATCCTATTCCTCAACAAACTTTCAATTTATTAATTTATTGTTTTATATCTGTGAGGATACCTGTTTTTTCCCCATTTTATTCAATAATTTATAATCTTTTACTATCACTATTTATTTTGATACTCCAAGTGTCCCCAATTTAGCCATTGGAAACCTCTCCAAGCTGGTGTTGGGTGCTTTCGATATATCCTATCATTCTTTGAGTACCTTCTTGCCTCTGGGGGGAAAAAGGATGTTATAGAATCATCTTGTACTTTCCCTGCCCAGCCCTGAGCTGAGACATTTCTCTAAGGAGCCCTAGTTCCTTTAAGTGGTGAATGGTGTTTACAAGCCAGGAGCTGGGCAATTGGTGTGCTTACTGCTATTAGGATGTTTCTGCTCCCAGGATGTCTCATTGGACAAAGCTTGCATCTATGTATCCATTGCATACGGATACTGCCAATTCCAATCTAACATCACAGAGTTCATTAGAATTTTCTGCTTTTCCATATTTGTAATTCCATTTTCTGATGTTGTGAAACCTGACTCCCACTATCTAGATCATATTTAATTCCTTCAATACCCCAATGTGAAACCAATCTCTTATCTCCATGGCCTTCTCTCACCTTCCAAGATGCCCCTCACTCTACTCTAGCTCTGGCTTGGAAGAGGACCCCGAGCTCCTGGCAGGAGATTGGCAAAATTCCCTAGCTGCAAACATGGACAGAAGAATGACTCAGAGGGTAGCACACAGAGTCATGAAGGAGAAGAGGTGTAGAGCATTTACATGGCCCTGAAACCTAATCAAAGAAGTCTAACATTTGCTTGGCTGAATGTCAGAACTGTGATGAACCGGAGACTCTTTATCACATCTCATTTCCCCCATTTTTGAACCAGAATGTCTAAGCTATCATCCTAAGACTGTCCCACTATTATGTATTGGACTAGAGGCCCGTTGCATGAAGATTCGTGCAGTAGGCCTTCCCTCCCCTGCCTGCTGGCACTGGTTTTCCTCTGGCACCTGGGACCCGGGTCGCAGCAGAGCCAAGCCTTCAGCCTTCAGGCTTGGCTCTGGCCACCGCGGAGCCTTCAGTCTTCAGTCTTCAGTCTTCACTCAGGCGGAGCCTTCAGCCTTTGCTCTGTGCCTGCATATGCAAATTAACCCGCCAATTTGTTGGGTTAATTTGCATACTCACTCCTGATTGGCTGGTGGGCATCACGGAAGTACAGTCAATTTGCATCTTTCTCTTTTATTAGTGTAGATAGGTTGTAGGTGGATAATTGGTCTCTTTAGTTTCACGGTCCTTAAGTGGAAAGGAATTGTTCCCCAGGAGCTGTATACCCAGGATCCTCCTCATCATCTGATTTAGACGATGAGATTTTGGACTTTGAGATGATGAAATGTAGATTTAGATGATGAGATTTGCTGATGATGTAATGGGGTTGGGGTATTAGTGAGCTAGGGCTTCAACAACAGAAATGTATTTTCTCACAGTTCTGGAGGCTGGAAGTCCAAGATCATGGTTCAGCAGGTTGGTTTCTCCTGAGGGCCTCTCTGCTTGGCTTGTACATGGCTGTTTTCCCCCTACGTCTTCACAGGGTCTTCCTTCTGTACCTGTCTGTGCTCAAATTTCCTCTTCTTTTTTTCTACTATTTAAAAATTTTCTTTAATTATTTTTTATTGTTGACAGTATTACATACGTCTTCCATCTCCCCCTTTCCCTCCTCCACTCAGGCACCACGCCCTTCCCAGGCTTTCACCACAGTATTGTCTGTGTCCATGGGCTATGCATACACACATATAAATTCTTTGGTAATCTCTTCCCCACCCTCCTACTCCCTATCCCCCTGAGATCTGTCAGTCTGTTCCATGCATCCATGCCTCTGAACCAATTTTGTTCCCCAGTTTATTTTGTTCATTAGATTCCACATATGAGTGAGATCATGTGGCATTTGTCTTTCTCTGACTGGCTCATTTCTCTTAGCATACTAATCTCCATGCTGTCCCAAAGGGTAGGAGATCCTTCTTTTTTACAGGCACATAGTATTGAGGGGTGCATATATTCTTTCTGATTGGTGTTTGGGGATTCTTAGGGTATATTCCCAAAAGTGGGATCACTGGGTCAAATGGCAGTTCCATTTTTAATTTTCTGAGGAACTACATACTGCTTTCCACAATGCCTGTACCAGTCTGCTTTCCCACCAGCAGTGCACTAGGGTTCCCTTTTCTCCACATCCTTGCCAGGCTTTTTGTTGATTTATTGATGGTAGCCATTCTGGCAGGTGTGGGGGGATACCTCCTTGTAGTTTTCTCTGATGATTAGTGACGTTGCGCACTTTTTCATATGTCTCTTGGCCATCTGTATGTCCTCTTTGGAGAAGTTTCTATTCAGGTTCTTAGCCTATTTTTTTTTAAATTGGATTGTTTGTCTTCCTGGTGTTGAGTTGCATGAGTTCTTTATATATTTTGGAAATTAACCCCTTATCAGATGTATCATTGGCAAATATGTCCTCCCATACAGTGAACACCCTTTCCATTTTGATGACAGATTATTTTGCAAGGCAGAAGCTTGTCAGTTAGATGTAGTACCATTTGCTTATTTTTCCCCTTTGTTTCTCTTGCCCTAGGAGATGTCTTGGTGAAGATTCTGCTATGTGAGATGTCTGAAATCTTACTGCCTGTGTTTTCTTCTAGAATTTTTATGGTTTTGTGACTTACATCTTGGCCTTTTGCCCATTTTGACTTTATTCTTGTGTATGGTGTAAATTGGTGGTTTAGTTCCATTTTTTTTTTGCATGTACCTGTCCAAATTTCCCAACACCGTTAATTAAGAGACTGTCTTTACTCCATTGTATGTTCTTGCCTCCTTTGTCAAATATTAATTGACCATAATGGTGTGGTGAATTTCTGGGGTCTCTGTCTTGTTCCATTGATCTCTATGCCTGTATGACCCCCTCTCCTTGAATGTGAGTGGGACCTGTAAATAGGATGCAATAGTCCCTCCTGTGGTCACCTTCTACTTTATAAGACTCCATGTCGCGGACTGGAGAGAGCGAGCGTCTCCTGCTGGCCTTGAAGAAGGACCAGGTTGTGAGAGGCCACCTGGCAGGGAGCTGTGGGGCCTCCAGGAGCTGGGAGAAAGAGCCAGGAAGAAAGCAGGGTCTTAGCCACAAGGAACCAAACGCTGTCAACCACCATAGGAGCTTGAAAGGGAACCCCAAGCTCCAGAGCAAAATGCAGCCTGACTGGCATTTTGATGGCGGCCTTATGAGGCCCTGAGCGGAGGACCCAGCTAATCCGTGCTGGGCCTCCTGGATTAGACACTGGCTGATAGGAATGTGTGTTGTTTTAAGCAAAGTTTGTGGTAATTTGTTACACGTCAATAGAAAACGAATACCAGCTGAAGTTTCTAGCTCTTGTCTGCTCTAAGCTGCCGTTTTCTGCACTTGCTACCCCCACCCCAAAACCTAACCAACTTTGGGCTTTATACCAGGCAACAAACAAGCATACAAACAAACACTTTTTTCAATAAGTATTGAAATTCATTACGCTCACGTTTGCTACTTGAGAATATCCCGGGTTGGGTTTCATGGAAGGAGCCAGCAGCTGGTGCCCGTGTGCCATCTTTCCTCCATGACCCCCAGGTTTGCATTTGAAGAAGATTCTCCTTGATTCTATGTGGTGAGTGAAGACCAGCTGTGGGGAGACCAGGTAGGAGGCTGATGTAGAAGCACAGGTGAAAGATGATGGTGACTTGATAGGTGATGCAAGGAATCTGGAAGGAAGGGACGGATTTAGGAAAGGCAATGGGAGTTACTCACAGCCTCACTGCTCAGAGACAGCCAGTGTCAATATTAACCATGTGAATATTTTGGTGTGTTTTTTTCTTTCTGCCTTCCTTTTTTATATACAAAGATATGTACAGTTGGCCCTCCATATTCATGGGTTCCACATCTGTGGATTCAACTAACTATAGATAAAAAATATTAAAGAAAAAAGTTATGCTGTTGCTGATATACTATGTAGTTGGGCCTATGATAATGCGTCTGTACTGAACATGTACAGACATTTTTTTTCTTGTCATTATTCCCTAAAGAATATAGTACAACAACTACTTACATAGCATTTGCATTGTATTAGATATTGTAAGTAATATATATATGATTTAAAGTATAAGGGAGAATGTGCATGTGTTATAGGCAAATAATATGCCATTTAAATGAGGGATTTGAGTATCCATGGATTTTGGTATTCATAGGGGTCCTAAAACCAATCACCTTTGGATACTGAGGAACAACAGCAATTCTATATTTCTGTAGTTGGGATAACATTGTTTTATAATTTTCTATATGAACCATTATCCTTATATTGTTTAACCAATTATCTGAGGCATTAAATATTATTTAAAAGTATTTTTAAAAAATATATTTTATTGATTTTTTTACAGAGAGGAAAGGAGAGGGGAAGAGAGTTAGAAACATCAGTGAGAAAGAAACACTGATCAGCTGCCTCCTGCACACCCCCTACTGGGGATGTTCCCGCAACAAAGGTACATGCCTTTGACCGGAATCGAACCTTGGACCCCTCAGTGTGCAGGCCAACACTCTATCCACTGAGCCAAACTGGTTAGGGCTTAAAAGTATTTTTAATGTGATTACATTTTTCATGGTCATTGGAGCCACACTAAAACATATTAATGAAAAATATCTAGAAGAATTTAGGAGAAAAAAATGGAGTGAATGATGCTGGAAGCTAGGGGCAGTGTAACCTGTAGATGCACCGATTCTCTGTGCGAGAAGGTGGAAGCGGTGTGATCTTCATGGAGCTTATGCCTTGGAGGCGCTGCTTGGGGAGCAGGACCTGGTCTCAATGGTCAGCCCTTGACAACAGTACACTCACCCCTTGCATCTGTCATAGCACACCGTCCCCAGCTGCCAGGTGCTGGTTATAACCTACAGTATTTAATGCCAGTCAACAAGTTTGTCACAGCCACTTACTGGGTGCGTAGAGTGATCTGGAGTGGGCAAGAGTACATTTTCAAATGGCCTTTTAGGAGGGAACAAGGACAAGTTGGGTATTAGGAGAGCAGCTGGCTCTCTTTTTCTTCTTCTTCAAAACAAGTTCATTAAAACAATAGATCAGTCATCCCTTAAGAGCTTATGAGTTCCATTTAAGCCAGGAAAACTCTCCTGCATTCCTTTTCTCAGAACTTGTTGTCTGCTTCCAAGGAGTCTTTACATAGATCACACACACACACACACACACACACCCCTCACACCCCCTCTGTCTGTCCTCTCGCCCCTGAGTGCAGTCTAAGTAGAGCAGGTGGTCAAGTTAGTGAGCCGTATCTCTGGCATCCTCTCACAACCCTGTCCTCCCACTTGGCATTCCACGAGCCTGTCTCCACTTCACCTCGCCCCACCAGGGTCTCTTTCCCACACACACTTGGAAAGTTGTCAAATAATTTAAGCCAAGGTGTTTGCTGATAACAAAGGTGCTATGGCTGATAAGGAAAGTGTTAGCTGATAGGCTCAACATCTCAGAAATATTGGCATTTTCATAAGGGCCTACTAGAGAGAAAGGCTGTCTCTGGGCCTCAAAGAAAGGAGTAACTTGTTGGAATGGCTTTGGGGGATTGAAGTTTGGGAGGAGAGCTCCCAGACAAAGTCTCAGACCATGCTAGTGTTGTAGGAGTTCCCCACCCATCTGCACATACCCTTTGTTTTAATTTTTTCTATTTTTCCCATTTTTGTTGAATTTATTGGGGTGACACTGGTTAACAAAATTATACTGGTTTCAGGTGCACAATTCTACAGCACACATCTGTGGAGTGTGCTGTGTGCTCACCACCCCAAGTCAAGTCTGCATCTGCCTGTCACCATGTGTCCCCCCTATGCCCTAGTTCACACACCGCCCCCCATTCCCCCTGGCAATCACTACACTGTTGTCCATGTCCTTGAGTTTTTTCTCTCTTTTTTTCTTTTTTTGCACTATTTCTCCACTCCCCTCATCCAGCCCCTACCTCCGACAGCTGTCAGCCTGCTCTCTATCTAGGAGTCTGTCTCTATTTTGCTTGGTAGTTCAATTTGTTCATTAGATTCCACACATGAGTGAAATCATATGGTACTTGTCTTTCTCTGACTGGCTTATTTCACTTAGCATAATGCCCTCCAGGTCCATCCATGCTGTTGCAAATGGTAACATTTCCGTTTTTTTTATGGCCAAGTAGTATTCCATTGTGTTAATGCACCACAACTTTTCCATCCACTCATCTACTGATGAACAGTCAAGCTGCTTCCAAATCTTGGCCACTGTAAATATTGCTTCAATGAATAGAGGGGTGCATATATTCTTTTGAATTAGTGTTTTAGGTTTCTTCAGATAAGTCCCCAGAAGTGGAATGCCTGCATCATAAGGCAGTTCCATTTTTAATGTTTTGAGGTAACTCTATACTGCTTTTCACAGTGGCTTCATTAATCTGCCTTCCCACCAACAGTGCAGGAGAGTTCTCTTTTCTTTGAATCCTCAACACTTGTTGTTTGTGTATTTATTGATGATAGCCATAGTGACAGGTATGAGGTGACATCTCATTGTGGTTTTAATTTGCATTTTTCTGATGATTAGTGACATAGTGCATCTTTTCATATGTCTGTTGGCCATCTGTATGTCCTCTTTGGAGAAGTGTTTATCCAGGTCCTTTGCCCATTTTTTAAGCTGGATTATTTGTTGTTGTTTTTTTTGGTGTGAGTTTTATAAGTACTTTATAAACTTTGGATATCAACCCCTTATTAAATGTATTGGTGAATACGTTCTCCCATTCAGTGGGTTGTCTTTTCATTTTGTTGATGGTTTGCTTTGCTGTGCAAAAACTTTTTGGTTTGATGTAGTTCACTTGTTTATTTTTTCTTTTGCTTCCCTGGCCTGAGGAGATACATCAGAAAAAATACTGATACAAGAAATGTCCAAGATTTTACTGCTTGTGTTTTCTTCTAGGATTTTTATGATTTTGAGGTATTTTGAGTTTATTCTTGTGAATGAAGTTAGAAGGTGGAACCACAAAAGAGTCCTAATAGCAACAGTGATCTTGATAAAGAAGAACAAAGTTGGAGGAATCACACTACCTGATATGGAACTATACTACAAAGCCATAGTAATCAAAACAGCATAGTATTGGCATTAAAACAGACATAGAAATCCATGGAACAGAACAGAAAGCCCAGAAATAAACCCACGCCTTGATAATTGATTACTCTTTGACAAAGGAGACAAAAACATACAATGGGGTAATGGCAGTCTATTCAATAAATGGTGTTGGGGGATTAGACAGATATGTGCAAAAAATAAAACTAGACCACCTTCTTGCACATACCTTTTAGGTAAATGTCTAACTTCTGCTAGATGAGTGGTCAGAACCTCCACAGGCCCAACTAGCCAGACACCTGCCTGGACCTCTCATCCTGCTTTTCTCCTGCTTTCTTCTGGAAGTTGTGGGAAGAACAGCAAGGATGGGAGGTGGAAATGCTTGTTTCACACCAAATTGGAAGACATAGTATTAGATCACTTTTTTTCTTTCTTGCTGCATAGGTATACTAGAAACATTTTCTGTAAAGGCTATGATTTGAAATGAGTTACTTAAACAATTTGGACCATCAAACTCCACTTTTTATTGCACATAAATAAAAATTTTAAATATGAATCTCCAAACTGGCAAACAATGACATACAATTTAGTACCGTAAAATAAAAGTTGATCTTACATTTTTTTCTATGTTTTGTTGCTATGGGTTCTCAATAGCCTTTCACGGGCAGAACTCACTTTTATACTGAGAGTCCTACCTTTTAAAACATCCTTCCTACCTGTGTTTGATGTATTTCCCACATTTGGAATCATTATTCCTAATCCTTTTTCTTATGTTTCATATTATTATTTCTATGTTTGGGTTTATCTATGTATAGTATTACTGTTTTCCACCCTTTCATAATAATACATCTTTTAAATACCTTTTGGTATTGAAACATCCTTGGTACTGAACCTTAAAATGATGGTGACACGAGGCAGAGCTTTGCCTCTGTTTACTGCTGTGCCCCCAGCCCTTAAGACAACACCTGGAACACAGTAGACACCAGTGACTATTTTTTAATAAATGCACATGTGAATGATAGGTCTTATAAATTATATTCTTATCTGTCACACATATTGGCAACTCTCTGGTGGTTCCTAAATTTAAAAAAGTCGCTGATTCATGAAATTCATGGGTTTAGAACACATACTTGGGAGTCAGACCACCCTGGGTTCCCATTTGACTGGATCCTGGGTAAGTTGTTTAACCTCTTCAGGCCTCAGTTTTCTCATCTGTGAAAAGGGAGTAATAGTCATTGTTACTCCACAGGGTAACTTGAGGATTGCAGGAGGTGGCATGCAGGTGCTGGGTGGGACTGAGCTTCGGCCCAGGATGATAAGACTCTATCCAGGGACAGGACGGGGTCCCACGACCCCTGTTTATGCCTGACCAGCACTTTGGAGGAGCTCCTTCCCCACCCCTAGTCATTCTGCTCTGAACGTCGGTGCCTTGGTGATGGAAGTACCAGACGCTTGGCTTTCCTCAGGTGTGGATCGCGAGAGTAAAATGAGCACACTCATCAGTGAGTGATGATCATTTTCTAAATGTTTAAAATTTACCTTAACATTTTAACAGGAGCTACATATTTATTATTAAAAAATAAGCACTTAATAAACATTAGCAATTTCGTTATATACCTAATCACATATTTTTTTACTCAGAATAACTAGGATGTGTTTTTGCTATTCTACACTATGGATGTGGAGCTGAGAGAGACTAAACAGCTTGTTCAAGGTCTCTAGTTAGTAGGTTCAAGAGCTAAGTTACAGCCTAGTTCTGCTTAACTCCCCACACCCTGTCTTGTCTACACTGCGCCTCTCTACGGTACGGAGGATGCGACTGTTGGTCTATTTTTGCGGGACATTTGGAGACAGGACTCTCTTCACCACCCCCCGGTGGGACGAAGGTGATTCATTCGGCCCATGAACTAAGTCCTTCCCTCTGAGCGCTAGAGAGCAGGCTCTGCCACTTGCTGGCTGTGACTTCCGCCAATCACACACCTTCTGTGCACGGCAGCTCCCCCTTTGACGTGGGAATAGGAGCCTGCCTGTCTCTCCAGGTTGCTGCATGGGAAGGTGCCTTGTCACCTGCTACACACGCCTGAGGTGTCATTGCTGTTAGTGGCCCCACGGCTTCTTAGCCAGCTTCTGGCTCTCGATGGGCCAGTCTTATTAATGACAGAGCCCCTTGTACGGCTCTCCCTCACATACGTTTAATTACCTGGTTTCCTCTTGATCCCTAACCACCCACTTTCTCCAGCTTCCCCGTCCTTTCCCCTCGGAGGCTGCCTTTCCATTAGACGCTGCTGGTGAGCGAGGGCACAGGTGTTTTTCAGCTGCTGGAGTTCCACCTGCGTCAGACCCACCCCCTGCACGGCGTTCAGTCAGGTGTGTGTCAGCAGTCTCCAGGCTTCCCGTGCATTCCTTCATTTGAAAGTTCTGCCTCCTAGTGCTTTCCTCTGAATATTCCCTGTTCTGCCATAATCATCTTTTTTTCCAGCCAGGACAACTGATTGCACCACACGAATGGGGGAAACAGTGGCTCATGACCTGGGAAGGTGCCGGGTTGGAATAGGTGGTGTCAATGGTCAGAACCATCTCAGCGGTAGGTGGCCTTCAATCCAGCGTCTAACTCTGCACGTGGAATGAAGAGCATGGAAGCACACTCTCCTCAAAATGAGAAGCCCCCCTTCTTCTACGTTTATTTTCAAAAAATATATTTTTATTGATTTCAGAGAGGAAGGGAGAGGGAGAGAGAGAGAGAAATATCAATGATGAGAATCATCGATTGGCTGCCTCCTGCATGCACCCCCACTGGGGATCAAGCCCGCAACCAGGGCATGTGCCCTTGACCAGAATCGAACCTGGGACCCTTCAGCCCGCAGGCCGACACTCTATCCACTGAGCCAAGCCGGGTAGGGCATCTTCTTCTAAGTTTAAAGAAGCTCTTACGCCCCTGCTCTTCCCTGGGAGCAGCAATGTGCCTGTCCTAGGTTAGGCACTGTGGGATGTCAAGACGCACGAGACACGGTCCCGACCAGTAGGGCTACTGGGGACAAAAGACTCCTGGACAACGGGGATCTGAGTCTCAGGTAAGGGGAGGATTAATCCCCATGGGGCCTCTTCCCACCCCTAGAAAGAGCCAGTGTCAACCGGCATGCTTCCTCCTGCACCAGGAAAAAAGGCAGCCTCAAAGTAGCGCTTCAAGGGTTTCATTTGCAACCTGCAATGTCTTCTGAGAAGCCGTGAGCCTGACAGCATCAAGCTCCAGACTTGCCCCCTTGCTGCCTTCCTTCCTCACTAACTGGGAACTCTCACACGCAGCAACCTCTTTGTCCTGCTAGTGTGAGTTCATCAAGAGCAGAGGTTTTCCAAGCGATGGCTTTATTCACAGAGCCCTATGGAATGTAAAGTACTTTCTTTTTCCATTCACAGAACAGCTGAGTGTCAGGAATTTTTCTCCCACAAAGCCCTGCTAGCCACTCTTTCTGTCCCCCTGGCTTCTCACCTTCAGATCCCTCCGCCCCACAAGGCAGTATCATATGGCTGCAGGCGTGCCCAGGGCGGTGCAATGTAATCTCAACCTGTTTCTTCAAGGGCATTGCTTTTCTGGAGCACATTTTTGGGAGAGCACAAATTTTTTAGGTCTGACCACCAGCATTCCTTGGCCTGCCGGTGGCCAGCCCCTCTGTTACTGCATCCCCTTGTCTCCCTCAGCAGTCTCTTTGTAAACCTGTTTTGTTATCTCTAGTTGCACCAGTAACCCTTCCCTCACGGTCATGATTCCTCAAGCCCAGGTGCCCCCAGTCACCAGGTATTTAGAGACCACTGCGCTGGGCATGGAGGTGGCTCTCTTGGGCATGTCCAGGTGCAGAGTCCGTCCTTGTCTATCACAGAACATTCCGTGCTCTCCAAATACACTTAAGTAAACCAAGTCCTTGAACTGCTTGTGAGGTTGAGTTCTGTTTCTGGTGCAAGCATTTTCAGGAAATAAGAGGACACTTTTTAGAGTATGTTAAACTTACATAAAAACACACCCGTAAATCCAAGTTATTCTTTTTGTTGTTGCTGTTAATACTCACCCAAGGATATTTTCCCATTGATTTTTAGAGAGAATGGAAGGGAGGGAGAGAGACAGAGAGAGAAACATCGATGTGACTAGGGAGGAGATAGAGCCTGCAACAGAGATATGTGCCCTTGATTGGAATGGAACCTGGGACCCTTCAGTCCAAGGGCCGGTGCTCTATCCACTGAGCCAAACTGGCTAGGGCTAAGTTATTCTTTATGTCCTCATCACTACTACTATTGCTTAGACTCCCCTGGTTTTAGCAGATTTTAACAGAAAGTCAGCATTGCTCTAGTGCACTAGATAGCACTAATCATGGCTGGGTGCACATTTCTTGTGAATGTAACAAGTATCTATAGGTTTTGCTTTCTGAGCTGCCCTCAGGATGTGATATCATAACTCCCAGAACCCCTGGGGACAACAGGGCAGTGCAGTAGCAATCTTTGTAAAGTGGTTGGTCAGCTACAGCCATACCCAACAATGTGAATGAATTTCACAAAGAGGACGTTGAGAGAGAGAAAGCCAGCCATGAAAGATAAACTACTATATGATGCCATGTTTTAAAGTTCAAAAACTGACGTGTTATGCTAGATGTCAGGATAGTGGTTACCTTGGAAGGTAGTGATTGACACAAGATGGGGGGCACCAAGGGTGCTGGTAATATTTCTTGAACAAGTTCAAGAATAGTCACTTTGTGAGAGTTCATAGTGCTATACATTTGAGATTTGTGCACTTTTCTGTATGTGTGTTATCTATCATAATAAAAGGATAATATGCTAATTAGACCGGACATCCTTCCAGACGTCGTTCTGGACGAAGCTGGGCTGGAGGGAAGCCACCTGGTCTTGGAGCGAAGCCAGTGCCGGCAGCCGAGGGAAGGAAGGCCCACTCTTGCATGAATTTTCGTGCACTGGGCTTCTAGTATTCTAATAAAAAGTTGAAAAATGTGGTTGGTCAAGGTTCTGGCTGCTGTGTTTGGGTTACTACCATTCTAAATTACCTACGTCGATAACTTTTGAAGATGGCGATTCCTTCCACCCCCCACCCCCCGCCCCCGCAGATGACCGTAGAAGAGGCAGACCATGGCAGACTCTCAGTAAAGTACATGGAAACGCTTAAGGAGCTCTAGGAATCACACTGGACATTCCCCATGCCCTTGGATGCTTTACTTGTGAATCCTAAACTAAGGGGGGAGGGTGAGAGAGACAAGTCTCCTGTCAGGAAAGCACCCTGGCGCTGGGGCAGGCTATGTGGCTCAGGCTCAGCCAGTGGATGCTTTGGTCCTGGTTTTGAATCTTTGGGGCATTTGAGAATGTTTAAGGGAGCAGAGGCAGAGATTCAGGTGCCTAGCAATGATTCCGTGTAGTGTCCAGTAGAAGCAAGAGTCCATCGGCAGGGGAGCCCACGACAGCTTTCCAGGCAGGCTATTCTTGTTGTGGACTCTAAATGAGTTTTCTCCGCTACTTACCCTTTCTGGGGTCTGTCTGACTTTTAAATTTCCCCAGAGCTCCCAGGACAGTACCTGACACTCTTTCTAAATCCTTTTTTCTAATAGGATTCTTTGCATTCAAGAACCTTGACTAGTACAACTCCCCTCCCGCACTGGCGCCCCTACCCCTCACTGTCTGCCAAAGAGATTTCCAATTCTGCTCGCAATTCTGTACCAAAAATTTGTCACATGGCCTCTCATTCACTCACTAGAGGTTAGTTGGGGTTACCTATGCTTGTTCTAAAAATGCAGGGCAATTCAGCACTCATACCCCAATGTGAATTCTTTTGGCCCAGTTGCTTTTTCCTTTATCTCTGCCTGAGATCAGTGCTTTAAGAAACTGGGATGGAAGAGGGAGGGGTTCAGGAGGAGTTCATTGTGAAGCTTGTGGCATTCCAGGTAGGTCAGGAATGAGATGGGGTACCAAGGTGGGGATTCTTGAGAGGACAGAGGGGCTCATGCGATCACAGGGTTCATATGGGGTGGGGAAACGAGGATATTATAAAATAGGGAGGGATCAGAGAAGCAAAGATAAACTTCACAATTTACCTTCAAACTGGTCTTTGGTATTTAAGTATTTTTGCTTTGTGTTAGGGGAGGTCATTGGGAGCTCTGACCTGTTAGAGTTCTGGGAGTGATTACAGGTGACTTATCCTGTCATTGAAACCCCCCCTTATGCTCAGACATCATCAGAAGTGCGGGTTCAGATCCACCTGCCAGGCTGATCCTTGTAGAACAACGGGCTCACGCAGAACCAGGACCGCCGGACGAGGCTCATTTCCTTTGTTGCTGGGTGATCAGCCCGGTGGGTTCCAGCAGGACAGAGCCCTGTGAGCCCGGCACAGGTAAGTGGGTTTGTAATTGGTTGAACGATCACAGGCAAAGACTGATGGTTCATGAATCTGTGCCAACTTGAAGGGAGGTCTCCAGTCACTTGCTGCAAGGTCTCAGTCAACATTTTTAGTAATGACTTAGCTGGCTTTACAGAACAAACGGACCAAATGTGCTGAGCGGGTTGGATGACAAGATCAGGATTTAGGAAGCTCTCAGCAGGCTAACGCGATGTCCCAGATACAACAAGGAGGGACTTAACAGGCATAAACGGGGAAGCCTCCCACTTAGTCCTAAAAGGCCAACTGTGTGTGTGTAGAGGTGCGTTGGCATGATGAGCACCATGGAGGGAGACTTACCCTGAAGCAGGGGCTCGATGTATCTGAGGGAGCAAGAGCCCCTTCGGCTCCCTGCTACAGGGGCAACACCTGGGGAGTGTGGCTCGTGCTGGGCACTGTCCTTGCAGAGCAACCGGGACCCAGGGGAACATGTCCAGAGGTGGGAGCCGGGCCATGAGGGGCCTGAGGCCATTCTGTAGGGGAGAAGACGGATGAAGGATGTCTAACCCACAAAGGAGAGGGCCTGGCGCCAGGCCACCTGTTCTTACTGATCTGCAGGCGGGTCAAGTGGAAGGTGAGTGAGGCGTGTTGGGTGGCCTCAAAGGGGAAAATGAGCAACCGTGGGCAGAAGTTGCAGCTTCCACCTAAACTATGACACTTCGGAACCCTTTCCAACCACGAAGGAAGCAGGGACGCAGCTGTGAGGATATGCCGTTGGTTAACTATGCATTTGGGCAAGCTTAGTTCTCACTCTTTTATTTCATGAAGAGTTACAGATAATACAGCGCCTAGCTTGTGGGCCGTTGCATGTAGGGTCCTCATTGGAGAAACTGTTAGTCCTCTCTGGAGCACTAAAACGGAGCTCAGCCGGGAGCCCAGCTGAAGAGGAGCTGCAACTCAGGAAACAATTCAGGGCCCAGGAGTCAGCCCCCTGTCCCTTCACTAAGTCAGAGTATCGGGCCCATTCCTACACTCAGCACTGATTGAACGTCTACCCTTTGCTAGACACCAGGAGCTGAATCAGGTGCTAGAGATTGACACATTAAGATCCTGATCTCAAAGATGCAGGTTCGGGGAGAGAGTGGTCAGAACAAAGTACCAAAATAAGGTGGGAGTTAAGAACTGGGGAGGCAAGGGCAGGAGGTAAGGCTGCTTAAATCGAGAGTAACAACAGCAGTCACCATTTATGGGCACTTGCCATGTTTCCGGCCCTTTGGACATATTCTCTTGCTAAATGTTCACCCAAGAGTAGGTATTTTGTACCCATTTTACTATTCAGAGTCACGCAGCTAGACTCTAAGGCCTGTGCTGTAACCACCACACAATAGCCCTGGGTGGATCTGAGAAATGGGGCAGGGCCAGAATGAAGGGAGAATGGTTCATGAAAGGGCTGGGGTATGGTAGGCAGAAAAGCCAGAGCTGACTTCTCTATTCAGATTGCTACCTGATGTATACCTATCCAATGGAAATTTTATCTCCCCAAGAGTTTATTCTGATAAGGAGGGTAAGATCTCTGGCACTGGTAGAAGTGGAAGAGGAGGGTAGCCAGTGACAGTGAGAAAACGATTTAGGGGGAAAAAGAGTTTGAGGCACATTTTGCTAAACTCATATTTTTTTCAAGAGCTGCCCCTGGATAGATAAGACTTTCCCAGTAATTAGAAAGAATTTAAGACATGAACCAGCTGAGATGGACGCCATTGCGCTTCTTCGTCTAGTCAAGCTGAGGCCATTCCTGACAAAGAGGAAGCAGCGATAGAGAATTCTCTGTCGATTTGGGGATTAGCCCTGTGAAGGATGGTGATAACCAAAGGGAACTGACTACACAGGGCGCCCAGCCTGGCCTTCAATGTCAAATTTATTAGGTAATTACGTTTTTCATCGAATGAGTATCATCTAGTTGAGTTGTTTATTGGAAGGCACAGTCCTTGCCCTCAAGCAGTTTATCTCTGAGGTGGAAGAAAGGGTGGGGGAGTAGCCAGTCTTTTTGCCTTGGCTAAAGAATGTAAGAAGTGAGACAAAAATAAGCCATAGCATTAAACTGCCAAGGCAAAATAATAAAGCAATTTGACTTATTGCTCAACCTTACGTCTGTTTATGTTTCTATTTTTGGAGAACGTTTCCCTTCACTCCCATTACTTGAACACGGATCGTTTTCCAGGCATCTTAGCTCAGTAACACTCAGAGTGTATGTCACAAGATCCGTGGGTCTGAGGAAGTGGCGGCACACACGGCCAAGGACCAAAATGTCCCCGGCTGCTTGGCAAAGCAGGGCCAACCCATGGCCAGTGAAGGAGACATGACACTCATTGTTGGCAACCAACCCCAACAATCCTTAGTGATTAGCAGATGAAGAAGGTGTGTCTGTGATGGCTGTGCTGGCTCGTACAGTCCCAATGTCAATCAAGGACTTTTTCTTTTTCCTTCTGAATTTTCTTTCTTTTGATGTAATTTCATTCTTCAAAAAAGATAGTTCTTTGAATATACTAGTACAACTGAACGTGAGTTAGTTATTTTGGCTTGGCTTTGAAAGACTTTTCATGTAAGTAAGTTAGTACATATGAAGGAGGGGGTGGGGGAGAAAAACACCAATCATCTATATTCTGAGGTTGTGCATTCCAATTTTTGTTTTTTGAAAAATATGAGACAGTTAGGAATCAAAAATATATTTTTTTCACCTGTAAGAAGCAGCTTCTTGTCAGAAAAGGAGTTGAAGCCAGACTAGGAGAAGTCAGCAGTGTAATCTGCAAGTCTGGGCAAGGTAGCTCCCCAAGTAAGTTTTGAGGTTACAGTCAGTTGAGAGGAGTTGGGAAGGGAACTAATATCCATGGAGCATCTCCCTTGTGCGTGGTTCTGGCCAAGCGCTTCCCACAAAACCTCATCTAATTTTCATAACTGCTCTCCAAGGTGAGCATTATTAACCCAATCTCTACATATAAAAGGCTAATATGCTAAGTGTCCCTCTGACCATCTGACTGGTTGCTATGACGTGCACTGACCATGAGGGGGCAGATGCTCAATGCAGGAGCTGCTGTGACACACACCGGCCATTTACAAAGAAATGGCACTGCGCACTTGGTGCCGACAAAGCAACACTTGACTTCCCCCAAGTGAGACACAGGCCCCGCCACCACCCCAGAGTGACAGCCCACAAAATCGCAGCCAATGCTACCGAGATCCCATGGCGCAAAACGTGGCCCACAGCCCAGCCCAGCCCAGAAATGGTAATGACGTCACATAGCAATGCCCGGCTTCCTCTCCCTAGCAACTAGTCTCCTTTGAGTTTCTTTAGCCCAGGAACACAACTTCCTTTATAGCCAGGTGCAAACATTTTACACTTTAACCAAATGTCTGTGAAGCGTTTTCATGTGCCTCATCTCATTTGATTCTCACAGAAGTCCTGGAGTAGGTAGATAGGAGACTCAGAATCCTATTTTCTTTTCATTAGCCAGAAAATGGAGATTTAGAAAGCTTAGAAACTTGACCCAACTGAAAAGAAGTAAGAAATGGTGGACCTTGAAAATGACTTCAGGTTTTCTCACTGCACAGAATATTTTACCCTTTGTTCTTCCTGTGTGACTACAATAATGATCGGCTTCATGTTGATATTTACTGCTGTATTGCTGACGATTACCTGAAAGAGAAGTTGGGGTGCTTCACTGGGCTGGAAAAAGTTTAGCTAAATCAGAAAGCAGGTCTAATTAAGCAAGTTTATCTGTCTATATAAAGCTCTTGCTGGCGCCAATTGCACGCATGTGTTTCCATCTGTCATTGTTGATTGTGAATTTGGTTGACACTTCTATTATAGAGAGAGGGCGAATAGTGATATTAAAATATTTCTTCTAATGGATTTCCTTTCCATGTACACGAATCCATGCACCAGGCCTCTAGTTTGTAGATAAACACCCTGAAGCCCTTAAAAAGATAAGCAATTCTTTAAGTTCTCTTTTTACAAGATGTGCCTATAAAGAAACATTTTCCTAGCTGATGAAAAAGGCAAGGGAAAGATTTGTTTGCTTCGAACAGAGAAGACCCCCTTCTTGGCTCTGCTCATGTCAGAGCTCCCACTTTTCCTCCAGTAAATCGACGGGTGATTAGTCACTTGGCTCAGTAACAGTTTTGGAGATGATCTTATATTTGTACCTTCTTCACAGTAGAAAGGGAGCTTCCAGTCTCCTCCAGGGCTCCCATATCATGCGTGTGAGTCATCTGAGATAACTCTCTGGAGCTAGCACGATAAATCTTTCCTGAAAGCACTGAAAGCTTCTGCTTTGACTCGAGAGAAACTAAATAAAAGCTTTCAGAGTGCCATTGTGTTATTATCTACACCATTTCAAAGGAATCCCAAGTGGAGGATACAATATATTGTTTTAATTACAAAGGAATAATAGCCTAAAGTAAAGGAATTTTACCAAGAAGAAATGAGTCTCACAAAATGAACAATAAAAGCTACTGAGATTTTTATTATTGATTTCATTCAGGACCAGACCTCAGTAAGTTTGGGACAGAGGCCAACTTGTACTTGAACACCATTCTCCCTTGCCCCATACATTTTCTTCTTCTCTGGGCATACATTTCTTTCTTCTTTTTACATAATCCTCAGTCCTTTTTATTAAGAGTAAACACTGGTTTAAATGTATTTATACAAAGTAATAGGGATGTAATGTGTTACTTCTCCCAGAGGTATTTACATTTTATTTATTTATTTAGTTTTAAAAATTCTCACCCAAAGATATTTTTTCCACTGATTTCTAGAAGGGGGGAGGAAGAGAGAGAGAAACATCAATGTGAGAGAGACACATCAATTGGTTGCCTCCCACACATGTGCCCACCAGGCCTGGGGAACCTGCAACCTAGGTAAGCCCCCTTGTCTAGGAATCAAACCCTCCATCCTTTGGTCTGTGGGCCAATGCTCTAACCACTGAGCAATCGACCAGGGGGTATTTACATTTTAAAACTTTGCCCAGAAAGGGCAATCCTGAATGCAAAGGAACAAGTTTCCAGCGGTGGAATTGTGGGCCGTATGGAAGGGAGAATTTCAAGAGAGACTTTCAGAGACAAAGAAACCAAGGGGAAAGGAGGAGAAACAATGGTCTCTTCTTTCTTATTTTCATCACACAGGATAATGGCCCCAATAAGGCCGTGAGTGGGATGAAATTCTTTTTCTGACTTCCACATACCATGTACTATTATATGGAGGTACCTGTTGACCTTGCTTCTATATAGAGATAGCTCTGGTTTTATGTACAGCTTTTACTAGACCAGAGGGATATTTTGTTTACTGCTTTCTAAATCAAAATGAATCATATGAGAAGTGGCTTAGCTCAACTCAAGCCAATTCAGCTGGTGGGAGTGTGTGGTGATACAAAGGAGTAAAATATGGTCCTTACCTCCAGGGAGATTCTAATCGCCCTGGGAGATGGGAGGACTCTCCTCCATGGTACAGTGGAATAAATAGTGTATTACTGAGGGCCACCTGAAACTTTAAAACAATCTTCCATCAGGAATTCCAAGATGGCAGCAGAGTAGCTGGAGATTCCAAGCGCTTGCTCCTAACATAGCACAGGACTTGCGGCCAAACTGCAGAACAAGTGGCTTGAAACACCTGTTGAAGTGTAGCAGATCTGAGATACTGAGAGCAGGGGACATGGAGGAAAGTCAGGGGGAGAGGCAGAGAGGGTGAGCCAACTCGTGCAGGTGCACAGCTGGGAGGCCAGAGGAATAAGCGGCAGTGAAACCCTCACTCCCTGGGAGTGTGGGGTCTCAGCCCCACACAGGGATCCCCAATCCAGAGCAATAGAGAAGTGACGGAGAGCCCGTGGAGCATTGGGCGGTGGGAATTAGTGGGGATTCGGTCCACCTGGGAGAATCAGACCGCACCATCCCAGGCAAAGAGCGATTTCTTTGTTACCACGCCAGCCTGGGACATTTCCTCTGATCTGTGATTGGGGGAGAGGCCACACAGAAAAGCTTGGGGCTGGCGAAGGGGTCTGGTTGGTATACCCAGCAGTGACTCTGGGGGGCCCTCTATTCTCTGGAAGAACTTCGGGCAGAGAGCTGGACCAGGCTGGATTATGTGGCTGGGAAAAGATGACCGGTCTTGCCCACATCCAGTGAATGGGCAGTGCCTCTCCCCCACCAGAGGAACTGCTGTGTCTGCCCCATCCGGCTGTGATCCACGGTGAGGGAAACAACACTGGGTTAGACATCTGTGCCCATACTATTCAGCCTGATGGCGTGGTGGAGTCAGACATTTGGCTTGGTCTGAGCCCGGGGAGAGACCCCCTCACCTAGTGAGGGCCAGCTGTGAGGAAATACTGGAGTGCCAAGTGAGGCCGAGTTTTGTTTTTGATCCCCTCCTACCTGGTGTGGCAGCAAGGGGGTGCCAGGGAGTGAGGCGGAGCTGAGGTACTGCAGCTGTGCGTCCTGGGTGGGCTCTCTCCGGGAGACAGATGGTGTGTGCTGGACCCCGTGGCTGCAAAACAGGCAAGCAGGTCTGAGCCACTCAGTGGGTTCCTCAGACACAGCTCTGGAAGGAGAGGAAGGGTCTGCTCCCCCACCTACAGGTTACAGGCACCACCTCAGTGTGAGTCTGTTTAAACCACTCCAGAAAGGTCCTGGGTACCCCTGCAGAATGCATTTCCAAGGGGTAGGGGAAGCTCAGAGAAGGGACATTCAAGGTGCCATAGCCAAGGCAGACCCAGCCTCTGGGCTCTGGAGGTCCCGCCCATCCGCCTACTTGGGACTCAGTCCTGATGAGCATCAGACACATCGCTGAGGGCCTGACAGGAACAGCAACCGACATTAGCTTGCACCAGAGATGCCTGGGACAGGCACACCACGTGGCCAGCTTTGGACAGCATCAGTGCCAAATCCAGTGAGCTTCACAAATACCAGATCCAAAGGGAGAATGCAGGAGGCATCACAATCTGTGGAGGTGAACTCCACTTCCGTTTCTTTTATGTTTCATGTTTTACTTCTCTTTTTTCTTCCATATCTCTCATTTCTTATTCTATTTTTTCTTTCTCCATTTTAAATTATTTTTTGTTTCTGTTTTCCTCCTCATATTCTGTATTTTATTCAATATTATTACATTTAAAAATTATTTCACTTATTTTTTCTTTTCTTTTTTGTTCTTATTTTTTCTCTTCTTGTCCCTTTCTTTCATATTCTCTTTTTTCATTTCTTTTTTTCTTTTCTAATTCTTTTGGTCTCTTGTCTTTTAGCATTCTGTTGTTGTTATTGTTTTTGTTGAGCTTGGTGGGTATTTTTGGTGTTGTTTTCAGTTTTGTTTTATTTTGTACTAGAGGCCTGGTGCACGAAATTTGTGCATGGGGGGAGGGGCTGGGGTAGGCGGGAGGGTCCCTCAGCCTACCTGCACCCTCTCCATTCCAGGACCCCTTGGGGGGTGTCCGACTGGAGGGATTGGGCCTAAACTGGCAGTCAGACATCCCTCTCGCAATCCAGGACCACTGGCTCCTAACAACTCACCTGCCTGCCTGCCTGATTACCCCTAACCACTCTGCCTGCCTGCCTGGTTGTCCCTAACTGTTCTCCCCTGCTGGCCTGGTCACCACTAATTGCCTCTGCCTTGGCTCCTGCCACTGTGGCTTTGTCCAGAAGGACGTCTGGAAGGATGTCCGGAAGATGTCTGGTCTAATTAGCATATTACCCTTTTATTAGTATAGATTGTTTTGTTCTGTCAGCACCTGTATAACAGTTGGCATGAGGTGGTCAGAGTTGAGCCTCAAGTCAGCCAGCCCAAAGGCTGCTCCCACCCACAAGCAGGACAACAGAAATCAAGACCCAATCACAAGAGCAGGGCCCACATAACCCACAAAAGGGACATTCCTAGAGAACCCAGCTCAGAAGATCAAGGAGACTACACTACTAGGTCCCAAAGACACCCACTATGTTAGGCCACCCCACCAAGATGGAGTTATAGTTATAACCAATACAGAGGAACAAACACAAAGAAACAGCAAAAACGAAAAAACAAAGAAACAGGCCCCAAATGAAAGAACAGGAGGAATCTCCAGAAAGAGAACTAAGTAAGATGCAGGCAAACAATTAGTCAGAAACAGGGTAAAAAGTAACAGTTTTAAGAATGCTCAATAGTATGAAAAAGTAATAAAAACCATGAAAAACAACCAGTCAACAATGAAGACTAACATATCTGAAATAAAGAATATTTTGGAAGGAATAAACAGTAGCCTAGAGGAAGCAGAGGATCAAATCAGCAAATTTGAAGACAAAATAGAAAAATCACTCAGAGAAAAAATAATTTAAAAGCATGAGGATAGTTTAAGGGAAGTTTGGAACAAGATGAAAAGTAACAAGATATGCATCACAGGGGTATTAGAGGAAAAAGAAAGTGAACAAGGGTTAAGGGACCTCTTTGAAGAAATAATGACAGATAACTTCTCTAACCTGATGAAGGAAAAAGGCACACAAATTCAGAAAACAGAGAGTCCCATTCAAGTTGAACACCAAGAGACCAATACCAGGAGATATCATAATTAAATGGCAAAGGCTAAAGACAAATAGAGAATATTAAATGCAGTAAGCGAGCAAGAGAGAGATAGCCAGTTACCTATAAGGGGGTACCAATAAGGCCGTCAGCTGATTTTCTTAACAAAAACCTTACAGGGCAGAAGGGAATGGCATGAAGTATTCAAAGTAATGAAAAACGAGGATCTACAACCAAGACTATTCTAACTAGTAAGGCTATAACTTAAAATTGAAGGTGAAATAAAGTTTCCAAGACAAAACAAAACACTAAAAAAGCAGTATATTACCATCAAACCAGCATTGTAAGAAATGTTAAAGGAAATGTTTATACACACACACACACACACACACACACACACACACACACACACACACACGTGGGTATATTAACATAGGCGTAAAGAATGAAAATGGCAGTCAATAAATACCTATCAATAATAACTTTAAATATAAATGGACTAAATGCTCCAATCAAAAGATGTAGGGTAGCTGAATGGATAAGAAAGCATGACCCATACATATGCTGTTCACACGAGACCCACCTCAGAACAAAAGACTCACACAGGATGAAAGTGACGGGATAGAAAAAAAATACCATGTAAATGAAAATGAGGAACAAGCCAGGGTAGCAATACTTACATCTGACAAAATAGACTTCAACACAAAGGCCTTGACAAGGGCTAAGAAGGTCACTACATAATATTAAAGGGATTGATCCAAGAATATATAATCCTGGTAAATATGCATGCACCCAATATAAGAGCACCTAAATATATATAAAAAACTCTTGGGGGATTTTAAGGGAGAGATCGACAGCAATACAGTCAGTCATATTTTAACACCCCACTGACATCACTGGGTATATCTTCCAGATAAAAAATCAACAAGGAAACAGTGAACTTAAATGAAACACTAGATCAGATGAATTTCATTGATATTTACAGAACATTTCACTCCAAAGCCACAGAATATAAATATCCTTAAGTGCATATGAGCCATTTTTAAAGATAGACCACATGTTAGGACACAAAAGAAGTCTTAACAAATTCAAAAAGATTAAAATCGGATGGAATCAACTACTAATGGTAATGATTTAATCAGTCATGCCTTGTGAAGAGTGGGGTTCAGAGAGCTTCATGTTGGTGAACAATGGACAACGGGCAGGCCGGAGAGTATAGAAGCCCCTGCCTCTTTCCACATACCTTGCCCTAAAAGACAAACTGAGGCATATTCAAACTTTTAAGAGTTTAGTTGAACAAACATTGATTTGAATTGGGCAGCAGCAAACCAGACGTGGTCAGGAGCACACCATCATCAGGAGATAGGAGCAAGGTCTTTATAGAGAAGACTCTGAAGCAAAGCAAGGACATTATTTGATTGGCTATAGTTTGATGGCTATAGCTCCAGGTAGATAGTGCCAGAATTGAGTTAAATTGTAGGATATCCAACTGGTGCCACAGAATTTCTTGGTGTGGGAAACCCCTTACCCCCCACATTTGGTGACCAGAAGTGCCAGAAGTGAAGTTCTGAGAAGAGAAGTCATACAAGAAGAGTATTTCCTCACACACATGGGAAGTCAAAGGGTCCCTTAAGAGGGAGAGTGACTGTATCCACTCTCTTCTGTACTTTTTGTTGTAAATCCTCATTTGAGAGAAAGTGAAAGGGAGGGGAAGAGACAGAGAGAAACATCGATGTGAGAGAGACCCATTGATTGGTTGCCTCCCGCACATGTCCTGACCAGGACTAGGATGCAGCCTGTAACCAAGGTACACGCCCTTGTCTGGAATGAAGCCCACAGCCCTTCAGCCCGTGGGCCGACGTCCTATCCACTGAGCTGAGCTGACTCGGGCTCTCTCTCTGTCCTTTGATTCAGGTCGCAGTCCCTTTGCTTAGTCTTTCTGGACCACTGTGGGTTACACTTACCTGGTCTGGACCACTGTGGGTTACACTTACCTGGTCTGGACCACTGTGGGTTACACTTACCTGGTCTGGACCACTGTGGGTTACACTTACCTGGTCTGGACTACTGTGGGTTACACTTACCTGGTCTGGACCACTGTGGGTTACACTTACCTGGTCTGGACCACTGTGGGTTACACTTACCTGGTCTGGACCACTGTGGGTTACACCTACCTGGTTTGGACCACTGTGGGTTACACCTACCTGGTCTGGACCACTGTGGGTTACACTTACCTGGTCTGGACCACTGTGGGTTACACCTACCTGGTCTGGACCACTGTGGGTTACACTTACCTGGTCTGGACCACTGTGGGTTACACTTACCTGGTCTGGACCACTGTGGGTTACACTTTAACTGGACTATCTCTGGGTATCAGGCCCTCTTTCCCCCTGAATGCTGATTTCTCTTCCCCATTTACTCAACACTCCCAGCTGTTGCTGCCTTTGTTCCCTTGCCCAGTTCAAGCTCTACCAGGATTCCTCAGGTCAGAACCCTAGGCCCCTGTTCACTTAGGAAGGGAAGTTAGACACTGAGACCCTATGTAGCAAGAGGAACAGCAGCAGCCACTGTTCTCTGAGGCTATTTAGATCAATGGATGGGGACTGAGTGATTGGTGAGCCCCTGGAGAGTCCTGAGATTCTAAAATAACTTTGATACCATCCAGTTTCTCCATGAGGTACTGTGGAAGGCAGGAAATCCTCCCACATTACCCTGGAGGGTAAAGCAGAGAATAGTTATTTATATATAGCCAAGATTTCCAGCTATTTAGCTCCCAAGATGTTAAGCAATCGTAAGTAATTTAAAAAAAAATAAATTCCTAAGTGTAGAGGATGTGTTGAGCTTTGTACAGAGGCAGAATTAACAGCGAGGACAGGTAAGAACTATGCATCTGAGGCAGCCACCTGAATCAACTGAGGTCATCAATCTCATAGTAATGGGATTTTTGCCACACAGCTGGGATGTTTGCTATTAGCTTAGAGCTGAGTCTCTCAAAATATGATTCCTAGCCCACTTGCATCAGAATCATCTAGGGCAGTGGTCGGCAAACTGTGGCTCGCAAGCCACATGTGGCTCGTGAGCCGCGGTTTGCCACTCTGTTGACTAATGAGTTTGCCGAAACCGGTTTGGCTCAGTGGATAGAGCGTCGGCCTGCGGACTGAAGGGTCCCAGGTTTGATTCCGGTCAAGGGCATGTACCTTGGTTGCAGGCACATCCCCAGTGGGAGGTGTGCAGGAGGCAGCTGATCGATGTTTCTCTCTCATCGATGTTTCTAACTCTCTATCCCTCTCCCTTCCTCTCTGTGAAATATCAATAAAATATATTAAAAAAAATGTAGATTCCTGGGTTCAGAGCAAGTTAGGATGTTTTCAGCTGCGAATAAGAGAAAACACAGTTGGTTAATTTAGAGGCCCAATAACTTCTTCAAACACCTCTGTTCTATCTCTCTCCCGCTACGTCAGCCGTGTCCTCAGGTTAGTTCCACTCATGCTTGGAAGATGGCTTCCAAGTGCAGCCACAAGGATGTGCAATAGAAGGAATGACTCTAAGTGAGCGATGAGTCCTATTCTCGCACCCTCCCTGCCAGGGGTGGCTTCATGCCCATGGCACCTTGTGCAGTCACTTAGGCCTTGTGCTCAGAAGAGCCGTGTACTGGCTTTAGTGCTTGTTTAAGACTGTCCCCATCTTGGAATTCTTAGTAATTTTACCTTTGAACTTGCTTTGTGAGTGAGGTCTGATGGGGCAATGGCACACGAGCAGAGGAGATATGTGTCTCTGCCCTTCCTTGACATTCTGTTATAAAACATTTGCAATGTCCCATGAGCACAAGTGGGTGGGAGTTCAGAATTCATCAAAACCCAAAGCTAGTCTAAGGTAAGAATGCTGGGGAAGCCGTCGGCTTCAATAGTGTTGGTAGAATATACGCACACCAAGAAGTAAAATAAAACAGCTGAGTTTTGTACGGCCTTTCCACTGTTCTGGTAAGAACAAAGTGCGTGTATGAGCTACATAATAGGAATTGTGTGATTTGGGTGATTCTGCATATGAGTCAAATGCTCTTATACTTGCATTTAAAACCAGTAGCACACAATCCTATATAATAAAAGGCTAATATGCAAATCGACCGAATGGCAGAATGACCTGTCACTATGACATGCACTGACCACCAGGGGGCAGACGCTCAATGCAGGAGCTTCCCTCTGGTGGTCAGTGCGTTCCCACAGGGGGAGCGCCGCTCAGCCAGAAGTCGGGCTTATGGCTGATTAGCGTAGCGGTGGTGGCGGGACCCTCTCCTGCCTCCACCGCAGGTGGGCAGTAAGGAAAGAGGGGTCCCAGACTGTGAGAGCTCTGGACTGTGAGAGGGATGTCTGACTGCTGGCTTAGGCCTGATCCCCCCACTGGCAGGCGGACATCCCCCGAGGGGTCCTGGACTGCAAGAGGGTACAGGCCGGGCTGAGGGAACGCCTCCCCCTTCCCCCCACCCCCAGTGCATGAATCTCATGCACCGGGCCTCTAGTATAAAGATAAACAATAAAATTCATGCTAATAATTTAAAATTTTGTTCTTTCTTTACTTAGGATGACAGCAAAACAAAACAAAACATAACAAAAAGCTATTACAAGGTTAGAGAGAGGCCACAGAAGAGGAAAAAAGCTTTATATTTTAGTACCTTTAATGACAGTTCTTTCTTACTTTTTGAACAAGGGGCTCTATTTTCATTTTGCACTGGGCCTCACAAATTCCATAGCCAAGCCTGCTCCCAGCAAACTTTCCATGTTTCCTTGACCATAATTCTTACTGGAGAGGGGAATGGGTTTACTATGATTAGAATGGAGAATGAAGCAATTTGCTGTGAGGATGAGGAGAATTATCAGAACAAAATCAGGGTTCTATTAGGAAGGAGGAAAGGAAATGCATGATTGCTGTGTGGTGCACTGGACTGAATGTCTCCCCCTCAAATTCATATGTTGAAACTCTAATTCCAATGTGATGGTATTTAAAGGTCTTTGGGAGGTAATTGGGCCACAAGGCTGGATTCCTCATGAATGGGATCCGTGCCCTTCTCAGAAGAGACCTGAGAGCCAGCTACTTCTCTGTCTGTCACTTGAGGTACAAGGACAAATCAGCTGTCTGCAACCTGGAAGAGGCCCCCCACCTGAGCAGGCTGGCACCACCATCGACCTTCCAGCCTCCAGAACTGTGAGGGATAAGTTCCAGCTGTCGAAAGGCCACCCAGCTTATGGCATTTTGTTACAGAAGCTCAAACTGACTAAGACAGATGGGTGGCCAACAGTGTATGCTTCACCTGTGTGTCTGTGATGTTAACAAGCACTGCAGGAAATTCTAAAAAAGGTGAGAACTTTTCCACATTATGTTTCAGGAGAAAGAACTAAATGGTAGATGGTGCTTCCTTAGCACCCTTAAGCCAGGTTTTTCTTTGAGTTTTAAACATCTTTGGGACTAACTGAACACACTTTGAAAAATACTCCTCCCCTAGAGGTTAGGATTATCAAGACTAACAATACAGTAGGTGGGTTTCTGCCTCCTAGACAGAAACCCTCCTACATCTAAAGTTGAGGTAAGTGATTAATCCTATATAATAAAAGGCTAATATGAAAATTGTCCCCTGGACCGGGAGTTCGACCAGGAGTTCGACCCGGGGGCGGGGCTGGCCCTCCAACTGCCCGAGTCCCCTCCCCCTGGCTGGCCCAGCCTGATCGGCCACAATCGGGGCAGGCTGGCCAGACCCCACCAGTGCACGAATTTGTGCACCAGGCCTCTAGCAGAGAATAATAGAGGCCTATTTATGACAATGTGGGCCAACCTATTAGGTTTTTTGCCAGATGTGGAGAGCTGAGCCTCACTTTATTTAGTGTGTGTTTCTGCGAGGATTTATCTTCTATGAAGATATAGTTCTGTTAGAATAACTGCAAATTTTACCTAACATGCCAGTCAACTGCTCTCGCCTCTTTAATTCTACATGTTTTCAGGAGTTTTAAAATCCCGATTGCCCTCCCTTAATGATCATTGAACTATGGCCTCTTCGCTACTAATAAAAAGCTTCCCAAAACAAACTGTGAACATAGTTTCAGGTCTGATTATGAACTTTATGGGAAAGGATCTCGAGTCTGACTTTGCTACTGCACAGATAAGGCAGCTGAAGCCACAGCAGGAAATGATTTAAACAGGGTCACGCTGCAAGTTCGGAGCAGAATTCAGATTAGAATTCAGGTGCCTCATGTACTTTTTGGCTCTTCTTCAAACTCTTTCTTCCTGCAGCCTCAGTGCTGAATTGCGCAGAACCAACTCAAAAAACAACAATGAGAACAATGTGACTTGGTCGGATTTCCTTAGCTTGTTTCTCTTTCTTCCTTGACAATGTTCTCAACCTCGAAATCATTCTCTTTTTTGTCTCCTTTTTCCCATTCATCCTCGGCAGTTTCCCCACCTCTTATCCTGCCATTGCATTCCTAGTAAGAGGGAAATCATCTATCCCTTGATAGACTTGGGGGTGGAAGGCTAGATCCTGAGGCTGCCAGGAAACAAGAAAATTATAGAGATGCTAAACTGCTCTGCATAAAAAATGGGACTGGGCAGGGAAGGAGTAGGGGCACGGAAGGGAGATACAAGGAGAGGCTCAGCGATTTAGATGAAAAAAACCCAAGTTGCTGGAAAATTGCAGGAGGACACAGACTCTTTGATATTAAATTTTAACTTGTTTGCATTCCTGCAAGGTAAATCCGCCCTCCATTTTTCTCACAGTGTCAGCAAAGGCCTTGTCAGATTTGCGGAGGTTGTAAGTAATTAAGGGAAAGGTTTCACTTCTGGGTTAGAGGTTGTGCTGGATGGAAAGAGCTGATAAACCGAACTAATTCCAGAACCAGAGACCACAAAAATGTGATTGCCCTGAGAAAGTGCAGACGTCTTGGGGCGGGTGATGAACTTTTCACAGGATGTGGAATGGAGATTCAAGCCAATTTTATCAGGATCTCAAGTGGCAGGGGGCCTGCTGCTGGCATTTGGGTTATGTTAGATTCTTATTTTATTTCTATGTAATATAAAAGCCATTTCCTTGGCCTTCCATAATCTTGGCCTCACTCTCTGAAGCCAGCCTCTACACAGAACCCCCTGCTGCAGGCAGGGCAATATTGGTGTAGTCTTCAGATTAGCTCACACTGCGATACCATTTTCCCTGAACCTCAAATGCCTTTCCTGCCCCAATATTCAAACCCCGGATCCCTCAATCTCCCCATGAAGGTCTGGCCCCTCCTGTGCACACACTCTCTCTATTTCTGGCTGCTTGTTGCTCCTACTGTTCATGCCCATGAAATCTACTAAAAAAAAAAATCAACTTAAGATTTTAAGAGCAGTTTTAGGTTCACAGAAAAATTAAGAGGAAGGTACAGGGATTTTTCATAGACCTCCTGTTCCTGTTAGTGTATTCATCAGTATACATCATACAGAGTAGTCTCGCTGCCCTAAAAATCCTCTGTGCTCCCCTATTCACCATGTTTCCCTCTACCAAGCAGTGACCTTTTCCTCACTGCCTCTAGAGTTTTGCCTTTTCCAGAATGTTCTATAGTTGGAAGCATACAGTATGTAGCCTTTTCAAATCGGCTTCTTTCACTTATTAGTATGCATTTAAGTTTCCTCCATGTGTTTTTGTGGCTTGATGGCTCATTTCTTTTTAGTGCTGGGCTTGTTGGCATGGGGGAGCCAGACTTTTGGCCCCGCCTGCTGAGACCAGCCTTGTAGAGAGATCAGAGCGCTGTGCAGGGCTGACCTTTGGCCCGCCCTGCTCAGTTCTGTGGTGTGGGCCTGGGGAGGGATGGTGGCCAATGAGCTGGGGAGAGCTGCGATTTCAGGACTTGTCTCCCTGGAAGGCTTCTGCTCAGGAGCCAGACAGGCAAGTGCTGGGCTGTGAGGCTGCATTGTGGGGAGGCAAATCCAGGCGCCCCTGCCAGTCCAGCCTGCGCTACCCCAGGAAGGAGAAGAATGGCCTACTCCCATCCTACAGGTTGTGGGCATCACCCCAATGAGAGATGGTTTGGATTAGCCCTGCCAAGTCCTGGATACCCACCCTGGGCACAGTTCCGTGGGGGGGAAGGGAGAACAGCTTAGAGCAGGGACATTCAGTGTGAGACCCACGGAAGCTATTGTCTGGGACTGGGACACAGTGCTTAGCCCTCGCCTGTGGGTTGAGCCAGTATTATCCCCAACAGGAGACTTTTGATCTATCTCGCTGAGCCCAGGGTGGCTGAGCTTGCTCCTGCAGAGGGGATGGCTGGCTGTCCCCAACCGGAACCTGCAGAAGCCCCCTTAGTGGAAACTAGAGCTGGAGACTCTAACAGAGACTGAGGGGTTCGGCTTTGAACTGAGAGTTGCTTTCCCCTCAGTGAGTGCCTGACTGTGTGATCCCCGAGTAGGGGACCCACTAGGCCTATCTTGATTAGCCTGGGCTCAACCTACTGTCTCTCTTTGGAAGGCTCTGGAGCAAGCATGGCAAACTCAAAGGCTAACACGGGCCAAATAAACAAGGTTTAAGTGTATGCGGGCCGCAAAAAAACAAAAGCTTCAATTTTCATAGAAACGTAGGTTTATTTCGATAGAGACATGCTGAATACAAAGGGCTGAAATAAATGAATCATCGTTAACATAAAATAATGGAACATTTTAATAAAACTTAATATTTTTCTTGAACATTAACTTACCAGACACTGAATAACTGCACAAATTAATAAGCGTAATGCAAATAAACCTGTTTTTCTTGTTCTCCGAAAGCAAAATATTTCCTGTTGCACACACCAAATAAGTCAGTCTAAGACTGATGATGTGGCCATCAGCTGCTAAAACATCCACTGCTAGTATTAGTGGAGAGAAATGGTGTGCCTGTGTATAAGGCGCATAGGGTAAATGAATGCAACATATAATAATCAGTCATTAGCAAATGTTGTAGTTCGTTATTAATAACTAGAGGCCCGATGCATGAAATTTGTGCAAGAGTAGGCCTTCCTTCCCCCGGCTACGGCACCGGCTTCCCTCTGGCACCTGGGACCTGGGCTTCCCTTGCAGTCCCGGCTTCGTCCGGAAGGACATCTAGTCTAATTAGCATATTACGCTTTTATTATTATAGATTATGTATAACAGGATATTGTAAAAATTAAGTTATGAAGTTTTTATTAAAATGTTTCTTACATACCATTATATTGTCTGGGCTGCAAAAATATTCATTGTGGAACAAGTGTGGCCCGCAGGCTGTGAGTTTGACATGCTTGCTCTGGAGGAAGACCAGGCAACCTGGGGAGTGGAGGGGGCAGGCAGAGTGGCTAAAAGGTGGAGCAGACCTCAGGGAGCCTCAGTCCTTTCACAGATCTTCCCCGGCTCCAAGCCGGGAAAAGCCGACCCTTTTACACAGAGGGCTCCTCCCAGGCACACTCAGGTCTAGTAGAGGCAGACACAAACAGTGAACAGTGTGGTAGCTACGGACAGGTAGCTCAAGGCCAGTTACACACAATGTCAGACAGTGACCTGTACCTAAATGTTACCCAAGTAAACCCAGAACCAACACAGCCACTGGGGGCTTCAGACCTCACCAGAGCTTGACCCAACTAGCCATACAAGCGGCACACCCAGCGGTGGATTCTGGCAGGCACCAGACCTGCCGGGAACACCCCGCCTCAGGGGCAGCCCTTGCACAGTGTCTCATACATGGTGATTGAGGATAGTCACCAAGCCTGAAGGGTTAACTCTACTCAAGAAAGGGCCAATAGCATTCAAGCCTCAACTACAACAGGGGGTGTATCTAACCCACAAAAACATTCCTGGAGCACAGAGCTCAGTTGAAGAAAAAAGTCACAAAAGTTCAAAAGCACAGAGAGTACCAACCAAGATAAAAACAAAGAGGCCCACACCAAGACACATCCTAATTAAAATGGCAAATGTTAAAGTCAAAGAGAGAGTCTTAAGGGTAGCAAGAGAGAGAGAGAGACAGACATTTACCTACAAGCGAGTTCCCATAAGTCTGTCAGCTGATTTCTCAACAGAAATACTTCAGGCCAGAAGGGAGTGGCATGACGTATTCAAAGTAATGAAATTACGATATTGAGACTACTCTATCCATCAAGGCTATGATTTAAAATTGAAGATGAAATAAACAGCTTCCCAGGGAAAAAAGGCTCAAGGAGTTAATTATCACCAAACCAGTATTGCCAGAAATGTTAAAGGGACTGCTTTAAAAAGCAGAAATAGAGAAAGGTGGGAACATAGGTATAAAGAAAAAATGACAATAAGTATTAATAATAACCTTAAATGTAAATGAATTAAATGCTCCATTCAAAAGACATAGGATAGCTGAACGGATAAGAAAACATGACCCATATATATGTTGTCTATATAAGACTCACCTCAGAACAAAAGATGAGAGTGAAGGGATGGAAAAAAAAATTATCTTTGATCCGAACCCCCAGCTCCCAACCCCTGACTTGACTGACTCAGCCTCGTCCTTCTGGTTCTTTGGGTTCAGCCTTCCTCACTTTCCCTGAGGGATTCCTACTTCATTGCCCATCTCCTCCCCCATCCCTTGGTTGCAGTGCTTGCTGGATCTAGCTCTACTCGTGCAAACCCAGCTTCTCACCCTCAGGGCATGCAGACAGGAACAGGGACACGGTTACAGTTGGGTTCTCAATAAAGCCTTCTGATGGGAGTAATAATAACCTGTATAATAAAAGCCCAGTGACCATTATGGCAGAACGACCAGAATGACTGGTCGCTATGATGCGCACTGACCACCAGGGGCAGACGCTCAACGCAGGAGCTGCCCCCTGGTGATCAGTGCGCTCCCACAGCAGGAGCGCCGCTCAGCCAAAAGCTGGGCTCACGGCTGGTGGTGGGAGCCTCTCCCACCTCCAAGGCAGCGCTAAGGAGCTGCGAGCCAAGCGGTAAAGAGCGAGCAGGCGGGTGGTTAGGAGTGAGGGGTCCCGGATTGCGAGAGGGCACAGGCCGGGCTGAGAGATTCCCCCTTCCCCCCGCATGAATTTTGTGCATCAGGCCTCTAGTAGCTAATGTTACTGAGCACTCCTCTGACCAAGTCTCATGTGTCATGTCAGTGCATCAGCAGAATCCCACACTGCTGAATCACAGGGCCAGTTCTTCTGCATCTTACTTAGAATGACCCATGGGCTACATTTGACTTTCTGCACTTGCATTCCAGCGGCACTCTGGGATTTCCTCCTTTACAGCTTCCTTTGAGAATTCCTCCTCTTTCTCCTGACCTGTTAATACTAGTGTGACCAGGCTTGGTCCTTGGTCCTCTTTTTTTTTGTATTCATTTACTTGGGGATCTCATTCACTCCCATGACTTTAAAGCCTCTCTCCTGAACTTGTATATCCAACTGCACACTTGACATCAAATAAACATCTCAAACTCATATCCTTCTGATCATACTTGTTCTACCCTCAGTCTTCCCCAACTCAATTGGTGTCAACTATATATTTCTGTGGAGTCATCCCCCCACCTTTTCTTTGCACCTCACGTCCAATCCTTCAACACATTCTGTTGCTTCTACCTTCATAACATCTAGAATCTGACCACTTCTCACCATCCCACTGCTGCCACCTTTGTTATCTCTTGCCTGGATTATTGCAACAGCTTCCTAACTGGTCTTTTTCTTCCACTCTTGTCCTCTATATTATCTTCATAGTAGCCAAATATATCATTTAGAGAGTATAAGTCAGACCATATAATTCCTCTGCTCAAACTCCTGTAATGGCTCTCTATTTCTCTTAATGTAAAAGCCAATGTCCTCACAATGACTTATGAGGTGTCCTTACACCATCTGGTCCTGTTACCCTTCTGACCTCATATCCTACCTTTCTCCTTCTTTACTTGGCCCCAGTCACACTGCCTTCCTCATGAAGGGGATCAGAATATGCCACCCCAAAATATATCACTTTGGCATATGGGTTGTTCTGAGCTGAAGACGACTGAGAAATAGCAGATGCAGGATGAACTCTCTGTCCTCTCCCCATCTACCTAAAAGCAGGGCATAAATTCCCCTTGAGAAGGGGTACCCCTCTCTCTTCTCCATATCAGGAAGAGGCGACAGCTCTTGTCATTGGAGATGGCACAGACTTGAATCAACATAAATAAACCTACTGTAATAACCCTCAACTTCCAATAGTTTCCCTTCACACACTTACCTTCCCAGGATTCACTGCCCCTAGAAGCCCAAGCCCTTTCCTTTGTCTTGCTACTTCACAAAGGTATTGCTTTTGTTAAAATGGTAGATAAGCTCCTAGGCCTAACCACTCCTTTGGGTTTTCACGTCCTTTTCTGTAAGATCCCCATGAACACATAAAATTAAATTAAAATATTAACATCAAATAAAACTTGTTTGCCTCTTCTCCTGTTAATCTGTCTTGGCAGTTTAATTTTCAGGGCCCCAGAGACTGAACATGAGGATAAAGGAAAGTTTTTTCCTGCTCTGCACTGACTATTCCTCAAACACGCCAGGCACACGCCCCCCTTAGGGCCCTTGTATGAGCTGATGTCTCTTCTATAAGGTCCTTTCCCCAGATATAGGCTTGACTCATACTCATTTGCCGCCCTCAAGTCTTCATTCGGAGTTCAGACGTCACTTTCTCAGCGAGGCCGACCTTAACCACCATGTTTAAAATTGCAAGGGACCAAAATCTTATTACACCAATGATATATTCTCTGTTTTCAGGGTGCACTCAGATCAAACTGTAGGTGAAGACTCTGAGACTTCCTTTTTTTTAAAAAAAAATATTTTTATTGATTTTAGAGAGGAAGGAAGAGGAAGATAGAAACATCAGTGATGAGAGAGAATCATTGATCGACTGCCTCCTGCACGTCCCACAGTGGGGATTGAGCCCGCAACCCAGGTATATGCCCTGACTGGTCAAACCTTGACCTCCTACTCCATAGGTCGATGTTCAACCACTGAGCCACACTGGCCGGGCCTGAGACATTTTTAAAGGCAGTGATGAGGCCATAACACAGGGAAATAGTCTGTACCCCAGGTTAGGCTGAGACAAGGACAGTGTGGGATATGGGGAAGGACCAGCAGAATCTGCGTCAAGAAAGGAGACGAGAAATCTGGATTCACCACAACTGAGCCAGTCCTTTTGGGTACTGCTAGCTAAGCGTTGTCATATTTCCTTATTAAGGAGGGGCTGCGAATCAGCATCAGGGTCCACTGTGAGGTGTTTGCACCCATATATAATCATATTCGCCACCTACCATGCAGGAAGGCATACACCATTCTCACCTTCAAGCCAGGAGGAAACTCATCCTTTCAATGTTTTCATAACTCTCCGGATGTGGGACCTGAGCCCTGTGGATCTGACAGCGTTTTGGTCCTGATTCTGGACTTCAGTTAGGGTAGGACTTGCTTGTTGACAAGGCATATCCTTGCACGTGCGTGCTCTGGGTAAACCCGAGGGTAGCGGGTACCCCATCATTGTTCAGGGAATGAGCGTGGCTCAGGTGCCTGGTGCCATCCCCCGTGCAGCCTCTCACAATGCGCACGCAGGACCGTTTCTGCAAGGTTAGCGCTCCTTACTCTGAACCGACTGTCCTTATGTCTTTTCTTTTTAAAAACACTGTACAGATGGCTAAGCACTAAGGAATCAGAGTATAGCTCCCAGTGTAACTCTCTGCTTTGTCCTTTCACTGAAGAGAGAGAAACAAACCTGCTCAAAGGAGCATCTAAATAGCTAAAATTTATTCCATCCGATCTTTTTCTCAAGTTCAAGCTTAACAGTGACAGATTCTGTTTTGGTTTCCCTCTTTTCTATTTATTTATTTTGTTAATCCTGACCTGAGGATATTTTTCCATTGATTTTTAAGAGAGAGTGGAAGAGAGAGGGAAAGACAGAGAGAAACATTGATGTGAAAGAAACACATCGATTGGTTGCCTCCTGCACAGGCCCCAGTCAGGGCCCGGGCCAGGGAGGAGCCTGCAATCAAGGTACGTGCCCTTGACTGAAACTGAACCCGGGACCCTTTGGTCCGTAGGCTGATGCTCTATCTACTGAGCCAAACCGGCTAGGGCTGGTTTCCCTGTTTTCAATTCCCCAGGCAGGAAACCATCTGCCTTGATGAAAATCATTTAACACTGAAATTGTGTGTAATGGAGACAGAGAAGCAGGGCCACTTGGTTAACGTTGACTGTGAATTTCTGGTGCGAACCAACTGGAGACTATTCAGTTGACGTCACTATTGGAAATAGGACAGCTGACGCCAGACGCTGGGCTCCGACAACTCTGGACTTGAATCCAGGCTGTAATGCTTTCTACCTGGGAGACCTTGGGCTGCTTCTTAATGTTCCTGAGTTTCACCTTCCTCATCTCCAAAATGGGGAATTATAATGCCTACTGAATAAATAGCTACTGTAAAATCATATTGTTATGGGAAGGAATCTCATCTATTGGTTCACCCAAAGGTGATGAGAACGAACTTGAATTTAATGCACTAGCTCCTTCCAGAGACATTTTTCTTTTTTATTTATTTTCTTTTTCCATCACCATTTATCCCCTCTATGCCCTCTTCCACCTCCACTCACTCCACTCCCCTGCCCCCACGGTCACCACACTGCTGTACTGTGGTGAGTCAGAGGCATGTTCAATAGGACCAGAGCCTCACTCCAGGGGAGGGAGCGCTGATTGGGGCATAGGGTGCTCAAGGTCTTGGGCAAACAACAGTATGATTCAGGAGAACAGGAGCTTCCAAAATCAACAGAGCTAAGAGAGTGAGCTCAGCAAAGGGAGAGCAGTGACCCCAAGGAGGACAATTCATTCATTCCTCTGATGTCTGCGGGCCTCGCATGCGCCGGGCGCTGTGCTCGGCCCTGGAGACCCAGCAGTGAATTGAAACGGATCAGACCCTTTCTCGCATAAGCTTGCATTCTAGTTGAGAGAGACAGATAATGAGCAGGGGAATTGGGGGAGGGGCTTGCTGGGGTTTACAGTTTTAATCAAGGGGGCCAAGTATGCCTCCCTGACATGCCGTTTGAGCAATAGGAAAAGGAGATAAGGATATCTACCAAAGGAATTGGACAACCTGGGGAGTGGAGGTGGCGGACAAGGGGTAAAAGCCTGGAAGGAGGAAGGATTATTGCCAGGCCCCGGGCTCAATCCAGCTCTCCGTGGCTGGTGACGTCAGAGAGAGCAAAGGGCAGTCTGTGCTCGACCAGTGATCAGTGCCACGCGGCTCTTTGCCTGCCTCCAGCAGCCTCATCTTTACCACCGCAGATGGACGAGCCCTTCTCTGAGGTAGGATTGCTGTGTGTGGTTGTGCAAGTTGAACACTGCTCAGGGTGACACCTCTGAAGGGGTCAGCTTACACTTAGACATTCTAGATCGGTGCATTATGGCAGGTGGCCGTAAAGTATCCATTCCAACAAAGGCGATATATTATCTTA